>NW_021604576.1:43012-103398 GCF_004785775.1 Grammomys surdaster | reverse complement strand
TTTCTCAACAGGACAGGAGCAGACCGACTCTGTGTCTGCTCCAGCCCAGAAGACCAGGCAGGGGCGGAAGGCAGTAACTGTTAAAAAGAAAAAAAAAGGTCTTGACCATTGATCTAAATGAAAACACACGAATACACTCTGTGAAAAAATATATATGTAAAAATGAAGTCAACTACACATTTATAAAAGTGCATATAGCTCATCAAAACCAATATTTTGACTCTGGCTGTTTTGAATCTACTTGTTTCTAGAAGTTTCTGATGAACTGAAACACCCTGTGGACTTGATCAACGTAGGATATTCTAAGTGAGAAGAGGACAGTGATCTGGGTCAGAGGGTAAAGCTCTTTCAGTTCAAGCCTAGCAACCTCCTGGAACTCACATAAAGACAGAAAGAAAGAAAGAAAGAAAGAAAGAAAGAAAGAAAGAAAGAAAGAAAGAAAGAAAGGAAGGAAGGAAGGAAGGAAGGACCAACCCTGCAGAGTCATTTATGACCACCTCATGGATTTTGTGGCACACAAGCACATGAATCTACATGTATGCATCCACAATAAGAATAAAATGAAGTAATCCTTGCATGAGAGGACAGTTGGTATCCCACACTTGTGAGCCACTTCCCATTATTTGATCTACATAAATTCTCTCCTGGGTCCTCAGAGGTGATTTTATAAAATCGTGAGAAGGAAGTACTTGAATCATAGAGATGAAGATGTAGTCTAAGAGGGCACTAGCTCACTCTTGCTCTTCAGGCCTCCGGCCCTGTCTTCCATGGCCTCTCCTTTCCTGGTTCAAGAGAGAATGCAGTTTCCTAGTTTCTCCACTCAAGTCCTTTCTCCTCTAGTGTTGGCCTGTGAGTCAGGATCTATACAAAGTTCTATGGCATGTCCTGCATGCAGCAAGTCCCTTTCCCACCTACCTTAGGATTCAGAAGATGACTGCTTCTAGCATACATTTCCAAAATATGTTGTTCCTCCCAAATATAAATCTCAGAGTACTTCCCTCAGCCGTGAAGAGACACTATCATGAAGCATGTTCACATACCCTTCACCCACAGAGAATCAGGCCTTTGGTGAGGAGCTCCCAGCCTCGTTAGCTGTGACATTAGAGATCTGCTTATTTTAAGTGAAAAGCGTGGAAAGAGCACCACTCTTGGCTTGCAGAACCCAAATTTAAACAGAAATCCAGATACAATCCCATTATCTAGCAGGATATCACTAAGTCAATAAAGCTGAGGGCACCCACGACAGCCCATACTGTCCCAAGAACTTTAGTTCTCCTTGACTGAAATGTGTCCCAAGATGTATGGTCTCCAGTCCCCAACCTAAGATAGACACTGTATGGTTTATTTCAGCAGAACTGATGATATTTACATAGCAAGAATGGCTTCACTACTGAACAAAATAAAATGACCTTGCTTTTAACCATTTGTATCTACAGCAATTACAGATTCCTGGCTTTTATGAATCACTTTCTATCCCAATAGGACTATACATTGACTTAACTACTTATTTCTTAGATTCCTCCTTCTTTGGCTTTTCTTAAACCTTGTTTAATTCTGAGTGCTTTTGTCTCTTACACAGTGCTTTCACTGTATTTGAATAAACTAAATCTTCAGACGCAGCACTTTATATTTTAAGGACAAAATAATGTCAAAGTGAAGATCTTCCACAACATTTTCAAGGAACTTCATTAGTTTACTAAAACCACATAATTCCTGGTCTGGTCTACATACCGATTAAAACCCTGTCTTTATGACTATATGTTTTGACAACTTAGAAAGTAGGAGGGAGGGGCAAACATACAGAATGAAAATGGTTTCTCAGAACAAAAATGTGTCACAAAAGATAAGCATTAAACTCAAGGAATAAAAAAATTACACTGTTGAGTTAAAAGTTTATTTATAGATAAATTTAGATATATCAAAAATGTAATTCAGATGTGATAGGACAGCCTGTAATCTCAATATGAAGTATTCACAAGACCAAAGCCAAGGGACCAGGAGTTCCCAAGGCCAGTCTTGACTATATACTGGGCTCAAAGATGGCAGAAACAAGAGAACTGCTTTGAGTTTGAAACCAGATGACACTACAGTTTGAGCTATAGAATGTGACCAAGAATCGCATGAAATAAAGTTGTTTTCTTCCTAAAATTCATTCTGCTCTTTTGAGAAAATTAAATTAGCTTTGAGTTCAGTGTCTTAAAGTAATAAAATAATAAATGGAGCAGCTATTAAAGGAGACTATACTGAAAGGTTAATTATAATTAGGAAATGTTTAATTACAATTGAAGTTCCTTAAAATATTCTCTCCAGATTCATGTCACCAGTATCTCTAGGGATGCTGAAGTAGCTACAGTACATCCACCTGAACTGCCTGCCACCCTTCCACGTCCTTCCTCTTCCTCCATGCCTATATTAACATCAATAAACTAGTCAGAGAGGAAACCACTGGCCCAACACTTACACAGAAGTGCAGAGACCTGGAGGTCTCAGCCACATCCAACAGTTTCTGACCACGGAGGATACAGCAATGTGACTATGTTGGTTAGTTTTTATTGTCAACTTGACCCAATCTAGTGTCACTCTGGAAACACAAACCTCAATTGAAGAATCGCCTTTATCAAATTGGCCCATTCAATGGAAGGTAGCCCAGTGTGGAAGGAATCATCACTGAGTAGGTAGGCTTGGGTTGTATAAGAAAGCTAGCTGAGTGTGAGTCGTAGAACAATCTAGCAAGCAGCATTGCTCTGTGGTTTCCTTTTCCCTTTGAGCTCCTTCCCTGAATTTCTTCCCTGATTTGCCTTAATGATGGCCAGGAAGTATAAGGCAAATAAACTGTTTCTCCCTGAGTTATTTTTTCCCACCTCAGAGGATTTTATCACAAAAACAAAGGAAGCTAGGTTACTGACCAACCACAGAAGATAGCTGTCAGGCTTAAGAATCAATAAACAAAAGAACTGGAGAGAAAGGAACAGGATAGTATAACCTGCTATGGAATGGGGTGGGGTGGGGTGGGGTGGGGTGGGGAGGAGTAGGATGGGACAGGATGGGATGGAGTGGGGTGGGGAGGAGTAGGATGGGACAGGATGGGATGGAGTGGGGTGGGGAGGAGTAGGATGGGACAGGATGGGATGGAGTCGGGTGGGGTGGATGAATTTGGAATGAGGTGGGATGAGAGGCAATGGTATGGAATGGATGAGATGCGTGGGTAATATGGATAGGATGGGATGGGATGGACTGAATGGATGGAACAGTAATTCCTGTGTGATTGGAGTTAATATGCTGAGATAGAGTGGATTGTGTAGAATAGAGACAGCTCTTCACCATTCCTTGTGCAATAAGCCTTTTTGAATAAATAGAAATAAAATCTATTAAAATGGAGGCTCATAAAATATCACACACACACACACCCTCATCGTCATCACTATTATTCAGGCTAAAAACAATACCTTAGCTTAAAATGACATGTGAGTTGAACATGGGTAAAATTTCAAGTGATCCTCCTTTTAAAAAAAAGATAAATGAATGATAAATTTTTAAAAAGCTGTAGATACAGAGGCAACATAAGAACAAAAGGGGTGAGAAACAAAGACATCTCCAGAGTCCTCAGTGACCCACACATACAAAATTATACAGGCTGGGGTAATGTGATTGCCCATTCTCCAATCAGCCAGCAGATGTGCTGCCACATTCTGCATGAGCAGCAAGTAAGAGAAAAGCCCTGCTGGAAGTCCAAGAAGAGAGAATTACAATAATCAAGCCTGCGCTCAGCCAGGACATGTGTTACTGCAGCAGAATTAAATACAGAAGCGTGCCCTGCCCCCAGCCTAAAAAGCACAAAGCCATCGCCTTAACCTTCCACATATTGCTCATTAAAAGAAAAGGCACAATTTTTTAAAAATCTCAGGAACATGATTTAGCTTCATTTGTCCCATTAAGTCATTGCCTCTATCCATCTTTTCCTCTTCCTACCGATGGCCTTCGCCATTGTTGATGCTGTCTCTCAATCTTGACTTTTAATTGCAAGATGTCAATCAAGAGACTACAAGGCAAGGGTTTAGAAATGATTCCCTCCTTAGAACACTTTAAATAAACCATGGCAAGCAGTCTGCATATACCTTGATAAATGGATTTCTATTGTCAAAAGCTGTCGAATAACATTTGAATATGAAAAAACTAAAATCTTAACTTCACAGAAACTACAGGCCCAGTCTCTAGCTAATGCAATCAGTTCAGTTGGATGATTGTTATATGTCTGAAATTTTCTTTAAACTATACTTTACGTTGGGCATAGCAATACAATTTATAAGTTAAATAACATAATAAAATGATTTGATGTAGTTTTAAACAAAAAACAAAACAAAAAAAGAATGGGAGGTTTTTCAGGTCACAAACACCCTCCCCCTAGAAACATTTTATAATCACCTTTTCTAAATCTGCAAATGTGACAGATGTATTCAGTGATCAGTCTTGTCTAATTCCTACGGCACTGATGGTCAATGGCATTAAAAAGCCAGCCCAGCCTTCACAATCATTCCTCAGAGAAACACCATGTGCTTCCTCTGAGTCTTTGGGAATGCAAAAGCCATCTTGCTACTTCACTACACAGAAAATTCAATTCACATTATCAACCACCTCATAAACAAATTCTTTTTGCCCTCCTTAAATCAGCGGTTTTCAAGTTATGTACCCAGAATAGAGGACTCCCCGCAGTCTAGTTAGAGATGAGCAGGGAGGAGTACCCACACTCCAGCCTGCCTACCATTGACTCACAATCTTCCCACCTCCAATGACTGGTTGCCTTCCTACCCTTCCTTTTCAGCCTAGGATATAAGCCATGGTGCTTCCCCCAAGACCAGTGCAGAAGCCCTTCTCCATTCTCTTTGCTGCCTGTCTTGTTTGCCTCCATCTGTTTCTCAAACAACTGCCCCAGCATAATCCAGCACCTCCAATCACAAACCACCTGCTCCTGGGACTTCCCTTTCTACTCCTAGCCTCAGCTGAGAAGATCTGGCATAATCTAACACACACCTTGCCGTTTAGTGTGTCCATGTTCTCTCCCTTTCTCACAACAACTTCAGATGCATAAGAAAACTGGTTTCTTTCTCTGCCCTGAAAATACTAAGCTCCTTCACACCTTGAAGATCCTCCCCCTTTAAGGTTTATCTCCTCCTCTTGCCCTGCAATTTCTTTGTGCTCTCTCTTTGCATGGCTGCTCCTCTTCTGCAATTTAAGCTTCACTGTTTCTCTTCAAAGAAGCTATCCAGGACCAGCTGGTATTACTCTCTAACCTGGAGTCCTACTCATATCTAACAGAATGCGCACTAATAAACATACATTCTTTCATTTAATAATCCATTAACTCTGTCTTCAAATTGACTGAATTCTACTTGCCATAGACATCATTAGCTCCTGGGAAAATGGCAATGTGATTAATATTTGACAGTGAAACAATGAAGAGGTGAAGAGAAGGGAGGGAGAGAGACATGGATAGGGTAAGAAAGGGGATGGATAGTCTAGGATGCTTTTCTGTTGCTTTGATAAAACATTCTGACTCAAAGCAACTTGGGGAAGAAACTTTGTTTTTTATTAGAAGCTACAGTACATCATCAAGGGAAACAAAAACAGAAACTCAAGGCAGGCACCAAGAGGTAGGAATTGAAGAGGAGGACACAATGGAATGCTGTTTATTGGCTTACTCCCATGCTTGCTGAGTTTTCTTATTGTTTTTATTTGATTTTTGAGGTTATAATTTGATTTTTGAGATTATAATATACTGGAACAGCTCTTCCTCTGAACCCTCCCTCTTCTCCTCTCTATCCTTCAAATCTATGGCCTCTTATTTTCTAATTGTTCTTGCATGCAGATAGATAGATAGATAGATAGATAGATAGATAGATAGTAGATAGATAGATAGATAGATAGATAGATAGATAGATAGATAGATGGATGGATGTGTGTGGTGCATTTATACATATATGTATATATGCATATATACATATACATATATATATATACATATATAACATTATGTACCTAATCAGGTTATATTTCAGTATAATGCTTAGGCTACATAACATCATTAGTATGTATGTTTTCAGGGCTGACAGTTTACTCTCTTATACAATCCAGGACCCCCTCTGCAGGGGTGGCACAGCCCACAGTGAGCTGACCTTCCCACATCCATTATTAGTTGATGTGCCCCTACAGACTTGCATACAAGCCAATCTGGTAGAGGAAATTTCTCAACTGGAGTTACCTCTTCCCAGGTAACTCTATTTTGTGACAAGTTGTCAAAAACTAAGAGGCACAAGTGAGAAGGGAAGTTGGAAGGTGGAGAGAGGGGCGAAAAAGGGCTGGGAGGAGAAGAGGGGAGAGAAGGGGAGAAGGGAGGGAGAAGAAGGGAAGGGGAGTGGGAAGGGAAAGGGAGGAGGAGGGGGAGGGGAAGGAAGGGGCACTGGAAGCAGAGGAGATGAGAAGGAAGGAAAGAATGAAATAGCCTGTTTGTAACAAACAATGAAAAGAAAGACTTATATTAACAGTAAGCCTAACTGGGGTTTTCTGTCTGTTAATTTGAAATGCTAGTTGAATTGAATTCTATACAGTCTGAACTATTTTCATGAATGTCTTTTCCTACATCCTCAGAAAGGAGACTCCAGAAAAAAACTAGGAATAAGTTTGGATGAATTTGCCCCCATCACAACTAGCCTTGTATCCTGTTTGATGGCAGCCATAGGCACTCCCGAGCCCCTCTTCCTGCAGCTTTTCTGGGTTTGATTTATGCAGCAATCCTTCCTTATTGGCCAACAGCCACTACTTGTCTGTGGCTCCAGCAGTGTATTCCGTGCTTTCTAACCCAACTCTGAGAGGTCTCCCGAAGCACATATAACATCTGACCTCAAATCACGCGTGCAGATGCCACTGAGGTGCTTCAATAAATTACCTCCCAGCTCCAGAGAGAGACATGTTATTTCTAGCTGAAATCACTTTATCATTTCTCCAGGTCACAGCAAGTTCACTCTCCCTGTTCAATCTTCCTCAGTCAGGTTTCTAAATTCTGTCGCATCTTAAAATGAACTATGTTTAAATGTACTGTTTCATGTAAATATGTATCTAGAAGCAAGAGCATATGTTTGAGTCTAATCAATAAAAAAATCATACATGAAAAGTAAGTCATATTTGAGATTCTAGTCCACCAGGTAGGGCCAATTGTTTTCCCCAAACACAACTTATCAGTATATGTACTGTTCTTCACCTCAAAAATATCAATTCACATCTGTCCTTGTATTGGACAGAAACTTGATTACCAGAAAACTTTTGACTTGGTACCAAATGGAAAAAATCAAAAACATTCACTTTTCATAAAAATGTTAGACTCAGGGATATAGCATCTTTCACAAATTGTTTAATTTTTCTTTCAGTTTTTTCAACTTTTTATTGATTGTGAGTTTCATATCATGCACCCCAATCCCAACCATCCCACCATCCCTTTGTGTTGTTCACTTCTCCGTCCTCTCATGTTTTAATTTTTCATTTATTTTAATTGTACAAATTTATAGGGTACTATGTAGTAGTTCAATACGTGTACATATGTGTTGACCAAGTCAAAGTAGGTAATGTTGGCATTTTCCAAACCATTACTTGGACTATCAAGTGATAATTTTGCACATTTAGGGTTTAGAGTGGCTACTTCAATATATAACACAATATGCACTGGTAAATCAAGACAATTGTGTTGTGTGTCATTACTTGGTGTTTGGAACTTTCAAGCTCTTCAAAACTATGTATTTATGCTGCCTCTCTAACAGAATGTCAGATATCATTGCTTCTTTTAAATGTCTTCAGACACTGGCAATCTAACTTCCCCTCTGCACTCCAACATCCTATAATTACTGTTATACATTGCAATCTATGTAGCATCCACACAGAAAACAGAATACTCAGGATCTGTTCTTTTTGAATCTGACTTACTTCACCTAGCACAGTGTCTTCCAACTCCACTAGTTTTACTACTAGTAAAACGATAGGCTACTATTCTTAATTGCATGCTGAACATATTTTATTATGATGAAATATGATATATTGCTTAACTGTTTGTTATCTGTCCTGGAATATAAATATATGTATAGACACCACTTTCCTAATGGGCACCCAAGTTGATTCCACTTGTTGGCCATTGTGAATTAGTACAGCCACAAATACATGTGTGCAGGTGTGGTATCCTGGCATTTCCTTTGGGAAGTTATCTAGTAACTAGATAACTAGATCATGTGGTAGATAGACTTTTTGCTGTTTGTTTATGTCTGTTGGTTTTGTTTTGTATTTGCTTGTTTGCCTGAAGAGCCTTCACAGTGGTCTTTGTAATGGTTATACTAATGTACATTCTGACGAACAATATGTGAGAGTACCCTTTGCTTATGCCCTTGCCAGGGTTTGTTATGAGAGTGAGATAAATCATATTGTGATTTTAGCATTTACCTGATAACTGACAAAGTTGAACATTTTTTTCATACTTCCATTGACCATCTGAATTTCTTCTTTTGAGAAGAATCTATATTTTTCTCATTTTTGACTGTTGATTGAGGATTTCTGTCATTGCATATGTTAGTTGGTTGATTCCTTTTCACATGAATAGTTTTGTAAATATTTTTTCCATTCTGTACTTTGCTTCTTTGACTACTTTAGTCTGTTTGCTGTGCCAAAGTTTCCTCACTTGATGCAATCCTATTTGTCTCTTTCTGATTTTACTTCCTGTGTATTGGGCATCTGATCCCAAACCTATCCTATACCAACGCTCTGCCCTAGGCTCCTCCTGTCAGTTTCATAACTCAGTTCTGATGGCTGGGTCTTTTGATGTTTTGAGATTTCAGTCTTCTGTATCAAGATACCCAGTTTTCCCTGAATCATTTATTAAATAGGCTTCCTTCTCTCTGTGCATTTTCTAGGCCTTTCTGGTGGCAAATGCATAGTTATTTCTATGAGCTCTACTGTGCCCCGTTGGTCTGTGTGTGTCTGCTCTTTTGTCAGTGATGTGAGGAGCTGTGTGGTACATTTTCAAGTCAGGCAGTGTGTTCTCTCTTTCTAGATTCTGTGTCTAAATTTTTAAACCTTTGATTATTTATTTAGCTATATCTCCAATCGGTCAGCATGCAAACATTTTTAACAATCCCTAATGGCCCCATATATCTATAGCGGCCATTATAAGCTATTCCTTGAGTCTGCGCCTGAGCACTGAGCAGACTTTAGGCCTCAGCTCTAACCCCAACAGAAACACCCACCCTAAACAGTTCTGACACAACCAAGATAATAGGAAAGACAGGGTCAAGTCAGAAACAATGCAGGTAGCACTAAGGAGATCAAGATGGTGAAAGGCAAGCACAAGAACATAAGCATCAGCAACCCAGGGTACTTACCTCAGAACCTAGGTCTCCCACAATAGAAAGTCCTGAACTCCCCATATCACCAGGAAAGCAAGGTTCAGATTTAAAATCACTTCTAATGATGATGATCGAGGACTTTAAGAAGGACATAAATAGGAGCTGGAGAGATGGCTCAGCTGTTAAGAGCAGTGACTGCTCTTCCAGAGGTCCTGAGTTCAATTCCCAGCAATTACATGGTGGCTAACAACCATCTGTAATGAGATCCAATGGCATCTTCTGGTGTGTCTGAAGAAAACAACAGTATACTCATATAAATAAACCTTTAAAAAAAAACAAAGAAGAAGGACATAAATAACACTCTGAAAGAAATTGAGAAGAACACAGGTAAACAGGTAGAAGCCCTTAAAGAGGAAACACAAAAATTCCTTAAAGAATTACAAGAAAACACAACCAAACAGGTGAAGGAATTGAACAAAACCATCCAAGACACCATACAGTACATAAAAATGGAAGTAGAAACAATAAACAAATCTGAAAGAGAGACCACCCTGGAGATAGAAAACCTAGAAAAGAAATTAGGAGTCATAGACACAAACATCACCAACAGAATACAAGAGATAGAAGAGAGAATCTCAGGTGCAGAAAACACCATAGAAAATATGACACAACTGTCAAAGAAAATGCAAAATGCTAAAAGAAAACAAAACATCCAGGAAATCCAGGACACAATGAGAAGACCAAACCTAAGGATAATAGGTATAGAAGAGAGTGAAGATTTCCAACTTAAAGGGCCAATAAATATATTCAAGAAAATTATAGAAGAAAACTTCCCTAACCTAGAGAACGAGATTCCCATAAACATAGAAGAAGCCTACAGAATACCAAATAGACTGGACCAGAAAAGAAATTCCTCCTGTCACATAATAATCAAAACAACAAATACACAAAACTAAGAAAGAATATTAAAAGCAGTAAGGGAAAAAGGTCAAGTAACATACAAAGGCAGACCTATCAGAATAACACCAGACTTCTCACCAGATACTATAAAAGCTGGAAGATCCTAGACAAATGTCATACAGACCCTAAGAGAACACAAATGCCAGCCCAGGCTACTATACCCAACAAAACTCTCAATTACCATAGATGGAGAAACCAAGATATTCCATGGCAAAACTAAATTTACACAATATCTTTCCACAAACCCAGAACTACAAAGGATAATAGGGGGAATGCTCCAAATAAAGAAGGGAAATTATACCCTAGAAAGAACAAAAAAGTAATCTTCTTCCAACAAATCCAAAAGAAGATAGCCACACAAACAATGCCACCTCTAATAACAAAAATAACAGAAAGCTACAATCTCCACTCCTTAATATCTCTTAACACCAACGGACTCACTAAAAAAGACAAGACTAATAGACTGGATACATAAATAGTACCTAGCATTTTGCTGCATACAGGAAACCCACCTCAGTGACAAAGACAGACACTACCATGGAGTAAAAGGCTGGAAAACAATTTTTCAAGGAAATGGTCCTAAGAAACAAGCTGGAGTAGCCATTCTAATATCACATAAAATTGACTTTCAACTTAAAGCTAACAAAAAGGATAAGGAAGGGCATTTCATATTCATCAAAGAAAAAGTCAACCAACATGAACTCTCAATTCTGAACATCTATGCACCAAATGCAAGAGCACCCACATTCATAAAAGAAATCTTACTAAAACGCAAAGCACACATTGCACCTCACACAATAATAGTGGGAGACTGCAACACCCCACTCTCAACAATGGACAGATCATGGAAACAAAAACTAAACAGAGATACAGTGAAACTAACAGAAATTATGAACAAAATGGTTTTAAAAGATATCTATAGAACATTTCATCCCAGAACAAAAGAATATACCTTTTTCTCAGCACCTCATGGAACCTTCTCCAAAACTGGCCATATAATTGGCCTCAACAGATACAAGAAAATTGAAATAATCCCGTGCATCCTATCAGATCACCATGGACTAAGGCCGGTCTTCAATAACTACCAAAACAATGGAAAGCCTGCATTCATGTGGAAACTGAACAAATCTCTACTCAATGATAATGTGGTCAGGGAAGAAATAAAGAAAGAAATTGAAGACTTTTTAGAAATTAATGAAAATGAAGATACATCATACCAAAACTTATGGGACACAATGAAAACAGTGCTAAGAGGAAAACTCATAGCTCTAAGTGCTTACAAAAAGAAACTGGAGAGAGCATACACTAGCAGCTTGACAACACACCTGAAAGATCTAGAACAAAAAGAAACAAACATACCAAAGAGGAGTAGACTGCAGGAAATAATCAAACTCGGGGCTGAAATCAACCACGTAGAAACAAAAAGAACTATACAAAATTTCAATAAAATCAGGAACTGGTTCTTTGAGAAAATCAACAAGATAGATAAACTCTTAGTCAGATTAACCAGAGGGCACAGAGACAGTATCCAATTAATAAAACCAGAACTGAAAAGGGTGACATAGCAAAAGAAACTGAGGAAATTAAAAAAATCATCAGATCCTACTACAAAAGCCTATACTCAACAAAACAGGAAAATCTTAACGAAATGGACAATTTTCTAGACAAATACCAGGTACCAAAGTTAAATCAGGAGCAGATAAACCGTCTAAACAGTCCCATAACCCCTAAAGAAATGGAAGCAGTCACTAAAAGTCTCCCTACCAAAACAAGACCAGGACCAGATGGTTTTAGTGCAGAGTTCTATCAGACCTTTAAAGAAGAGTTAATATCAATTCTCTATAAACTGTTCCACAAAATAGAAACAGAAAGAACACTACCCAATTCATTCTATGAAGCCACAATTACACTCATACCTAAACCACACAAAGGGCCAACAAAGAAAGAGAACTTCAGACCAATCTTCTTTATGAATATAGATTTAAAAATACTCAATAAAATTCTCGCAAACCAAATCCAAGAACACATCAAAACAATTATTCATCATGATCAAGTAGGCTTTATCCCAGATGGAGGGATGGTTCAATATTCAGAAATCCATCAATGTAATCCACTATACAAACAAACTCAAAGGGAAAAAAAGCCACATGATCATCTCACTAGATGCTGAGAAAACATTTGACAAAATTCAACATCCTTTCATGGTAAAAGTGTTGGAAAGATCAGTAATTCAAGGCCCATACCTAAACATAGTAAAAGCAAAATACAGCAAGCCAGTAGCCAACATCAAACTAAATGGAGAGAAACTTGAAGCATTCCCACTAAAATCAGGGACTACACAAGACTGCCCATTCTCTCTGTACCTATTCAATAGAGTACTGGAAGTCCTAGCCAGAGCAATTAGGCAACAAAAGGAAGCCAAAGGGATACAAATAGGAAAAGAAGAAGTAAAAATTTCACTATTTGCAGAAGATATGATAGTATAATTAAGTGACCCTAAAACTTTCACCAGAGAATTCCTAAACCTGATAAACAACTTCAGGAAAGTGGATGGATATGAAATCAACTCACACAAATCAGAAGTCTTCCTCTACTAGAAGGATAAACAGGCTGAGAAAGAAATTAGAGAAATGACACCTTTCACAATAGTCACAAATAATATAAAACATCTTGATGTGAATCTAACCAAGCAAGTGAAAGACCTGTATGACAAGAACTCCAAGTCTCTGAAGAAAGAAATTGAAGAAGATCTCAGAAGATGGAAAGATCTCCCATGCTAATGGATTGGCAGGATTAATATAGTAAAAATGGCCATCTTGCCTAAAGCAATCTACAGATTCAATGCAATCCCCATTAAAATCTCAACTCAAATCTTCACAGAGTTAGAAAAGGAAATTCTCAAATTCATATGGAATAACAAAAAACCCAGGATAGTGAAAACTATTCTCAACTATAAAAGAACTTCTGGAGGAATCACCATCCCTGACCTCAAGCTGTACTACAGAGCAATAGTGATAAAAACTACATGGTATTGATACAGAGACAGGCAGGAAGATCAATGGAATAGAATTGAAGACCCAGAAATAAACCCACACTCCTATGGTCACTTGATCTTTGACAAAGGATTTAAAACCATCCAGTGGAAAAAGGACAGCATTTTCAACAAATGGTGCTGGTTGCACTGAAGGACAACATGTAGAAGAATGAAAATACAAATCAATCCATTCTTATCTCCTTGTACAAAGCTCAAGTCCAAATGGATAAAGGACCTCCACATAAAACCAGATACACTGAAACTAATAGAAGAGAAGATGGGGAAGAGCCTCGAATACTTGGGCACAGGGGAAAAGTTCCTAAACAGAACACCAGTGGCATATGCTCTAAGATCAAAAATTGACAAATGAGACCTCATAAAATTGCAAAGTTTCTGTAAGGCAAAGGACACTGTCAATAGGACAAAACGGCAACCAACAATTTGGGAAAAGATCTTTACCAATCCTTCATCTGATAGAGGGCTAATATCCAATATATACAAAGAACTCTAGAAATTAGTCTCCAGACAACCAAATAACCCTATTAAAAAATGGGGTACAAAGCTAAAAAAGAATTCTCAACTGAGGAAACTCGAATGGCTGAGAATCACCTAAAGAAATGTTCAATATCCTTAGTCATCAGGGAAATGCAAATCAAAACAACCCTGAGATTCTACCTCACACCAGTCAGAAATGGCCAAGATCAAAAACTCAGATGATAGCAGATGCTGGTGAGGATGTGAAGAAAGAGGAACACTCTTTCATTGTTGGTGGGATTGCAAGCTGGTACAACCATTCTGGAAATCAGTCTGGCAGTTCCTCAGAAAATTGGACATAGCATTACCTGAGGACCCAGCTATATCACTCCTGGGCATATACCCAGAAGATGCTCCAACATATAACAAGGACTCATGCTCCACTATGTTCATAGCAGCCTTATTTATAATAACCATAAGCTGAAAAGAACCCAGATGTCCTTTAACAGAGGAATGGATACAGAAAATGTGGTACATTTACACTATGGAATATTACTCAGCTATTAAAAACAACAAATTCAAGAAATTCTTAAGTAAATGAATGGAACTAGAAAATATAATCCTGAGTGAGGTAACCCAATCACAAAAGAACACACATGGTATGCACTCACTGATAATTGGTTAGTAACCCAAAAGCTTGCAATATCCAAGATACATCTCACAGACCACATGAAGCTCATGAACAAGGAAGATCAAAGTGTGGGTGCTTTGACCCTTCTTAGAATGAACAACAAAATACTCATGGGAGCAAATATGGAGACAAAACATGGAACAGAAACTGAAGGAGGGGCCATGCAGAGACTGTTCCACCTGGGTATCCATCCCTTGTGCATTCACCAAAGGTAAACACTGATGTGGATGTCAGGAAATGCATGCTGACAGGAGCCCGATATAGCTGTCTCCTTAGAAGTCTGCCAGAGCCTGAAATATACAGATGCGGATGCTCACAGCTAACTATTGAGCTGATCATGGGGTTCCCAATGGAGGAGTGAGAGAAGAGACTGAAGGACCTGAAAGGGTTTGTAGCTCCATGGGAAGAGCAACAATACCAACCAACCAGAGCTCCCAGGGCCTAAACCACTAGCCTGGGAGCATATAAGGAGGGATCCACGACTCCAGCTGTATATGTAGGGGAGGATGACAGTGTCAGGCATAGGTAGGTGAGGAAGTCCTTGGTCCAGTAAATGCTGGATGCCTCAGTGTGAGGGAAATTGTAGGGAGGTAAGAGTGGGAGGGTGGGTGGGGGCATATCCTCATAGAAGAAGGAGGAAGGGGGATGGGATAGAGGGTTCCTGGGGGGGAGGAATGGGGATTATATCTGAAATATAAATAAAATATCCAATAAAAAATATTGAAGTTAAAAATAAGAAAACCTTGATTCACTGAAAAAAGCTTGGAAGTTTGGAAGAAGTGAGTTAGGTTTTAAGCAGTAGCAAGAGGGTAGCAGGCTTGATTATTGCTGTTATAACAGCTTTAATTTCATTAATTGCTAGCACCACTGCTTCTGCAATAGCACTGACACAAGGAGTTAAGACAACTATTTTTGTTAGCCATCTAGCAAAAAAATGTTACTAAAGTATTGAGTATACAAAAGGATTTATATAGGTATCTAGAAAAATGAATGATGTTCTATAACCTACTCAAATTATCTGAAGGAGTTTCAGGGTTCAAGAGTTAGTAGCCATCCCAAGAGTAATGACAAATATCATTGGAGTAGTGTTACTTTTGAAATTCACAATGATTGTCATTATAATTAGAAAAAAGTTTAAAGACACCTGTAGGATATTTGGTATAATCCTATCCCCTCTCTGTGTGTTTAACTTTGCATAGTGAGATTATGAATTTAAAGAATGCTGCACTGTTTAGCTTTGATGCTGCAGATAATGCTGATAAAATTATCCATGGCCTGAAGTCAGTATTTCCATTTTGGTCAAACCTCAGGAATCTCATATATAGCTTGATCAAGCTAGCCCTTCTTGTCCTGGCAATACTTTTATTCCTGCTCATCATGTTAAAGCTTGTCACTAACTACATCCACAGGCTGGCAGCCAAAGTACATGACTTGAAACTGATAATGGACCCCCAGACAGAGTTATTAAATTAAAAGGTTGGCAAGACAAGAATGGGTAAGATTCTGCCCAGAGCCTTACCAACCTAAGACAGAAAGTGCATTGCTTTTGATAATCCATAGTCCATGATGGGTAAGGAATGCATTCTTATCATAACTCCCTAAGACAGGCTCAGTCTTGTTAATGAAATAAAAAAGTGGGAGAGGTGGACAGTCTTTGGGGCTGCTTGGCAAGAAGCTGACATTGGCCAAGGACAAGGAAATGGGCTGCTTGCCAGGAATATGACATTGGCCAAGGACAAGGAAGTAGGCTTCAGGCAGGAATCTGACATTAGGCTAGAACAAAGAAGTAATTTCAGGTAGGAGTCTAAATCTTAGGCTACAACAAAGAAGTAATCTCAGGCAGGAATCTAAATATTAGGCTAGAACAAAGAAGTAATTTCAGACAGGAATCTAAGTTTTAGGCTAGAACAAGGAAGTAGGCTTCAGACATGAAAATGACCTTGAGCTAGGACGAGGAAGTAGGCTCAGATACTTTGGTCATCCTGATAAGCCCTTAGAAACAGTAATCACCAGAGTGTTCACATAATTGGGTTTAATGCCTTGCTTTTTCTTTGACTATCTGTGTTTATTGTATTGCTTGTTCCTTGACTATTTGCATCTACTGTATTGCTAGACCCTCAACCTAGAACTGACCTTAATACATACATGTAATCAAAATGGTATAAAAGCATAAAGGAAGAGGAGGTATAGGATGGGGGGGTTTCTAGGGATGGGGAAATGGGGAAAGGGGATGACATCTGTATTGTAAATGAATAAAATATCCAATAAAAAAGGAAATTAAAAAAAAGCTATTCTTTTTCATCATAGTTTTATTTGAGTCCTCTTTTTTATTTAATCTAGCTAAAGGTTTTTATCTAAATAAAATAAAGTAAATAATGTCTCTGCTTTATTGATTCTTTGAATTGTTTGTAGTCTCTTCCTATTAGCTTCTGCTTTGGATTTTTTTTCACTTTTCTTCCTCTACTAGATTTTTGGTGGCTTCTGGTTTTGTATTACTTGTTTATTTACTTAAAACTCTTCTGTTTTTATTACTATAAACTTTTATATTAGTAATGCTTTCACTGTATCCCTTAAGTTTTGGGTATGTTGTATTAGCATTTTCATTTGTTTCAAGAAGCTTTTGTAATTTCCTTTCTCCTTCTCCTTCTCCTTCTCCTTCTCCTTCTCCTTCTCCTTCTCCTCTCCTTCTCCTTCTCCTTCTCCTTTTCCTTCTTCTTCTTCATCTCTTCCTCCTCCTTCTCTTCTTCCTCTCCCTCCTCCTTCTCCTTTTCCTTTTAGACCAGGCTGGCTTCAAACTCACAGATCCTCTTGCCTCTGTCTCCCAGGTTCTAGGATTAAGGGCATGTGCCACTGTGTCCTGCTCCTCTTATACTTCTTTGATGACTTTTTCATCCTTTTGTACCATGTTGCTCATCACCAGGCACCATGCTGTTTAGCACTGTGTTTGTACTGTTTCTGAAATTCTCACCGTCATCTGTCATTTGTTTCTGCTTTTAGCCCATTGTAGTCAGAAACAGTGTGAGTTCAAGCTTGTTGTGGCCTAGTACATTTCCTATTGCAGAAAATGGGGCATGTGCTAATGTAATGGATATGCATCCTATATTTATAGAATATATCAGAATCTATAGAATTTTGCTTACAGTATAGTTTAATTCCCAGTGTCCCTTGCTGATTTGTTTTCTAGATGATCCATCCTTTTATGTGTTGATGTCTCCTCCTTCTTTTGTGCTAGATAGAGTCTATGACCCACCTGTAAGTCTAATAAAGATTTATAAAATCTTTATTAAACTGAGCATTATGGCATTTGGGATAGATGTATTTATAATTCCTATGTCTTGTTTTATTGATCCTGTATTGTGGCCTTCTTTATCTCTTTGTATGGCTTTTCTTTCTCCATTTAAGGTTACTTCTTTGTGATCCAAACCTAGCCTTTTTGTTCCCATTCAGTTTCTATTTGCATGGTATCCCTTTTCCTTCTATCAGTTTCAATCTGTATGTGTCTATTGTAGAGACCGACAGGATCTCTATTATACAGGAAATCTACAGGTTTCCTATAGGTATCATAGTTCTCCCACTTTGTTTTATGTCCATTTACCTCATCTATTATCTTTTAATTTGGAGTTTAATGAATTTAAATTCAAGACTATTATGGGTATAAACGTTTCTGTCATGTTATTAAATTTGTTCTGAATATTCTTTATTCTATCTCTTCCCCTGATGCTTCCTAACTGCCCCTGATGGCAGCCACTTTGCTCTACATGAGTCCCCTAATGCAGTGCCTCACCCCAGATCAAGTGGAGGGGAACCAAATACTCATGGACTGGAATCTCTGAGTGAGTGAAATAAACCTCTCCTCGTTATAGGTTGTTTACCTCATGCATTTTGTTACAGTAATGGAATACTGATTAATACAGCTAACACTCTATAGTCTAATAAGAAAAGACCTCAAATGTGGCTTGGGAGTTTTCTCTTAGAGTTTTTAAATCTTTCTCTTTGTCATGTGTGGGAGGGGGTGTGGGTGTGGGTATGGGTGTGAGTGTGTTATTCATATCCAGCCATGTGTGTAGAAGTCAGAGGTCAGCCTCGGGTCTCAGTCCTTGCCTTATGTTTTATTTCATGCAAGGTCTCTTGTTTAGCATTGCTGTATATTCTAGGCTAGTTGGTCTTTGAACTTCTGGGGACTACTCTGGCTCTACATTCCATCTCCCAGGAGGGTATGCTGGACTCAGATTCATGTCTGCGCACCACAGTCTGCCACCAAGGCTTTCAACTCTGTGGTTTTGGTCTTATTGAGCTGATTTTCAAGTTTTCTATTTTTTTTTCAGGATTAGCAATACTTTGCTGAATTTCTCATTTCTATCATATTCTGTTTGCCTAATTTTGTTCAATTGTCTCTCTTCTCTTTAAATCTATGAGCGATTTTATAATTATTCTTTGCATCTTATCAAGCATTTCATCAATACTTTTTTATTTAGAATCTATTATGCTCACTTGAAGGCCTCAAACAATTTTATTATTTTCATATTTCTAATAATACATTATTTCTATATATTCTGTAATATAACTTATCCACATGGTTGGTCAATTATCTATACCACTTTTGTAAGCCAGCTTCTACAGAAACTGGCTTTCTTCTGAAGATGTGCCTTATAAGTTAGTCTGATATGCAAGTCTACCTTTGGATCCAGTTGAGCTCTATACTATAGAGCTATATACTGTACTATATATGCATTATACATAGGAACTATAGCTTGTTTGGCTACAGTTAGTGGGTATGGTACAGTGTGTCCCACTGTGGGCTACATTAGTTACTTTCATGGCAGTGACCAAAAAGTCTCACACAGCTTAGGTTCATGATTTCCAAGGATTCAGTCCATGTGCTTAAGCAGGACACCACAGCAGTCAGCACATGTGACAAAGAGAATTCTTCACATCCCATCAGACAGAAAGCAGAAAAATGTCATACAGAAAGATACCAAGACATGATACAACCCCTAGTAAGCTCTGCCCTAGGAGTGAGCTCTGCTGTTGGCAATAGCCTCTAGCACTGTTAGACCCAAGAGCGCAGAAACTTGACACAGCAGACTCCAGTCATCAGTCCTACCCATAGTCGGCGCCTCACACTGGTGGAAGCAACATCAAGAACCTCATTTGATCCTAATCTCCAACTGGGTTCCATCTTCTACCTTCACCTCTTCCCAATGCACCATACTGTGATCCATCAAAGGATAAATTACAATGGAACTCTTGTGATCTAATTGTCTCTGGAGATGATCACTGACATACCCAGAGGTATACTTCACTAATCTAACTACTCTCTATCCAAACAGGTTAACCATCACAGAGATCAAAGGTAACCACTATGTCTGGTGGACCCAAGGATTCAGGGACACTCTAGCAGGGCACAAGGGTCCAGTTCACACAGCAGTGGTTGTGGGCTGCCCACTTTGGAGACATGATAGCTGTGGGAACCTTCACTGCAGGTGAGTGGCAAGGTTTACTCAGATACTGCAGGAGTGAGCTCTGCTGTTGGCAATAGCCTCTAGCACTGTTAGACCCAAGAGCGCAGAAACTTGACACAGCAGACTCCAGTTATCAGTCCTACCCATAGTCGGCGCCTCACACTGGTGGAAGCAACATCAAGAACCTCATTTGATCCTAATCTCAAATTTTCATTAAATATTAATAAAAATTGGACTTGATATAGCTTGAACACTCAGAAAACTATGTTTAAGATTAATCCTATTTTGAGAGACTAAGAGGTTGAGAACATGAATCAGCTAGTCTGTTTAGAATGTACTTAGGATTAGATTAGGTCATCAGAACAGAGTGTCATAATTGACTACTGGTGGTTTTATAAAGAGAGAATTGATATGCAGTACACACATACACACAGACACACACACACTATAGTCTCTTGCCATGTGGTGCTTAGCTGTCTGAAGACTCTTCTAGCAAGAAGGCTATCATCAGACATCAATCCTGGACCAGACTCATGAGCTAAAGTAAACTTCTGGTTCTTTTACCCAGTCTGTGGTATTGTGCTATTAGCAACTGAAAATGGACAAATAAAAGGCCTGAAACAAAAATGCAAGAGAATAATGATTACAAGTCTTTTAAATATTAAAGGTAAAATGTAGAAGTTAGATCCCGGTTTTTCCTCCCAGCCCCATACTCCTAGAAATATAAGACTCAGACTCAAAATCTATTTACAAATACCTTGGCCATATAGTTAAGCTCTTCTCTGACTAGATATAACTTTAAATGTTCCATTTATTCTAGCCTACATTCTGCCATGTGGCTGGTTACCTGTGCTCAGGTACCATCCTCCCAACTGGCTCTGTCTCAGAATCCTTTCTCTTTCCCACGTCCCACCTCTATTTCCTGCCCAAGTCGTAGGCCATGGGCTTTTAATTGGCAGGTGATGCAACCATGCAATACACAAGAGATTCTCTTTTCAGTAAAATCAAGCTAAGTGGATTTTCTTGAAAAGTCATTCATGGGATATGTAATTTAAGGCCTTAAAAATAGTTTGAAATAAATAGTTTCTCCAAGAAGCTCTAGCACCTACACAGAGAAACTATCCACTGAGCAACCTCAGCACTGCTGCAACTATTTCTTAATCTGCTTTATCTCTCTGACAGTCTATACATATGTTTTCTTAACTTTAATTACTCTATAACTATAATTTCTATTTTTCATTTTCAAATCTCTTTCTAGAAAGAAAACTCCTTAGAGGCTGGGAAAGATATCCTTTCCAGATAGTTTCCTGGTTCATATGGTGCACAATAAATGCCAAATATTTTCTGTTGAGGCATAGGTGCATTCCCTTGGCAGAAACTCATTTTTCTTCCCAGAGTCCTCTTCACAGTCTTAGGATCTTGTCTTCTCCCTCCAGCAAACCCATACAAATATCTCCTACCTGCCAGATACCAGCAACTCAGGAATGACCCAGGTCTTCCTGCTAGCTATTCCACCAACCTCGCAAGTGTGGCCTGGTTTCAAGTCTAACCTTTCCAAGTGCTGTCAAGCTAGAGTTGTACACTCTCTGCTCCTCACTCTTGTTCCTCCAGAGACTGACTTTTCAGAAGTTACTGAGACTTGGAACACAAAACAAGGACTTTGGAGCCAGACATCGCTGAACTTGAATGCTCTGCAACTCATAGCTGTGTGTGACTGTACTCAGTGCACTTAACCTCTCTAAAACCTAATCTTCCTGGTTATAACATGCAAATTATAATTTCCTGTGCATTTCTTCAATAGATTGTTTAAGTAAAACAATAAAACCAGAATATAATCATTACTAATAAATGAAAATGATAATTCTGCAATAATAATATTTTTCTGTAACTTGGAAAGGATTGGTCAGCCAAAAAATGTTGACATCTATATGAAGAGTTAGTAAAAGCTTTATATTAAAGCTACCTAGAAGCATTTGGCCCAAGGTCAATGCAGTTCATCTAAGAAGTACCACATGGTGGT
This sequence comes from Grammomys surdaster, assembly GCF_004785775.1. Lineage (NCBI taxonomy): Eukaryota > Metazoa > Chordata > Mammalia > Rodentia > Muridae > Grammomys > Grammomys surdaster. The sequence goes on along the minus strand of NW_021604576.1, from coordinate 81,383 downwards.
ACATGATGGCTTGGGACTGTAACTCCAGCACTCAGAAGGCTGAGGCACAACCACAGTGAAGTAAGTTCAAGGCCTGCCTAAGCTATATAGTGAGATGATTTGAAGTAGGAAAGAACAGATTGAGAAGAGAGGGAAGAGGGAGAAATTGCAAAGAGACCATTGTCTCCTCTTTGGATTTTTTCTGTGTGTGAACATGGATGTGTGTGTGTGTGTGTGTGTGTGTGTGTGTGTGTGTGTGTGTGTGTGTAGGTACATGCGTCCCTGTGTGTGTGGAAACCAGAGATAGACAGCAAGTGTCTTCTTCTATCACTTTCCACCTTATTTTCAGAGATAGGGTCTTTTGCTGCACATAGAGATCAGCAATTGGCTAGCCTGGCTGACCAGCCTCCAGGACTGTCCTGCCTCCAACTCTCTGATGGAATTACATGCCCGACACCACATCCAGCTCTTTATGCAAGTGCTAGGGATCCAAACTCAACTCTTCACACTTAGGACACAGGCACTTCCCTCCTTGCCTATTTCTCTCCTGTCTTCCCACACACTTAATATAACCTGGGCTACTGGTTTTTTATTTCAAAATCAGACATGATTTACTTCCATAACCTGTTGGGAATTTGCACTTTATACCCATATCATTCTAGCCCTACCAGACCTGAGCCCTTGAGCATAATTAAGCCCCCTGCCTGGTCTCCTGAACAAATTTTTTAAAAATGTTGATACTTTATAAAACTGTTCATAATATGCATAATAGTGGTTAGATTTAGATGAAACTTGAAGAGATTGTAAAAATAGGCCTACCTTGCGTCTAACACCAATATTCAGTGTTTGTGTCTGTTTTATCAATGTTCACATCCTGCTCATAAACCACCCACAAGAAAGTCAGGTGCCTCACATGACTAGTAATCTAGACAGCTTGGTTTTATACACATGTACACCATATATATATATATATATATATATATATATATATATATATATATATATATATATATATCTTAGCCCAGTAAAAGCTTTCGTTTAATCAACATAAGCATCCCTGATGTTCTTGAAATAATAGCGATTTGGCTTTTCTGCATGCATTTGATGAGCATGTGAGTTTGTCTTTTCTATCAAGTTCTGCCAGAGGTTATCCCTGATAAGCAAGGAGAGAAAATCTATGCTCATGCTCTCTTCAGTGATATGACCTGGAATGTTCACTGATCCTTTATCATTCCTACTGAAGGTTAGGTCCACATTTGGTGCCACAAAGGTCCTAGTCCAACCCTCATCGATTATACCAGCATCTTCCTATACCACTTGGTTGAGGGGCACAGGTACTCACCCTTCTTCCAACACTCTATCTTTCATTTTCATAATCACCACTTTCACTTTCACTCAATGCTTCATCAATGTAATTGTCAATTGAATCAGAAAGAGAAAGTAATCCTTGCTAAATTTTCCCTCATTAGACTCAGAATTCTGTAAAATATTCACCACTTGTTGAACTGAGTAGCAAGTTGACCCATTGAAATACTCTGTTCATTTCTTACTCACTCTATGGTCAATTTTTCCCCCTGAAATCACTTCAAAATACAACCAAAACAGACATTTGCCATCAGCTGACATCACATGCTATTCCAGCTATATGAGGAACTCAGTGTTATATACATTTATGTCATTCCCACAGAGTGGGAACTCAGTCTAGTAGGGCTAGAAAGGCACGGATTCCCATTGAAAGTGCTAAAATTGAGGTGACCAAAATTTCAGCAGAAATACACACAGCCAATATGTGTGTGTGTGTGTGTGTGTGTGTGTGTGTGTGTGTGTGTGTGTATTCCAGTAACCAAGAAATGACACTGATTCAGCCAAGTTCAGTTCAGGATATCAGAAATCCCATACAAAATATCTGCTACAGGGGCTGGAGAAGTGACTCTCCAGTTGAGAGTCTGATTCCCAGTCATCACATAATAGCTCAGACCATCTGTAACTCCATTTTTAAAGGATCTGATGACCTCTTCTGACTTCTGCAGGAACCATGCATGCATGCATATGGTGCAGGTACATACATGCAGGTTAAATATTCATGCATTAAAATAAAAAATAAATAAGTTTTTTTTTAAATATCCTATGTATAAGACACTGGGAATCCAGAGATGGTCCAGGCATTATCACTACTGTCAATGCATTTACAACAAAGGATAATGTCCACCAAAATGCATTAAAGAGACTGACATGTTGGAAGTAAACAAAGAGAGTGGGCCCCCAGGATTGAATGCTGGTAACTTTGTAAGGAGAACAATAGTAGTAAAGGGATTGTACATTATTATTCATGCTATTGGCTGGGTATTATGGCACACCCCTATAATCCTGTCAGAGGCAAAGGAATCAAAAGTTTGAGGCCAGCTTTGGCTACATAACAAGACCGTGGCTGAAAAAAAATTGTGTGTGTGTGTGTGTGTGTGTGTGTGTGCATACTTGTATAAGAGCACAAAAGGAGAAGAACCCTTCAGCTCAGCAGTGTTCAAGGCTCAAGAAAAGGCTTTCTGGAAAAGATACCTGAGCTGAGCGAGGGAAAATAAATTGTAAAAACTGTGCATGCAAAGAAAAATTATGCACTGAAAGAAAACCAAACAGCTTGGGGAAAATAATCCAGTGAGGCTGTGTCATTAGAAAATCAAATGTGTGGGAAGACTGATAAGAAATGATTTGGGGTGAGCAGAGCACAGGAGGCAACAGGCTTGTCTAGTGTGCTGAGAAGCATGGCCTTCCTGGTTTGCCATCTCCAAATCCTTGTCCTTTAGTCACCAAACTAGGGTCATCTGATCACTAAATGTTTCAAATTATAAAGAAAGCTGCACCTTAGAGATAGCTGCATAGCCAGGCACAAGGGAGACTCGAAGTTCAAGCTCTTTGTTGCCTTCCTATCAATTCACAAATCAGTCGATAAAGACACAAAAAATATTTGAGAATCTTGAAGAAAATGACAAATGTCTTTAATCAAAGTATTGTTTTAGTAGGGTAATAAATGCTGACTGGGGTTATCTGTTTGGTCAAGATGGCTGAAGTTCTGGTCCTACTGAAAAGTTCCTTTTCAACAACAAAAAAATAGGATCTGCAATTACATGAGAAACAAATGTTCTTCTATATAGGAATTTGATCATTAAAATTTTAAAGTAAAAATGTTCAACCAAGTAGCTTTAGCTATTAATGAGTTCTGAGAAAATTTATAAGGGATTAAAATATCCATCAAAATTGGTTGACATAACATTCTACATTATTATTCATACTATTGGCTGGATATTATGGCACACCCTTACAATCCTGTCAGAGGCAAAGGAATCAAAAGTTTGAGGCCACCTTTGGCTACATAACAAGACCATGTCTCAAAAAAAAAAAATAGTCCTGATATTGAATGGAGATGTTCTAAAGCATTTGTTGCTTTAAAATGTTGATGTGTTAAATGTCAGCCAATAGAAAAGTAATTAAGCCGGGCGGTGGCGGCGCACGCCTTTAATCCCAGCACTTGGGAGGCAGAGGCAGGCGGATTTCTGAGTTTGAGGCCAGCCTGGTCTACAGAATGAGTTCCAGGACAGCCAGGGCTACACAGAGAAACCCTGTCTTGTGAAATGGGTGCAAGGATGCTTTGGGAGAGTGGAAACATTCTAAACCTGGATTTTAATGAACATTGCACGGCTCACTATTGAATGGCATTGGTCTGTACACTTATACAAGTGTATCTCCTGACACATAAATTACATCATCATTTAAAAAAAACAAGCCAACAAGAGGAAGCAATGCTCAAATTGAATACAATCTTTCTCGGTATAGAAGGAAGTAGTCAGATGAACACGGGCTGTAGTCTCATTCGTGTAACAAATGATCTCAAACCTGGAGAGATGCTGAATACATCAAGGGTGGCAATACAAACATGGGAGGTGATTGGTGTCAGATGACCAATGCTCTCCTCAGCTCGGAGGAGTTTGAAGCACTCTCGGAGACACAGCATTTGGTCACATGAGGTCAAGGCAAGAACAAGAAGAAAGCCACGGATATGTATCAGAAGGGTCAGTACTGAAGGTACTTGGAAGGTAAGCTGAACTGAGAGTATCTAACAGAGAAATGGCTAAGTGGTTGCTTTGGGGAAACAGACATTGGGGAACAAAGTACATATTGAGTTTAGAGGTGAATCTGTGGCAAGGATGGTTTGAAAAGAGGTAAAATGGTGGAATGAGCATAGGAAGAGGCAGGAACAGCAAAGAGGTGTCTTCCCAGTAAAGGTGTTCAGAAATAGTCATCACACTGGCTGGGGCTGGGCTTCTAAAACCTGGCAACAGTACCATTTGCTCTCCATAGCAATAGAGTCTAAACCCTGTTGTTCTGGACAAGACAAAGCTAAAATGACCTGGAGATAGACTGGGGTTGATCTGTCACATTGAGTACAAGAAGAGAGTACTTTTTATTGTTTAGTCAGTTTGGCTTGGGTTTTGTTGTTGATGCTGCTATTTATTTCATAAATGTCATAAATGTTTTAATTCACATTTTAGTTTGCATGCAAAAGAATGTATTTCATTATGCCGTTTTTTTTCTGTATACACATGTCATGTGTGTGGATTCATATGTCACCACACTTTTCATGACTGCTGTGGGTCAGGCTCAGGCTCTTCTGCTTGTGAGGCAAACACTTTTCTGACTTTCCACCTACCCAGACCCCACTTTGACATTTTTATGCATATAGTATATTTGTCACATTTGTTATCTTAGTCCATCCTCCTCCAGCCTGCCTTCCATAATACTCTGGCCTCCTTACTCACGTAGCATAGTCACCCTTTTATGCTTATCCATTCATAGACAGACAGATGGACAGATGGACAGACGGACAGACAGACAATGATGGATGGATAGATAGATGATAGATAGATAGATAGATAGATGATAGATAGATAGATAGATAGATAGATAGATAGATAGAGATAGAAATTTTTTTCCATAGAAAAGACATAGCACTTATTTTAATGATACAAAAGGAAACACGTTAGAAGAATTTAGTATCTATAACTTAAAAAAAAATAGAAGGGAGAGAATTCCAAATGGCCACCCACTTTTATGGAAAACACAGAGATGTAGAGATTTTAGAGAAAGGGTGATAGTATATGTCTGGAAGGTTGGGAATGGAGTTGGAACATATGAGCCAAGCCACTCTGTCTAAGAATGACTGCTTATGAGAGGCATGGAGAAGGAGGAACAGAGGAAGTGGAAAACATTATGTAAAACACTGCATTTCTCTGTCTTGTTCCTTGGTAGAAAAAAACAGAATCTGGCTCCAAGAAATTGTTCCGAGTTCTTCCTTATGGAGACCTAAGTTGAAGCATGGATTAGCGAGAGTCACTATGTCTTAGACCTACAGAGCAACAGCCCCATTGGGGGCAATCTTCAAGGCGTGCAGTACTGGTTCTGCAGGAAGACTTGCTTCAAAGCCTTTCTTCTACAAAATTAATAATTTGGCAATGTGTTTGTGATGCTTTTTCTAGCCTGCTGCAGGATACTGTAGCTGTTGCTTTGTGTATTCTGGCTCACGAACATGATTTCTCACTACAGTAAGTTTGAAGTCTAAGCCATGGGTTTAGCTATGGCGGTTGCCAGACAGCAAAATACAGTGTTAGGATAAATTACATAAATTAGTGTTGTCATTTTGAAGTTTGAACCTTATTCAGAATAAAAAGAACTTGAACAACCTCATACTTACAGGTGTTTGAGGTATAGGCCTGTATTTTGCCTCTGATGAACAGCCTCTGCCAGGCGTGAAAGATCTGCAACGGTTCATTCCCAAATGAAGCAATAAATCTGAGATTGACAGCTCCGCAGATCCATCACCAGGTCAGAGGGATCTGTGTTCTGGCTCCGTGACATTCAGGTAATTGGAGAATGAGATGGAGACACGGATTGACCCCCTGCTGTGAATGCCACCAGAGGCTATTACTTCTTCAAGACCACCAGGTCAGAGAATGTATCAGCAATCATTAAGTGTTTTTAATTCTAATTACTCATTAAAATTTAACTTATCTCATAAAATACATGTAAGTTATCCTCTTAAAAAAAAAACAGCACCAAGAATTAGCTGATTGTTTTTCAAACAGAAGACTTTTCTTAGCAAAGCTTATGTGATTCATGATTTTGAAGTAAATTATGGATTGAGAAACCTTTAATGAAGCTCTTTTTGTGCCAACTTATACCTTCAGGGGTTTGGCTTTAAATAACATTTGGTCAAATCAAATACCATCCTTGTTCCATTCCACAAAAGAAAGCTTGTATTTTAAAATCTACATTTAGTGAAATAAATGCAATTGTATTTGGGGAACATAAGTCATTGGAGCTGCAAAAATAATATGAATTTATGGAGGATAATTTTTCTTCAAATTCTCCATAATTTGTTTTCATGAAAATTCTTAAAAACACTTCCCAAGAAGGGCATCACTGAAATTTTTGTTTATGTATAATAGTGTATGTGTGCGTTGTATGTTTGTGTCTATAAGTGTGTATGCACATGTGTGTATGAATGTGAGTGTGAAGGCCAGAAGTTAACGTCAGATGTTTTCCTCAGTCACTCCTGAGCGAAGGGGGAGGGCATGTCCCATGTGTGAGGTCAAAGAAGAACGTAGTGAAGTTATTCTCTCTTTCCACCTTTGCATGGGTACCTGGAAAACAAACATAGATTGTCAAGCACACGTGGCAAGTGCTTCACCCACTGAACCATCTTACTGCATCTTTACCTTAATTTTTGAAACAACGTCTCTCACTGGACATGAAGCTCATCAATTTGGCTAGACTGGGAGAGCCCGAGTGACCCTCCAGTGGAGCTCAGAGACCCACATCTCAGCGCTTACCACCTCTTCGTGCATTCTGGGAATCAAACCTACCCACCTGCTGGTCCAGCAAGTGCTTGGATGACTGAGCCATCTCCATATCCCCTGCCTTTGACATTTTTACACCAGGCAGGCAAACATTTCTGATGCCAGTACGTTCTGTTTGTTGTGGAAATGTGTATATCTGCTGCATAATGTTCCCTTCGGGTTATTGGGACAGCATTAGAGAGTATAGCAAACTGTTTCCAGAAAATCAATTCTGAGCTCACTTTTTTAAGCTTAAAGGATATCTTCTGGCTTAAAGGGAAATTGAGATATTCAAAGGCATAAAAATCAAATGGGTTGTACAATTTTAAAAGTTTCTTTGAAAAAACTACCAAAGTTTAGCTAGAAGATAGTTGTCATTTATACATTTTCTTTAAAATCCCTTTCCAGAAGGCAGCTTCTTTCTCAATGCCTCACAGAGCATGGCTTGATTTAAGGAAAATCTTTAAGACAGGGAGATAGCGTTCTCCACCAATAACATCAGAATCAGAAAGAGAAAAAGAAAAAAGAAGAAATCTCTTCAACAGAAATACCCAAACTGGGGAAACTCTGTTTGGGTATTTTACATAAATCTGTGAAATTGCTGCCTATAATATGTGATTACAAACAAGTAAAAATCAAACCTACCTAAGTCGGAGGTGGTTCAGCACAGAATTTGATATAGGACATCGCGTGGGAGGACTCTTTTGACAGAAAGCTAGCGCCATCTACTTTCTGAAAATCAGATAGCAAAGGAAATCGTTCTTTGCCCTGTGCCCTGGGAAGACCTGAGCTGTGCAGCTGAGGCTGGGAACAGAATCCTTACCTCAGTACTTGGCAGAAAGGGAAGAGAAAAAGAAAGGCAGGATGCTTGGCAGCCTGCTGTCACTAGTAACAGCCATTGTTTCCCTGAATACTGAAGCCTTCACAAACAAAAAGTTTCTCCCACGTCAGTTACTTCATGGGTTTTTTGCAGGTTTTCTAGCTAGCCTGCTACAGATGTAGAAGCATTCCTTTCGCCCTGTACCCAACTTTTTGCCAGCATTGCTGACTTGGTATTTTTTCCTTCATAAGTTGAGGAATTTCTGGCATTGAGAAGATGAAATGAGTGCTGCTACTCTGACTCTAAGTCTCACCTGCTTATCTTTAAAAGAAGAAGCTGAAGTTAGGTACATTTAGGATGCCTTCAGGTCACCCAACCATTAAGTGATCAAATTGTTTCTATTTTTCCTCAGGTATTGTTCTCACTCAGTAGGAATGAGTTTGCCCACACTCCTCCAAAGGTTCCCTCTTCTCAGTCCACTTTTAGCTGGTTTTGATGTAAAAGTTTCAGAAATTTTAATTAAAGTGTATGTTATCATTTAGGGAGATATTTTAGGGGAAATCAGACTTTAATATAAATACACAGCTAAAAGAGGAAATCAAATCAACAATTCTCTCTACGTCACTCTGTTCAATGTAACTTGTTTCCAAAACAAAACAAACAAACAAAAAAATCTAATTCATCGGGTTTCTGGTCCTTTTAGTACAACATAAAAGTCAAACACCTGCTGCTCAGAAGTTCAGTAAATAGTCTTTCATTTTTCCGGAAAGCAAATAGCTTAAAGTGCCTTTAAGAAAGACTTTCTGAATATTAATTTTTGTTGATCAATAGTTCAACATTTCTTTTCTCCTGCCCTTCTTAAGTTTGTAGTGCCCTTGCATGTCAGCTACCATACAAACCAGCAGCAGACGACATCTCTGACTGTGCTGTCTCCAAAGACTCCCTTTTATGTTCGTGTTTGTTTACTCTTTTAATAACGTACACACACATCTTGAAGAGAAAATTTCAAATGTCAAGATGCCGCCAAATTGTTATTTTAATCCATATGTAAAAGAAAGGGGCCAGGGTGTCTTTCCAAATCCATCCTAGGTTCCAAAGTGAACAAGTTTTACCTGAGCTCTTCGTTGGAAGGCACAGGATTAAAGTAGCCCCTCCCCCCGCCCCGGTTGTTTTCTATGGTCTGTACCTCGGCTTGCAGTAAGGAACCACTTTCTGTACAGTCCTTTGCTCCTTGTTTGCTTCCACTCCTGCAAGGCCGCACACAAGACCCTCTGCGTTGTCAGTCTTTGCTCATAGGTGATTAACTCACTCTTTTTCCTGTTGATCAAGCAGAATGACAGTCAATCACACTCTAGCTCAGCTCTCTACTGTTGCTACTGCCCTGGGCACCTCTCCTTCATCCCTCATCCCCAAGCCAGTGCTTTGGTACCTGCTTTACTTCTCTTAGAAAGAAAATGCTTTCTCTCTAGTTCTTGAGACTCCTCCAGCCCTGTGACCACAGCATCTTTTCTACTGCAGTATCCACCCCCCCCCCTTACATAACCTTTCCAAATAAAGACTCGCTTTACAAAGAAATCCAGGTTTCTATTTTATTTAACAAAACCAATAACTCTGATTAAACCTGGGGAAATCTGACTGAATAAAATAATCAGAATTATCAAATAGTCTTCTTGCCCTAGAAGCAAAGCTGTGCACTTTTTATAAGAGTATTTGTGTTGCTCTTAGATACTTTTCTTTATTTGAAAACCAAATGAAAAACTTTGCCTAAGTAAGACTTCCCAGAAAATATTTACAACCAAACATATTAAAACTGATATTATTTTATACTTTCATAAATTCTATCACAAGGTCCAACATTTTCCCCATTTTGTCCCAAGCATTAAATTCCTCCAAATTTATTCAACTCTGAGCTTGCTTTTATTCAGAGATAGTGGTTTAATACTTTGTTCACTAAGTCTTTTTGGAGCTCACAATTTTGCAGCAGGATGAGATTCTGAACATCTTTGTTCAAAACTCCTCCTGTCAAAATGTTAAGCACTCAGTTCTTAGAGAAGAAATCTAATTCTTAACGGCAAAGACCACATAGTAAGGCCTAGTGCTACTGAAAACCTTGAGAACGTGTCTATGGCCAGAACTGACCAATACCATATGCCACACCATGTAAACAAATATGTACCAATGGACGCAATTGTACACACCACAGGAGGAGACAGCAGTGAGGAGCTGAGCAGATGTCTTTGAAGCATAAACACTGTTCTGGCAGGTAAGGAGTCAAAGGCCCTCTGATGTGTAGAAGCGGATTGAAAATATTTATATGAGGACTTTCACATATAAGCTTGCTAATGCCAGTGAACAACTGGTTGGCTTTTTATAAACTTAGAAGATGTACGTAAGCATGAGCTGATTTTGTTAGTGCCTTTTCAAAAACGTATGTTGGGGAAAAGCCATTCATCTCCCTTGACATTAGTTCTAGGCTCAGATCCAATGCCTATGCGCCATGGCTCATTTCTGCTGTGTTTATTGAAGGCTGCTATCTATTTATTTATTCCTTAAACATGGATTGGTCTCCTTCTTCGTGCTAAGTGCTATGGACAGAGTTGCAAACAGAATTGACAAAATCTCTGTCCTAGGGTAACTTAGCATCTAGACAAATAATAATGAGTGAAAGATGCACAATGCCACATGTATTTTGTGCTAAGGAAAAAAATTCCAGGAAAGGAAATCCAAAGTGATATGAACCAGGAGGATTTCCAATGTTGAGAATGTGATTTTTGAGTGAAGACCCCACAGAAGTGACAGCCATTCAGATATCAGAGCAAATCACTCCTGGCAAGGGAAAGAGCACATGCAAAGGCCCGGAGACAGGAACTGACCTGACAAGGTGAGTATACAGAGAGAGCCTCCAAAGATGAGTAAGTTCAGAGCTTGTAATCTAGTAAAGTGGCTTCAGATACAGTTTACCTGATTTCGTGTGTGTGTGTGTCTGTGTGTGTGTGTGTGTCTGTGTCTGTGTGTCTGTGTGTCTATGTGTATATGCCTGTGTGTGTGTGCATCTGTTTGTGCATGTGTTTGTCTGTGTGTGCATGTATGTGTGTGCAATCATGGTGTGTGTCTGTGTGTGTATGTCTGTGTATGCCTGGTGTGTGTCTGTGTATGCATATGTGTGTGCACACATGGTGTGTATGTGTGCATATGTGTATGCACATATGGTGTGTGTGCATATGTGTGTGCACACATGATATGTGTATGCATGTGTGTGTGCACACATGGTATGTGTATGCATGTGTGTGAATGTGTGTGCATATGAGTGTGTGGTGTGTATGTATGCGTGTGTGTGTGTATATTTGAGTGTGTGTGGTGTGTGTATGTGGTGTGTGGGTATGCATGTGTGTGTGCAAATGTGTGTGTCTCTGTATGCATGTTTGTACACACATGGTGTGTGTATGCATGTGTGTGGCATGTGTGTATGCTTATGTGTGCGCATGTGAGTGTGTGTGGTGTGTATGTGTCTGTTTGTATATATGTGGGTATGTGTATGTGTACATGTGTGTGTGCACGTGTGTGTGTTTGTCCATGTGTGCTCATGTGTACCTGCATGTATGAGCATGTATGTGTCTGTATGTGCATGTGTGTGTATGTGTGCATATGTGTGTGCACATATGTGTGTTTGTCCATGTATGCTCATGTACACCTACATGTGTGAACATGTATGTCTGTGCATGTGTGTGTGTGTCTGTGTGCATGTGTGTGGTTTGTTTCAATGAGAAGAAAGATAGAAACATGATTGCATACTGTTTCAGAAGAAAAAGTAATATAGTATGGTACCATGGGAGGTTCAGCAGGCTAGGTAAAACATTAGCAGAGATGGAGGAGATGATCACAGCCCCCATCCCTTACTGAGGAGCTATTTGCAGTTGGTACTGTTGAGAAGGGAGAATTGTTCTTTGAGGATGTGCCTTCTGGTAGATTTCCTATGCTCCAGGAGATGGGCCCACATCCACACACATACTGACAGCACTAACTGGACTTTTTGGGTTATCAGTAAAAGAAAAGAAGATACAGAGTTATGACTGCAGGGGAAGGCCATGGGAAGAGCTGGAGGGAGGAATGGGGGTGGAGTATATATAGCCATATTTTATTATACACACGTATAAAGGTTCCGAGGAATAAAATGGAATATGTAAAAACATAAATACACATCAATTTTATTTCTTTTTCTATCTCTGATCATTTAAAATATATTCAAAGAATATATACAGTAATAGATTTCTAAAAAGATATAGGATGTGAAAATTGAGGGGGGACCGTGGGAGAAGAGATTTAAAGTCAGGAAGCAAGGAGAAAGTAGAGAGGGAGAAGATACTGGGGAAGATAAATAAAGCTACACAGGAGCACATGTACATCTCTACAACAGGAAAGCAGAGTAGGGCTTACTTAGAGGGAGGACTGGGTTCAATGGGAGGAGGAGGAACAGGAAAGGTAATGGGGCTGCAAGGGTGACCTGCTGGAAACCGTTATCTTGCATACTAACCAAAAGTTACTGAAATTTAAAAATGATTCTTGTGACTTCTCTTGGGCTTGTTTCCTTCTGTTGGTTTGCTTGTCCTACTTGGTCATAAGGGTTTTGTTTTATTTTGTTTATATCTTATTTTGTTATGTTCAGTTGTTACCTCTTAGAAACCTGTTGTTTTTTAACGAAGACAGAAAAGGAGTGGGTCCAGAGGGCAGGGGGAGGGAGGGAGGAACTGGAAGGGGAAACTATAATCAAGATATATTTTTTAAAAGGAAAAAATGGGCATGTAGAGAAGAAATAAAAGAATGTACACATCCTGACATCTTAAGATATTATTAAATGAAAGTGGAAAGATATCATTATTGATATTTAAATCAAAATTCATATTGAAATGTAAATGTATTACTGTAAACCAACAGTTTTAAATGTTCATATTAGCATGAAAGAAATGAATGTTACTTTAAAAGAATAAGGAAGATGTCAGATGAATCTTATTTGGGAACATTATTTACTATAATTAAACAGGTTTGCAGGGGGGTGTTTTTATTAAGTCATCCTATAAAACTGTTACTGTTCAAAACCAATCATTTGCTGCCCCCTGGCTGTGAGAAGAGTCTTTATTTTTTCAATGAATTTGCCTTTAAAAGAAAAGATTTTTACACTAGATATTTAAAATCTGAGGGAGAATTCAGGGCACTTATCCCATGCCCTAGAGAACAAAGTACTATTTAAGAACCTACACTTTTAGCTTAAGACAGCCTGGGTTCAAATCCAAGGCCAAGTACCAGATACAAACCTGTCTGTTTAGCTAACAAATTTGTTTTTATTTCCTAATCTATTGAATGAGGATAAGAGGAATGCTGGCTTACTTAGACCGAGTGGCTCAAACTTGGGTGTCTGTGGAATGCAAAAGCATTCGAGAGAGGACATGAAGTTGTCTGCCCTGACACCAGCTCTCTCGGCTTCCTTCATCCTGCTTTATTTTTTGGTTTGGTAACTTTCTAGAATACTAGAATGAGAAGAGCTGCCTAAAATCAGCTCGCATTCCTTGCCTGTATCTCATGACTAAACAGAGTACTGTTCCTTAATGCACGCCAGGCATCATGTCAGATGTGGCACATAGGAAATACTTAGTAACTGTTCGCTATGGAGTGAATTTATTACCATAATCTCCTCAACACTTACAAAACCCAACTTTAAACTCTAAGGACCAGAACCTTCATTCAACCTCTTCTTGTGTAGAATCACCCTGTGCTTCCTGCTGTTCAAAGCATATGGTGCTAGAAATAACTGAGGTGCAATTTGTGATCAAGGAGTAAGTCGAACACAAAAATGAATCACTTTGCTACAATAAACACCGAGAGGTTCAAGAATAAAATGTTGAGCACTGAAGACAAGAGAGTACTGATCCCTCCAGGGAGCCAGAGACAAATGTGGTAGAATATGAGGTGTTTTCTGAGTAGCAAGTGCTGGGTGCATTTGAGTCAGGAACAGCTTGAAGCAGAACCAGGCATGAAAGAACAGCATGTCTAGCTTCACAGGGGTCATGGGAGCTTAGGCTGGGAAGATTTACTACTGTCGTTACCAAAGGAGACACCCTCAGATACACAAGGGCTGTCTGTGAGTATGAATGTTTATGTGTGTTCTTTGATGTGGTGTGGTTTTAAACAGACATAGCTTAAGCACTTAAAGGGGGGATATTAAGAGGTTCTGGAATGAGACACATGGAGACCAGATTATCAGATCACCCAGGATCCCAGGGAGCAAGGAATTAATTAGTCAATAAAAAAACAGAAGGACAAGCAAAGATGTCAAGGAGATAAATATAACGATATTTTAGTAAAGATCCAAGGGTGTTTTTTGGCAGGGGGGGGGGGCTTCTAGACAGGGTTTTTCTTTGTGTAGCCCTGGCTGTCCTGGGATTTTTATTGTTATTGACATTGTCTTCATAGTCTTCCATCTGTCCTTTGTCTTATCTGTCCATCCTTGCTGTTGTCCTCACCATTATCACTGTTGCTGTTGTTATGTAAGTTAAGAAGAAAAGTCTAGGGCTGGAGAGATGGCTCAGCGGTTAAGAGCACTGACTGCTCTTCCAGAGGTACTGAGTTCAAATCCCAGCAACCACATGGTGGCTCACAACCATGCATAATGAGATTGGATGCCCTATTCTGGTGTGTCCGAAGACAGCAACAGTGTACTCATAAATAAAATAAATAAATAAATCTTTAAGAAAAAAAACAAAGAAGAAGAAAAGTCTATCAGGTCTTTGTACCAGAACAATTGGCACCAAATTCAGATTGTGGCTGCCTAGAATTGGACTGTTAGGGGAAGAGGAGTGCTCGCTCTTCGGTGAGAAGACACCCTAGCTTAGTTACTTCTCAAGAGCAGCCACATCAAGGGAGTTGTCATATTTAATCCAGAGTTGCCACACATGTTACTCTCAGTATTATTACAGAGGACACACACATACACACACATTACTGATTATCTAAGCCTAAACCATTCCATAAGCACGAATCTGAGCTGAGTAAACCTAACAAGGTTTTTGTGATTTTGTATACTGTGTAAAGATTATCCCTGTGTATTAAAATGCGGATTTCTCTGCCTCTCAGCCCTCATATCTTGTTTCAACCTGAACCTGACATTGTAATGCTTATTTCAAGAATCTCCTGTCCTGAGTTTGTGTAAACAATGCTTACCACTTGTTTTCTACCTCATCAATAAAAGCTGATCAGCCAGTGGCTGGGCAGAAGAGAGAATAGAGCAGGAAGGACTTATGCCAGCCAGAGGAGAGAGAGAGCGAGAAGAGTAAGGCAGGTTGAGCCATGAGGAGGGCAAGAGGAGACAGCATAAGAAAATATATCTGAACCCCAGAGAGCCAGACCAATAATACTAAAATGCTAGTATCTTGGGGATTTTACTGGGAGGCAGCCAGATTAGAGGATTAAAATAGACAAATGACTGCTCAGGTATCGCAGTAAAGCTTGATTAAATAAATCTTGGTCTCTCTGTGTCGTTACTGGGGAACTAGCTAGGATAAAGAAAAACAGCCACTGGGCTAATATTAATCGTTATAGTAATCATGATCCTAGAGTCCAGACGGGGTGACTCTGCACATCCAAGTAGGCTTTCCTTATATGAATGTGTACCCCCAAAACCATGTTCATGTGTTGAAAGCCACGGCCAATAGCACAGTAACAAACAGGGCTAGAGCTTACTCCACCCCAGTGTGAGCACTGGCTTTCACACTTTACTTTCTTGTGTGGTAGAGAACCAGTCATAGAAAAAAGGAAATTGATCAATTTTTTTTTAATCATGTAGAAGTGTCCTACCTTGTTTTCTATTGCTGAGAAAAACACCACAAACAAAAACAACTTTGTGGAAGAAATTATTTTAAATTACAGTTTACAGTTCATCAGGAAGGGGAATCAAGGTAAGAAATCCAGGCAGGAACCTGGAAACTAGAACAGAAGCAACGCCGTGGAGGAGTGCTGCTTTCTGTCTTGGTCTCCTGGGCTTTCTCAGCTTGCTTTCTTATACAACCCATGACCACTTGCCCAAGGGTGGCACTGACTACACTGGGTTTGCCCCTTCCAGCTCAATCATTAATCAAGAAAATGCCGGGCACACACAACCACAGTATAATCTAATCAGGATAATTCATCAAATGAGATTTCCCTCTACCCATACATTATAAACTTGTCAAGGTAACAAAACTAGTCAGCCCTGAAAGTACGCAGAATCCATTAGAGGAAAAAGTACTGAGTACAACTCAACCTATAGTCACTTGTAATGGCTTCCTGAGTAGGACTCTGGTAGCACAGGAATCAAGACCAATTGATAAATGGAAATCTCATGAAACTAAAAACGTTCTGTAAAGCAAAGGTCACGCTCCACCCAGTGAAGAAGCCTATATGACAGTAAAAATAAAATCTTTACCAGGTATAATCTGACAGAGTATTAGTGTTTAGAATACCCAAAGAATTAAAAACCCAAATACCAATTTAAGAAATTAAAACTAGGGCATGGAATCAAACTAAGTTCTCAAAAGAAGAATTATAAATGGCTAAGAAATATTTTTTATAATGTTCAAGTGGAGAAATCTGGCTGGTACCAAGCTAGAGCTTCATCTCTACTGGCTAGTTTTCACAGGGCTGGGAAGTGCAATGCACACTGCTTAAGGAGAAAAGTAATGAACAGTCTTAGCCAATCATAAGGTACAAGGGTGGCTTGCCTGACTAGGTGTGTCCTTTGGTGCAATAATGACACAGCTAATACAGAACTAAAGACTTTCTAACAATATTTATGGCCTTCTTCACAAGATGGAACTCATGCCTGGTAGTGTTAACTGAACCACAAAGCTATAGATGGGTAACCCGTAGGTGACGATGATGTAGGTGATGATGATGGTGGTGGTGGTGGTGGTGGTGGTGATTATTACTACTATTATATTAAATGGGCACAGTATCAAACTGCCCTCTGTGTATTTTTCTTTATACTCATAGATTAGTGAATCCCCTTTTTTTTCTTTTTTTTTTTTCTTTCCTTTTTTGGTTTTTCGAGACAGGGTTTCTCTGTGTAGCCCTGGCTGTCCTAGAACTCACTCTGTAGACCAGGCTGGCCTCAAACAGAAATCCACCTGCCTCTGCGTCCCAAATGCTGGGATTAAAGGCCTGCGCTACCACTGCCCAGCAGATTAGTGAATCTCTTAACCCTCATCAGAGAAACTTTTGTTTTGAAATTGATGGTGAATAATAATACAGAAGCCCACAACTGGCCAAGAAGCATGGAATAAATAATTGTGGAGTGCTCAACCTCAATGGAACACATATCCCTCTTCCTAAGGCTCAAGGATCCTTGTGGAAAAGGCGGCAAGAAGATTGTAAGACCTAAAGGTAGTGCATGACTTCGACAAAGCAGAGTTTTCTGGATGTGACAGTGGCGCTACATCCTTGAACTCACAGAACTCATTGCACACAGAAGATCTATGTAAGAACAAGTTAGGTAAAATCAACCTGGGATGGGAGGAACTTATGAAGTCCCACCCCTAGCTGAGGAGCTGTTGGCAGCATCCAGTGAACTTAGCAAGCTTTAAAAACTGTACATAAAATTGGGAAGAAAAAGTGTTGGGCATGGGAGGAGTTAAAGGAGAGAGAAAGAGCAGTATATTTGATATATCCCATTACATACACGTAAAAAAATTTTTAAACAATTTATTTTTTACTTTTTAAAAAGAAAAAAAGGAAAGCAATAAAACATTTTAAAGCATGTAGAAATATATCCTTGATTTTTATTTTAACTTCCTTAAAGGAGAGGACTTTATTAACATACCATCAAGAATACTCTCAGGTTTACAATAGTAAAATGGTATGTCTAGAGTTCATTGTTCTCACTGCTTTGGATGCTGTCTTAACTAACATTATACAACACAAATAACAGCAAGTAGATCCCACTAGAATTTTTTCTACAGAGACGGATAATAAATGTTTTTTATAAAAGCAGCCATAACTCACATAGTTAGATAGATCCGTGTTTTTAAAAAATGGAGAGGCTGTGCACCAATAAAACTATGGTTTTTTTAAAAAAAAATGGATAGCAAGTGCTTGCAATTCCATAGCTTACATCAATGGATGTTATTTTTCTATGTAAACAATATATCCTAAAGTGAGTTTTATGTAAGGATATTAGAGATGTCTCAGTTTTAAAGAAATATATAGTAATCTACTGCACTAATACATCATGGTTTATTTAGCTCATTCTATATTGATAGACATTTTGACTGTTTTCTCATTTTTCCTATTGAAACTATGACATTGAAATATACTTACATAACTTTCTGCCACATTCATGAATATGCTTTAAATACTACAAATTAAAATGTACTATCTAAATCCACATTCTCCTATTGTTCTCTAATCCTCACCCCCACAGCCAATGTCTGAGAAAGACACATCTCTCCCAAACAGAGCAGCAAAGGTGAAATCTAACTGTACAATTTTACAGTTCGGCAAGTGGGTACTCACTTGTCCTCAGATCATCTGCTATATTTTCTTTATAATAATAACCCACTAATTTGATATTTTAGTTGATTAAAGCCTTCTGCCTTTAGTTACAGCCCCCAAAGTGTTTTCTGCCAACATAGCAAATTAAGAAGTAAAAATTCCAATGTTTTTGTCAGCAAACCTTCTTCTCTTCATCACTTAAGTCATATACCTAAGGGTAATCAATCTTATTTCATTACGTTTTCTCAATCTGTAAAAGATACAGAACCATTTTAGATGAGCAAATTACCTATGATCTAATTTTGAAGATGTCATAACTATTTATTGGTAGCTTAAGCATGTGATGCAAGTGTGTGTGTATTTGTATGTGTATTAAAATATCATCACATTGTTGAATCCAATAGGTTATGCCAGAGCCACGTCTCATGGATTAAAGAAATCCTTCACTGGGCATTAGCTTGGTAGCATCTGGCAAAGAATAATGCAAAACAAAGGGGCAGATTGTCAAGGGCCATGCTAGCTCTTCAGCATCCAATACACACACTTCAGTGTATCAGACCATATGGCAGCCACTACCTCCAGGTAGACATTAGGTACCTGAAACTGGGAAAATGTAAACTATAATGCTTAAATACACAGCACGCTTTTAAGACATTAAAAATATTATAATAACTATTTAAAGCTAACATTTATGCTCATTAAATAAAATTTGTTACAAAAATTAATTCCATTCTGTTTTCTTTTTAATATAGCCACTGTGTAATTCATAAATAGAAACAAGGCTCATGTTGCAGTTTTGGCAAACAGAGCTACTTTAGGTAGTTCACAGCAAGAGACCTTACCATTTCATTACATAGTCTAAAAGATTCATTGTGACCCTTAGGAACCATAACAGTAAATGTGACCATAAAGTCTGTGGTGGTTTGAATTAGAATGGCCTCCATAGGCTCATGTGTTTGAACATTTGATCCCCAACTGGAGGAATCGTTTGGAAAGAATTAGATGTTCTCTTGTTGGAAGAGGCATGTCACTGAAGATGGGCTTTGAGGTTTTAAAAGACTCACAACATCCCCAGTATTTTCTTTCTGTCTCTTGTTTTAAGGTAAGATGTGGGTGAAGTGGAAATTTCTGTTTGTGTCATGTGATGCAGACTCAAGCGGTGTTTTGCTGAGCCAAGGACACATGATGTTGGGAGAGTATAAATGGGACTCAGTGGACAGTGACCGGAAGCTTGCATAGCTCACCTTGCAATGCTTTGTTGGTCGTTTGTCTTTGCTGGTCTTCACTTTGTTGAGAGAGGCATGGTAGAGAACATCTCCTGGCATCCCAGCTGGCTCTGGTTGATGCCACTGACTTGTGAAGATTCAGCAGAGGCCTGGCTGTTTCTTCTGGATCATACCACCACTGTTGATCCACGTTTGGTATCCTGACACTACTGAATTGGACTGTTGGTATCCTGACAATGGAGATTGGAATCACCCCACTTCTATACAGGTCAACATCCCCTTGTCCTATTCACCATCGTTTCTCCCCCACCTTTGGACAGTGGGCTGGGGGTGGTGGTGGAAGCATTTGACAACCCTTATTAAAGTAGGTTTTGAAAAATCTAAGACTACATATGAGTTCTCTGCTCTCCATGTCATCATGGACTCTGGGCCTCTGAAACTGTAAGCCCAACTCAATGCTTTCTTTTATGAGTTGCCATGGTCATTGTGTTTTATCACAGCAATAAAGAAGTTAACTAAGATAGGAATTCCTAAAAGTTCACAGAAAATTGTGGAAAATGACACATATTAGGGGGAAAGAACATCATTCATTTTGTAAATATGGAGTTATGATCGATTACTCTCAGGAAAGTGCTTGCCACATATATGACACATAGCAAAGCTGGACACAGCAACCCAACAAGAGAAACAGAGTCTCAAGGAACAGCACAAGAGTCAGAGACCCACTCATTCTTACAGTAAGGAGCCCCACGAAAATACTAAGATGTACAGCACTAGTGAGGGAGAGGTGCCGCCTCCCACCTCAGGCCACACAACCTGTGGCAGGCAAGAGAGCTGGCCCCACCCCTGCGGGCTGCAGCATTTGGAAGAGCAGGCTCTGCACTGTGTCTGGACAGTACCACAGTAGAGCTGGCCCTGGTAGTGTGGTTGTGAGTGAGCCTGCCTAAAGGCATGAGAGCTGAAGAGTTGTCCCTGCTCATTGCTGGCTGTGGCATTGGGTAAGATAGCCCAGGACATGCAGGAGAGTTCACATTGATGGTTTCAGTGTGAGAGAGCTAGCAAACTGACCAACTCAGCACCCAGGCAAAGATCCAGGGCTTTGAGTTGGCCCACCCAGACATCTACCCCTTCTGGGAACTGCTGGAGTATGTGAAGTGGCCAGTCCTGCAGATCCAAAGCTGCAGAATATGCACGACACAGGGCAACAGCAGGATATCCGAGAGGAGTCCAGGTGAGGATACAGTATTAATAGCATAGTAAAAGCCAGAAACCTAAAACCAGACCAATAACTCATTGCATTGAACATTTGCAAGTAAAGATGTGTACAGAAAAGGGTGTCCTGGGGACAGACTGTAACACACAACAGTTCCAAGGTGAGATGTTTTGTTTTCTTTTCATTATTTTCCCACTCTTCTCTTTGGTTGGGGAGTTGCATGGGCAGAGGGGGAGGACAAAGGGATGAGTGGGATGGGGTGCATGATGTGGAATTCATGAAGAATCAATAAAAAGTTAAAAAAATATCCCAAGTAGAAAAAATACACTAAGGTGTAATATATACTCAAAGGACCTGGTGTAGGCCGATGATGGTCCTGTGATCACTTCTTTGGGCTCTGTGAGTACTATGTGCCTTTCTTAGTTGACTCATGGGGTCTTGTTCTCCTAAGTGTCCTCCATTCACTCTGGCTCTTACAGTCTCTGCAAGAATTCCTGGGTTCTGGGTTCTGAGGAAAGGGATTTGATGAAGACATCCAGTTCTCTCTCTCTCCCTCTCTCTCTCTCTCTCTTTCTCTCTCTCTCTCTCTCTCTCTCTCTCTCTCTGTCTGTCTCTGTCTCTCTGTCTCTGTCTCTCTCTGTCTCTGTGTGTGTGTGTGTGTCTGTGTGTGTGTGTCTGTGTGTGTGTGTGTGTCTGTCTGTCTGTCTGTTGATCTCTATATGTGTTCCCATCTGCTACAAGATGAAGATGTTCTGATGATGACTGGATAAGGCATTGATCTACGAGTATGATAGACTGTCATTAGGAGTAATTTTTTGATAATTTTTTTACCAGTACTGTTTGGTTTTATCCTAGGTCTCTGGGCTATCTAGACTCTGGTTCTTGGTTATCCTAGCAAGTTCTGGTATGGGTTCCTTCTCATGGAATGTGCTGTAGGTAAAATCAGACATTGGTTGGCTACTCCCATGAGTTCTGTGCCACCATTGCCCCTAGCATATTTTGCAGGTAGGACAGATTGAAGGTCAAAGATTTTGTGGCTGGGATGCTGCTGTCCATGTTTCTCTTTCAGTAGCCTGAAGAACACCTTCCCACACAAAAGGCCCTAGAATTTAGGGGTGACATTTTCATACAGGCACCAGCATGACTTCTCCATGTCCAATGACTTGTATGGAAATTGTCCTTGGCAATGGAGTCCTTTTGTCAATTTGCAGAGAGCAACCCTTTGTCTTAGCAACAGCCTGGTTGTTTGGGACTTCCATGGGATCCCTTTGGCCAATAATTCAATTCAATCCTGTCACTGGAAGCTTTGTCTGGCAATAAGAGATGACCAGTTGAAATTCTATATCCCCCGTTACTAGGGGTCCTCATTAGAATCACCATCATACAATCCAAACAGTTTTCACGGCTCTGGGTTCCCACAACACCTCCTTAAAGGACCCCCAAGTTCAGTTGTCTCTCCCTACATTTTCTATCTCTACTCAGCACCCTGCATTGATTCGCCCCATTTCCCATACATATATACCCACTCTGCCCATAAGATCTATTCTATTTCCTCCTCTTAGGGAGATCTATGTCCCCCCCCCTAGAGCCCTCCTCTTTACATAACCTCTCTGAGTCTACAGATTGATACTTAGTCATCATTTACTTAATGAGTAATATCTACTTATAATTGAATACATGCTATGTTTATTTTTCTGGATCTTGGTTAACTCAGAATAATTTTTCTAGTTCCATCTATTATCCAACAAATTTCATGATATCATTGTTTTTAACAGCTAAGTAATACTCCATTATATAAGTGTACCAAATTTTCTTTATTCATTCTACTGCTGATGGGCATCTAGGTTGCTTCTAGTTTCTGGCTATTATGAATAAAGCTGCAATGAACATGGCTGAGCAGGTGTCCTTGTGGTAGGATGGAGCATCCTTTGGATAAATGTCCAAAAATGGTACAGCTGGGTCTTGAGGTAGATCAATTCCCAAATTTCTGAAGAACCACCACATTGATTTCTATAGTAACTGTACAACTTTGTACTCCCATCAGCAATGGAGGAGTATTCTCCTTGTTCCATATACCTGCCAGCATGAACCGTCACTTGCATTATTGATCTTAGCCATTCTGACAGGTATAAGATGGAATTGCAAAGTAGTTTTGATTTTCATTTCCCTGTTGACTAAGGATATTGAAAATTGTATTTCTTGGCCATTTGAGTTTCCTGTATCAAGATTCTCTAAGTCTATGCCCCATTTTAGTTGGATTATTTGGTTTTTGATATCTAGTTTCTGGAGTTCTTTATATATTTTGGACATTAGTTTTCTATTGCAAGTACACTTGGTAAAAATCTTTTCCAATTTGGTAGGCTGCCACCTTGTCACTTGTGCCATGTGAGGCTGTTCCTCACTTTATCTTCTGTCGGGTTCAGTGTATCTGGTTTTATGTTGTGGTCTTTGGTCTATATGAACTTCAGTTTTGCACAGGGTGATAAGTATGGACGTATTTGCATTCTTCTACATGCAGACATCCACCATTTTTGAAAGATGTTGTCTTTTTCCAAAGCGTATTTCTGGCTTATTGTTTTTTATCAAAAATCAGGTGTCCAAAGATATGTTGATTTATGTCTGGGTATTCAATTCAATTTCATTGATCAATCTGTCTGTTTTTATGCCAATACCATGTTATCTGTATTACTGTAGCTCTGTAGTACAACTTGAAATTGGGATTGGTAAGACCTCCAGCAGTTTTCTTTCTATTATCCAGGGTTATATTAGCTATCTTGTTTGTTTGTTTTCATGTGAAATTGCGAATTTCCTTTAAAGGTCTGTATTGTATTATGTATTATATTGATGAAGAATAAATTGAATCTGTAGGTACTTTTGGTAGAATGGCCTTCTTTATTGTTAATCCCACTTACTCATGAGCATGGGAGTTCTTTCCATCTTCTGATATCTTCTTCAATTTCTTTCCTCAAAGACTTGGAGTTTATATCATACAAATTTTTACCTTCTTAGTTATCACAAGATATTTTATATTATTTTAGGCTACTGTGAAAGGTGTTGTTTCCCTGATTTCTTTCTCAGTCCATTTGTCATTTGTACCTAGGAGGGATACTGATTTTTTAAACAATATTTCTAGCTACTTCACTAAAAATAGTTACCAGATATAGTGATTTCCAAATGGAAATTTTCATGTCACTTATGTCTATTATTATATAATCTGCAAGTAGTGATACCTTGACTTGTTCCTTTCCAATTTATATCCCCTTGATCTCCTTCGGTTGTCTTATTGCTGTAGCTAAAATTTCAAGTACTGTATTGAATAAATATGGAGAGAGTGGACAACCTTGTCTTGTTCCAAATTTTAGTAGAATTACTTTGAGTGACTCTCCACTTAATTAGATATTGGCTATTGGCTTCCTGTAAACACTTTTTTTATGTAAAAGTATGTCTCTTGTATCACTAATCCCTCCACAACTTGTATTATGAAGGGGTATTCGAATTTTGTCACAGGCCTTTTCTGAATCTAATGGAAGGACCATGTGGTTCTTGAGTTTCAATGTGTTCATGTGATGGATTACATTTACTGATTTTCATGTATTGAACCATCCCTGCGTATGTGGGATGAAGACTATCTGATTATAATGGGTTTCCTTTTTTATATGTTCTTGGAATCAATTTGCAAGTATTTTATTACTTTTTTTCCTTGTATGTTCGTAAGAGAAATAGGTCTGTAATTCTCTTTCTTTGTTAAGTCATTATGTGTTTGGGGTATCAGGGTAACTGTGGCTTCATAAAATGAGGGAGAAAATGTTCCTTCTGTTTCTGTTTTGTGGAATCATATGAGGAGTATGGATGCTAACTCCGTAACTTTAAAAGTCTAGTAGACAGCCGGGCGGTGGAGGCACACGCCTTTAATCCCAGCACTTGGGAGGCAGAGGCAGGCGGATTTCTGAGTTCGAGGCCCGCCTGGTCTACAGAGTGAGTTCCAGTACAGCCAGGGCTACACAGAGAAACCCTGTCTCGAAAAAAATAAAAATAAATAAATAAATAAATAAATAAATAAATAAATAAATAAATAAAAGTCTAGTAGAATTCGGCACTAAAACCATCTGGCCCTGTTTGTTGGGTTGTTTGTTTGTTTGTTTTGGATTTGTTCTTTTTGTTCTTGATTGCTTTTTGTTTTGCATTGTGGAAGAATTTAATGACAGCTTCTATTTCAAAAAAAGGTTATAAGTTTATTTAAATTCTTTACCTGACCTTGATTTAACTTTGGTAAGTATACCTTCCAAGAAAATTATCCACTTCTATTAAATTTTCCACTTTTGTGGAGTGGAGGTTTTTAATGTATGTTCTTCGGATTCTCTGGATTTCATTTGTGTCTGTTAGGTCCCCCTTTTCATTTTTGATTTTGGTAATTTGAATATTTTCTCTCTGCTTTATGGTTAGTTTGAATAAGGGTTTGGGTTTTTTTGGGGGGGTGTTGTTGGTTTTTTTTTTATTTTTTTATTGGATACTGTATTTACATTTCAGATGCAATCCCCTTTCTCTCCACCCAGGAACCACCTATCTTATCCCTCTTCCTCATGTTTCTATGAGGATATGCTCCCACCCACCCCCCCACCCTCAGCTCCCCACCCACCATTTCCCCCACACTGGGGCATCCAGCCTTCATTGGATCGAGGACTTCCTCACCCACCTATGCCTGACACTGTCATCCTCCCCTACATATACAGCTGGAATCCTGGGTCCCTCCCTATGTGCTCCCAGGCTGGAGGTTTAGGCCCTGGGAGCTCTGGTTGGTTGGTATTGTTGCTCTCCCCATGGGGCCACAAACCCTTTCAGCTCCTTCAGTCTTCTCTCACACTCCTCCATTGGGAACCCCATGATCAGCTCAATGGTTAGTGTGAGCTTCCTCCTCTGTACATTTCAGGCTCTAGCAGACCTCTAAGGAGACAGCTATATCAGGCTCCTGTCAGCATACACTTCCTGGCATCCACATCAGTGTCTACCTTTGGTGAACGCACAAGGGATGGATGTCGCACCCACCCTCGTCCAGCAAGGATGACACAACACACGAGCTCTTCTCCAAGCAGTTTATTCAGGACCTTGAATAATCTTCTCTCTCACCCCGGGGGAAGCACCTCCCAGGCTTAAGTACTCTAGGACTAGCCTACCCCCCCACCCCCGGCTGCCATGTGGCAACAGCAGATAGGCCCACATACACGGAAGCAAGCCAGATCACTAGCCACAGCCAAATAAGGACTTGTTTACTCCTAAGAGCACTCACCAACAGGTGGCGGAAGGCAGAGACCAGCGCCATCTTTAGGGCACGACACTATGCGGCTCTCCACAGTTCCCCCTTTTTGTTTTTGTATGAAACAGGTGAGAGTAGAGATCTGATCTCAGAAGAAGAGAAAAGGACATTGTACTAGCCCTTCCAAGGTATCTCTACCCAGACAGTACCAGACCCATCCAGTACCGATTTTTTCTGAGGCGGGAGAGATTGGAAAATTGGGGGAAAGGATGGTACTAACCCGCATCTATCAGACTTGCTCTCCTTGAGGCTTCGAGCAGCTGACAGCATACCTCAAGTGCAGTGCCTAGCCTCGCAACCTGAACGTGATGACTCAAGGCTTAATGGCTGCCAGCCAAGCTTGGGGGTACTGTTCAACCTCAAAGGCTGCAAAGGCTTGAACAATCATGGCTGCGTTCCAATGCTGTGTAGCTCTGACCTTACAGATAATCCACAGGCAGACAAAGGAGGCTAATACTATGAGTATAGCCAAGGAACCTAAACCCGCCCACTCCTTCAAATGATCCACAGCTGATGTCTGTCTGTCAAGGAGAAAAGCATCAATCTAGGAGAGGCCGCTCCCCAGCAACAGAGTAGTCCCTTAAGAGAAAATGTAGCCTTACAGCTGGGACTAAGCCTTTCAAAGACCTTTTTAAGATGGAACCAAAACTGTGCCGCAGAGATCCCTCAGGGTTTCTTCGAATTCCAAGCTCCAATTCTGTAATAAGAACTGTGACAGGGTTTTAGAGATATATGCTGCATGGGTAAAATTATGATACTGTATAGAAGTGATGCACAGGCCGGTCATTTTCCATTAACATCCTAGCTGGGCCAGTTGCCAAAGGGTATCCACTTGTTCCTGTACTAGGTCAATTCTCTGATTGACCAGCATCAATCCTCCCTTTATTTGAGAATTGATGGAAGCTTGCACATCCAGGGCAATAGCCACACTGGAGGACAGGTTATTCAAGGTCTCTGCAGTTTGTATGGAACTGGACAAGGCAAGAGCCGAGGCAGTGGCAGTGGCAAAGATGCATAACAGAATAGGCTGATGGTCTTGCCATCGTTGGAGAAAGGCACTCTGAAGTCTCTCCTCAACCTTTTGCAAAGCTACTCTAGCCTCTGCTGTCAATTGTCTAGGGGAATCAAGTGCTGAATCACCTATCAAAATATTATATAGGGGCTTTAATTCATAATTTGGAAACTTTAAATAGCTTCTTATCCAATTAATGTCTCCTAATAATTTTTGAAAATCATTTAAGGTCTTCAAATTATCTTTCCTCAACTCAATCTTTTGAGGAGATATATTTACAGGCCCAATGTGTGCTCCTAGGTAATTGATTATGCTCTCCTTTTGAACCTTTTCAGGGGCGATAAACAATCTTTTCCTCTCCAGTAACTTAATCAGTTCTCCATAGGCTAGATCTAAAACTTGTTCACTGTTAGCTGTTAACAAGATGTCATCTATATGGTGAACATATCTCAAAGCTGGAAACTTTCTTCTCAAAGGGGCAATGGCCTCGCCCACATAGAGTTGACACATAGTAGGGCTATTTGCCATGCCCTGAGGTAAAACTACCCATTCAAATCTCCTATCAGGTTCTTCATGATTACATGATGGAATGGTGAAGGCAAACCTTTCACTATCTTTGGCACACAAGGTAATGGAGAAAAAATAATCCTTTATATCTATTACTATTATAGGCCAAAAGGCTGGCAAAGATGATAAAAGTGGCAACCCTCGCTGTACTGGGCCCATGATCTGCATTTGCTGATTAATAGCACGCAGATCATGCAGCAACCTCCTTTTCCCTGATTTCTTTCTGATAACAAAAATAGGTGTATTCCAGGGAGAAACAGATGGTCTTACATGCCTTAAGGATATCTGCAAATGCAAACTTGTGAATGTAACCGTTTTCCTCCCCTCTAGAGAAATACAGGCTGCTGTCAGCCATCTCCAGCTCAGATGTGCCCCGCTTCCAACACACACAAGGCTGGCAGGCTTCCTGTCAGCCACAGCTAGCCCCTGGCTTTCTCCCACTGTTTACAGATGTAGTTCTTGTGCACAGGTGCCACTAGCTGGTACCCTAGGCCTGTCCCCAACCCAGTGGAGGTGGGGCTGCAGGCCCAGAGCTGGCAATGAAAACTGACAGAGCTAGTGACAGACATCTTACCAGGTAGGGTCATCGGGAAGCACACAACACTAACAGTCCCTGGATTCTCCCATGGCGTCCTTCCCTGTGGCTTCAGTTCTGTGGCAAGTCCACGCTCCATGCCACAGGAGATGGATGCTTCATAATCCTGCTTCTACTCTTAGCTTTAGGACAGAAGCTCTGCCAGAGGGACAAGCTTAAAGATCAAAAATGATTTAAACATTTTACCTCAGAGTAATTTTTTTCTAAAAAAAAAAAAAAAATTCAGGTTTCCATTTAGTACTCTAGCTTACTTCTCTGCACTGCCCTACTAGGATCTCTGCCACTCTGAAGTCGGGGACAGCGAAGTACCACTGCCCCGCTCACTATGAGCCAAGCTAGCATGCTAGTGTCCTGACCTGAGGCCATATCTCTGGACAAAATGACCTCCCTGCATGGGGGGGGGGGGGCAGGCTGAGTAGGCGGAGTAGCCTGTGCAGCTTCAAGATAAGCTGGAGGAACTGAGGGTGTCTTAATGACGGCCTCCGATCTGCCGCTTGCTGCCAATGGGGGTTTCTCCTTTTTCTTTTCCCTCTTCCTCACAGTTGTTCTCTCTAGCTGTTTTACTAGGGCATGTAACTCTCGTTCTGAGTCCGTGGACTCTGAGTCCTCAAGGCTAGGGTACAACGGCTCCCTTTTCTCCCCTCCCTTCTCACTTGCAGCCCTCTCCGATCTCTGCTCGTGCAACATTTCCAAGGCTGTTTGTCCCTCTTCGACTACCTTACAGCATTTCTGATCTTCCAAACAGCTTTTCACTAACTTCCAGATGGCCTCACTCCCTTTTTCAACATTCCTTGTTCCTGAGCAAAGTCAAGGTCTCTGCCAAGCTTATTCCAGCAGGATACTGTAAGATTTCCTGATACCTCGAACCATGGAGCCACGGTATAGCACTCACTCAAAAATGTTAACAGAGTTGAGCTTTTTATCTTTAAGCTCCTTGATAAAAGCAGCTCCTGAAGAGCCAAAAAAATTGGGTGTGACAGAGAAGCGCCCATAACTAAATTCCTCCCAAAGATACACTTTCGGTTCGCTACACCACGAACTTGCCTGCTCTCTCTTTATCTTCAGAGAAGAGCAAAATAGCCGTGTGCCATGGACTTTATTGTCCCAACTCACCTGGGAAATTTATCTCGTCCCACTCCTGGGAACTTTATCATTCCTTCCCAGAAACTTTACTGCCTCTTTTATCGAGGACCTTGACTTTATCATCCCATGTAACCTGGGAACTTACCGGTGCACCACCCTGACTGCTTGAAGTTCTGAGCTTCGGACTTTCCCGTGCAGGCCACCAATTGTTGCACCCACCCTCATCCAGCAAGGATGACACAACACACAAGCTCTTCTCCAAGCAGTTTATTCAGGACCTTGAATAATCTTCTCTCTCACCCCGGGGGAAGCACCTCCCAGGCTTAAGTACTCTAGGACTAGCCTACCCCCCCACCCCCGGCTGCCATGTGGCAACAGCAGATAGGCCCACATACACGGAAGCAAGCCAGATCACTAGCCACAGCCAAATAAGGACTTGTTTACTCCTAAGAGCACTCACCAACAGGTGGCGGAAGGCGGAGACCAGCGCCATCTTAAGGGCATAGCACTATGCAGCTCTCCACAGATGGATACCCAGGTAGAGTAGTCTCTGGATGGTCCCTCCTTCAGTTTCTGTCCCATGTTTTGTCTCCATATTTGCTCCCATGAGTATTTTGTTGCTCCTTCTAAGAAGGATCAAAGCACCTACACATTGGTCTTCCTTGTTCATGAGTTTCATGTGGTCTATGAGATATATCTTGGATATTGCAAGCTTTTGGGTTAATAACCAATTATCAGTGAGTGCATACCATGTGTGTTCTTTTGTGATTGGGTTACTTCACTCAGAATGATATTTTCTAGTTCCATCCATTTACCTGAGAATTACTTGAATTCATTGTTTTTAATAACTGAGTAATATTCCATTGGGTAAATGTACCACATTTTCTGTATTCATTCCTCTGTTGAAGGACATCTGGGTTCTCTCCACATTCCAGCTATTATAAATAAGGCTGCTATGAATATAGTGGAGCATGAGTCCTTGTTATATGTTGGAGGATCTTCTGGGTATATGCCCAGGAGTGGTATAGCTGGGTCCTCAGGTAATGCTATGTCCAATTTTCTGAGGGACTGCCAGACTGATTTCAAGAGTGGTTGTACCAGCTTGCAATCCCACCAACAATGGAGGCGTATTTCTCTTTCTCCACATCCTCGACAGCATCTAGTATCACCTGAGTTTTTGATCTTGGTCATTCTGACTGGTGTGAGGTGGAATCTTAGGGTTGTTTTGATTTGCATTTTCCTAATGACTAAGGATATTGAACATTTCTTTAGGCAATTCTCAGCCATTCGAGTTTCCTCGGTTGAAAATTCTTTGTTTAGCTCTGTTCCCCCTTTTTAGTAGGGTTATTTGGTTGTCTAGTATCTAATTTCTTGAGTTCTTTGTATATAGTGGCTATTAGCCCTCTATCAGATATAGGATTGGTAAAGATCTTTTCCCAATCTGTTGGTTGCTGTTTTGTCCTATTGACAGTATCCTTTGCCTTACAGAAGCTTTGCAATTTTACGAGGTCCTATTTGTCAATTCTTGATCTTAGAGCATAAGCCATTGGTGTTCTGTTCAGGAACATTTCCCTTTGCCTAGGTATTCAAGGGTCTTCCCCACCTTCTCTTCTATTAGTTTCTGTATATCTGGTTTTATGTGAAGGTCCTTTATCCACTTGGACTTGAGCTTTGTACAAGGAGATAAGAATGGATTGATTTGCATTCTTCTACATACTGACCTCCAGTTGAACCAGCACCATTTGTTGAAAATGCTGTCCTTTTTCCACTGGACAGTTTTAGCTCCTTGGTCAAAGACCAAGTGACCATAGGTGTGTGGGTTCAATTCTGGGTCTTCAGTTCTATTCCATTGATCTTCCTGCATGTCTCTGTACCAATACAATTCAGTTTTTAATCACTATTGCTCTGTAGTACAGCTTGAGGTCAGGGATGGTGATTCCCCCAGAAGTTCTTTTATTGTTGAGAATAGTTCTTGCTATCCCGGGTTTTTTGTTGTTGTTGTTGTTATTCCAAATGAATTTGATAATTGCTCTATGCAGAATTGATTTGGAATTTTGATGGGGATTGCATTGAATCTGTAGATTACTCTCAGCAAGATAGCCATTTTTTACTATGCTAATCCTGCCAATCCATGACTATGAGAGATCTTTCCATCTTCTGAGATCTTCTTCTATTTCTTTCTTAAGAGACCTGAAGCTCTTGTCATACAGATCTTTCACTTGCTTGGTTAGATTCACACCAAGGTATTTTATATTATTTGTGACTATTATGAAGGGTGTCATTTCCCTGTTTATCCGTCAATTAGAGGAAGGCTACAGGTTTGTTTGAGTTGATTTTATATCCAGCCACTTTATTGAAGTTGTTTATCAGGTTTAGGAGTTCTCTGGTATAAGTTTTAGGGTCACTTAAGTATACTATCATATCATCTACGAATAGTGAAATTTTGACTTCTTCCTTTCCTATTTGTATCCATTTGACTTCATTTGTTGTTTAATTGCTCTGGCTAGGACTTCCAGTACTATACTGAATGGGTAGGGAGAGAGTGGGCAGCCTTGTCTAGTACCTGATTTTAGTGGGAATGCTTCAAGTTTTTCTCCATTTAGTTTGATATTGGCTACTGGTTTGCTGTATATTGCTTTTACTATGTTTAGATAGGGGCCTTGAATTCCTGATCTTTCCAAGACTTTTACCAGGAAGGGATGTTGAGTTTTCTCAGCATTCTCATTCTTTCTCAGCATCTAGTGAGATGATCATGTGGTTTTTTTTTTCCTTTGAGTTTGTTTATATAGTGGATTACATTGATGGATTTCCAAATATTGAACCGTTCCTGCATTCCTGGAATAAAACCTACTTGATGATGATGGATGATTGTTTTGATGTGTTCTTGGAATCAGTTTGCCAGAATTTTATTGAGTATTTTTGCATCAATATTCATAAGGGAGATTGGTCTGAAGTTCTCTTTCTTTGTTGGGTATTTGTGAGGTTTAGGTATGATTACGATTGTGGCTTCATAGAATGAGCTATGAATTTTCCTCTTGGCACTGCTTTCATGGAGTCCCACAAGTTTTGGTATGATGTGTCCTCAATTTCATTAAATTCTAAAAAGTCTTTAATTCTTTCTTTATTTCTTCCTTGACCAAGTCATCATTGAGTAGAGTGTTGTTCAGTTTCCTCGTGTGTGGGGGCTTTCCATTGCTTTTGTCATTATTGAAGACCAGCCTTAGTCCGTGGTGATCTGATAGGATGCAAGGGATTATTTCAATTTTCTTGTATCTGTTGAGGCCTGTTTTGTGACCAATTATATGGTCAATTTCGGAGAAGGTACCATGAGGTGCTGAAAAAAAGGTATATTCTTTTAAATTAGGATGAAATGTTCTATAGATATCTGTTAAGTCCATTTGGTTCATAACTTCTGTTAATGTCAAAGTGTCTCGGTTTAGTTTCTGTTTCTATGATCTGTCCATTGCTGAGAGTGGGGTGTTGAAATCCCCCACTATTATTGTATGAGGTGCAGTGTGTACTTTGAGCTTTAGTAAAGTTTCTTTTATGTATGTGAGTGCCCTTGAATTTGGAGCATAGATGTTCAGAACTGAGAGTTCATCTTGGTAGGTTTTTCTTTTGAAAAATATGAAGTGTCCTTCCTTATCTTTTTTGATTACTTTTAGTTGAAAGTCGATGTTAGAATGTTTGCGTAGCTATCTTCTTTTAGGATTGTTCGAAGAGTACTTTCTTGCTTTTTCTAGGTTGTCATTTCCCTCCATGTGTTGGAGTTTTCCATCAATTATCCTTTGAAGTGCTGGATTTGTGGAAAGATATTGTGTAAATTTGGTTTTGTCATGGAATATCTTGGTTTCTCCATCTATGGTAATTGAGAGTTTTGCTGGGTATAGTAGTCTGGGCTGGCATTTGTGTTCTCTTAGGGTCTGTTTGATATCTGTCCAGGATCTTCTGGCTTTTATCATCTCTGGTGAGAAGTCTGGTGTAATTCTTATAGGTCTGTCTTTATATGATACTTGACCTTTTTCCCTTACTGCTTTTAGTATTATTTCTTTGTTTTGTGCATTTGATGTTTTGATTACTATGTGACAGGAGGAATTTCATTTTTGGTCTAGTCAAAAAAAAATTGGGGTTCTGTAGGCTTCTTGTATGTTCATGGACATCTGTTTCTTTAGGTTAGAGAAGTTTTCCTCTATAATTTTGTTGAAGATGTTTACTGGCCTTTTAAATTGGGAATCTTCACTCTCACCTATACCTATTATCCTTAGGTTTGGTCTTCTCATTGTGTCCTGGATTTTCTGGATGTTTTGGGTTAGGAGCATTTTGCATTTTGCATTTTCTTTGACAGTTGTGTCAATGTTTTCCATGGTATCTTCTGCACATGAGATTCTCTCTTCTATCTCTTGTATTCTGTTGGTGATGCTTGTATCTATTACTCCTGATCCTACGTTTTCTATCTCCAGAATAGTCTCCCTTTGAGATTTCTTTATTGTTTCTACTTCCAGTTTTTAGATCCTGGATGGTTTTGTTTAATTCCTTCACCTGTTTGGTTGTGTTTTCTTGCAGTTCTTTAAGGGATTTTTGTGTTTCCTCTTTAAGGCCTTCTACCTGTTTACCTGTGTTCTACTTTACTTCTTTAAGAAGGTTATTTATGTCCCTCTTAAAGTCCTCTATCATCATCATGAGAAGTGATTTTAATTCTGTATCCTGCTTTTCCAGTGTGATGGGGTGTCCAGGGCTTGCTATGGTGTGAGAACTGGGTTCTGATGATTCCAAGTAACTTTGGTTTCTGTTGCTTATGTTCTTGTGCTTACCTTTTGCCATCTGGTTAACTCTCGTGCTACCTGCACTCACCTTCTCTGACTGGAAGCCTGTCTTTCCAGTTATCTTGCTTGTGTCAGAACTCCTCACAGTCCAGATGCCTCTGTGATCCTGAGCTCCTGGGTGGAAGAACTGCTGGGACTCAGGCTGCCTCTGGGATCCTGAAATCCTACTGCTCTGAATGCAGTGGTTCCTTCTCTGCTCTGAGTGCACTGGTTTCTCTAGGATGGCTCAGGATATGGTATCCTCACAGGAGCAGACCAGCTCGAAGTTCACTGCTCTGAGTGCAGTGGTTCCTCTAGGATGGCTCAGGATATGGTGTCTTCACAGGAGCAGACCAGCTAGGTGTCTGTCCCAGCCAAAAGGCAAGTTTGTATATCTTGACGAACTTCTCAAACAACAAACTTTTTGTTTCATTGATTCTTTGTGTTGTTCTCTTCAGTCTATTTTATTGATTTCAATCCTCATTTTGAATATTTCTTGCCATCTACCCATCTTGGGTGTGATTATTTCTTTTTGTTCTAGAGGTTTCAGGTGTGCTGTTGATTTGATATGATATCTTTACAATTTTTTTCTGTATGTATTTATTTCTTCATACTTTTCTCATTGTATCACTTTGCTTATGTCCCATGAGCTTGAGTATGCTATGCATTCATTTTCATTGAATTCTAGAAAGCCTGTATTTATTTCTGTATTGACTCGTTTTTCATTTAGTAGAAAGTTTCCAAGAGTTTTTAAGCTTTATGTTTTTGATATCTAGCTTTAATCCATGATGGTCTGATAGAATTCAGGGAGTCATTTCAATGTTCTTGTATGTATGAAGATTTGCTTTGTGTCCAAGAATGTAGTCAGTTTTGGAAAAATTTTCATGAGATGATGAAAAGAAAGTATATTATTTTGTGTTTGGGTGAAATGTTCTATAAACATATATTACATCCATTGGTTTATAATAATCTATTTACTCTAGTGTTTCTCTGTTTGTGTTTTTGTCTAGATAACCTGTCCGGGTAAGAGTGGGATATTGAAGTCTCCCACTATCAGTATGCAAGAGTCAATATGTGATTTAAGCTGTAGTGGTGTTTCTTTTACAAATGTGGGTGCCCTAGTGTTTGGGGCATAGATCTTAAGTGAAACGTCATCTTGGTGTATTTTCCCTTTGATAGGTACATACTGTCCTTCCCTATCTCTTTCAATTAGTTCTGGCTTAAAATGTGTACACCAACTTGCTTCTTAAGTACATTTGCTTGGAATATCTTTTTCTAAATCTTTACCTGGAGGTAATGTTTATTTTTGCTGTTGAGGTGTGTTTCCTGGATGCAGCACTAGGATGGATCCTGTTGTTGCATCCACTCTGTTAGTCTGTGTCTTTTCATTGGGGGAATTGAAACCATTGATATTGGGAGATATCAATGTCCAATGATTATTGATTCCTGTTATTTTGTAATTGGTGTGATAGATGTTGTTTAAAACTGATTTTATAGTTGAATATTTTATTTTCTCCTTATTTTTTATGGTGATTGAAAGTGTTGTGGAGTATAATAGTCTGTGCTGGTATCTGTGTTCTCTTAGACTCTTCAATATATCTGTTCAAGTCCTTCTTGCTTCTAGAACCTCCATTGAGAAGTCAGATATAATTCTAATAGACCTGCATTTTATATATTACTTGCCTTTTTTTCTCTTGCAACTTTTAATATTTTTCTTTGTTCTATATATTTGGTGGTTTTTTAATGAAAAGAGGAGTGATAGGAGGCATACTTTATTAAACTTATGCCACCTTAAACAAAAGATTACTAAATGTGCATGTTTTGTAAATCAGGCTTCATTTTATTACTGAAAATCTAAGTTCCTTAGTAAAATAAAGAGTAGTTTTGGCTCTTAGCTCAGACTTTGTAAATGCACAAAATTATGCCTTTATGTATATAACATCAAAAGGATCACAGACTATAGTGCTCACTTTATAGTAAAAGTAGTGAATTCTTTGGTTACCTCTCTGCTTTGTACAGAGATTCTGGAAGGTACTGTACAAAAACCCATCATAGGTGCACATTTCCATGTAGCATACAAAATATAGTTCATAAACAAGTGTTCCTGGTCATTTTGTTGTCTCGATTAGTCCTCATCTGTTTAACCATTGTCTCTACATAACTAAAAATAAAATTGCTCAAAACCTGATGAATTTGTCCTATCACTGCTTCAGACATATACCTTTCTTTACATGTTTTCCCCTATTGACTTTCTATGCTATTTCTATATTCGGTAACCAAGCCTAAGAATTGCAATTGTACTTCATATTTTTTTACTATTGTTGTTGATTTTTCATCAACTATTTCTTTTTTTGTGGTATATTTACTTTTATTTTTTTAAATCAAGTCATAATTTTTACTTATTCACACAGGGGTTAAAAACACAAAAAGGCAGGACGTGGGGAAGGGGATGAAACTGGAGCATGGGTGTTCAGGGGGAATACAGATATCTTTCAGAACAGGGTATTGGCTAGGTGAAGGTTCAGGGGACAGGTCACTATGACTCTGCCTATGATTCACTTGTCCTTATCTAAGTTGGTATTATCCGCCAAGGCTACCTATTTACAAGGTCTATGACTGCTCAGGCTTGTAAATTTCCACAAAAGCTGCCTGTTTACAATAGCTTATAGCCATCTGCTTCAATGTTTTTCCACAGAGACCCAAGACTTGGTGTTAGTATACATGTATGACAGGCCTATTGCTGATTTTAGGCCTATGGCTGATTTTAGGCCTTCAGTGTATAAGCAGGGCTGCCCCTAACATCTCCTCCCTTCTCTAAGTATAGAAGAGCTGTGGCAGTTCTATCTTGTGAAGGAGGGGATAGAGGCCTGACCTCCAGTAATTGAAGGGGACTTTGTAATGGCTCCAGTCCCTCTGTCATTGTCCAGTGAGGCATGAGGGCCATACTCATCCCGATGTCTTTTTCCTGGAGAGGGGATACTTTTGACATCAACCCCTATGCGGTCAGGCTTGTCCCTCAGGGAACCCAGAGAGATATTTTTAACTTTTATTTATATTCCCTTGCAGTGCTTAGCCTCACAGCCTAAGCAAGAATTCAGATCGCCAGTCAGAGGGGGTTCTGGGTGGCCCCTCTCTGCTTGGTCTAGGGACAAAAGTCCCCTCTTTTAGGTTGGGTGGAGATCCAGGGTGTTTTGGGAACACCCTGGATAGAGTAACAACCTCCTCTTGAGTCTCGTGGTCCTCCATAGCTAACTTATGATAATGTACCTGAATAGGTTTTGCTACCAAATTATTTATCTGTTGTTTCACAAAGTTACTCAGCCTATTTAAGGCCCAGGTACCAAAAGAAATAAGCAAAAATAACCCAATTAGTAGTCCCAAGATGGGAGGAAGTAGTGTTGGCAACCATGGAGAGGTTGAAAACCAATTCTTGTACCAGCTCTCATCTTTCTC
Source organism: Grammomys surdaster (assembly GCF_004785775.1). Taxonomy (NCBI): domain Eukaryota; kingdom Metazoa; phylum Chordata; class Mammalia; order Rodentia; family Muridae; genus Grammomys; species Grammomys surdaster. The sequence goes on along the minus strand of NW_021604576.1, from coordinate 43,920 downwards.
TTTCTCTCTCTGTCTTTTCTCAGGGCCTTCTCTGACCTTTTTCATGTTCTCTTTAACCATCCCTGTCTTGTCTATGTAAAGGCAACATTCTTCTTTAAGGGCTGTACACAGTCAAGAGCTGTACACAGTCTTTTCTATTGTAAAAGAGTAAATCAAGTCCAATAAAGTCCTTTGCAATTTTTGGAGGTCTCTTCAGACAGTGAAGCGAGGGATTTCTTCAGATTAGTGATGTCAATCTCTAGCTGTTTGATGTTCTTGTCAATGGCCCGTCAAAGGTCTGAGTAGTATAAGTTCAGAGGCCAGCATCTGGATTAGAACTTCTAACAGCAGACATCATGGGTGATTCATTTTTACCTGAGATAGTGCCTGGGTTACAGCTCCTGGGAGGCTCTCTTCTTCTGGGTTTTGTGAGGTTGGATACAGAGCTGCTGCCTGGTATCTGCTCTGTCATATTTAATGTTTTATTACGATGTAACGGGGAGACTTTTTTTCTAGCCCAATATTTTTGGTGCTCTGTATGCTTATTGAACCTTTATAAACATCTTCTTCTTTAGGTTAGAGAATTTATCTTCTATGATTTTGTTGAAAATATTTTTGGAGCCTTTGAGCTAGGATTCTTCTCCTTTCTCCTTTTCAATTGTTATTAGGTTTGGTCTTTACATGCTGTCCCAGGCTTTCTGGATGTTTTGTGCCAGGAATTTTTTTATACTTAACACTTTTTGACTGATAAATTTATTTCTTTCATTGTATCATCAATGCCTGAAATTCCCTCTCCCGGTTTTGTATTGGTGAAGCTTGCCTTTCTAATTCTTGTTCTTGTTCTTAATTCCTAAATTTTTCATTCCCAAGAGTCAGTCAGTCTCTCTCTCTCTCTCTCTCTCTCTCTCTCTCTCTCTCTCTCTCTCTCT
>NW_021604576.1:27938-43002 GCF_004785775.1 Grammomys surdaster | reverse complement strand
TCTCTCTCTCTCTCTCTCTCTCTCTCTCTCTCTCTCTCTCTCTCTCTGTGTGTGTGTGTGTGTGTGTGTGCGTGTGTGTGTGTGTGTGTGTGTGTGTTTATTGGTATTGTTGTTGTTATTATTTTGTTCTTCTATTTGCATTTTCTGGTCTTAAATAGTTTTATTCATTTTCTTCAACTGTTTGGTGGTGTTATTGTTTTGGGGTGCTTTCTTTAAGGAATTAATTCATTTCTTCTTTAAGGGTCTTTGTCATCTTCATAGGTTTTAAAATTTGTGTGTGTTGGGTCAGGGATGGGTAGGATAGCTGGGCTCTTGTGGAGGCATATTTCCCTGGCTATTATTACTTGTATTCTTATGGTGGTGTTCAGACATATGGGTTCAGGATGATTATAGGTTTAGGTGCTGATTTCTGGACTTGTCTTCACTGTTTGGGTGTTTTGTTCTTTGCTTTCTGTTTCCTCCCTGGATTTTAGGAGAGTGTGGTGGCTGCGTGATGCTTATTTTCCTGTCCTGGTCAGCTAATGTGTTCACAGGGAATTCTTGATGGTATTAGAGGCTGGGATACTGAGATGAGTTGTGGGGGCTCCAAATAGAGACATCGACCCCCGGGTCCACCTGAGAGCTCTGCCCCACCTTGCAGTACCCAAGACTGAGTGAGAATTCCTCACACCAAGCAGGGCCCTGCCGCTCTTGTCTGGTGCTATGGGGAATCGACTCAGTGAAGATTCTGTGCTTTTCCCATGCTGACTAAAGCTGCAGCTGCTTAATCTCTCATCTGGAGGACTTCTCTGTGTTCCAGTCATGGGGACCCACATCTTCAAGCAAGCTAGCCAGGCCACCAAGTCTTCTAAGCAAGTACAGTAACCAAATCTCTCCCACAGGTGCTGCCAGGGCCTCTTTCTTCTCCCCCCCCACCCCCATTTCACTCGGCTGTGGGTTGGCCAGTTATGTGCCCACATGCCTCCAGTCTCGGTCCTTCCGTGGTCTCTCAGCAGTCTGAGAGCCTAAGGGCTTGAGACCAGTTGGTCCCCGCCCACCTTCTGGCCCGGAGATCCCCAATCCAAGAGCTCTGCACCCCTGTGGAACCAGAGTGAGTGAGAATTCCCCATGCCAGGTGGGGCCCTGCCACACTTGCCTGTGTTGCAGGGAATAAATTCAGCCAAGATCCTGTGTGCTCCTGCCATGCTGAGCTACAATCCCAGCCTACCAAGTAGTGGCAGATGCACGGACGACCCACAATGCAACAGAGACTCACACCCGTGCGTGCCCACCCACGGGCCTACATCGTTCCCTACAGGTGGTAGAGGATGTGGGCAAAGCCAGCTCCAAGAGTACCCCCCGCTGGTGCCCACCAAGAACCTCTCCATGGAACTGTGAGTAACCCCAGCCTAGTTCACAAGACTAGGCAGGTCTCTCTCTGTCCCTCCTCCTCTCTCTCTCTGTCTCCACATGTTTCTGACCAACATCTTCTCTCTGACTCTTACCTACCACTAGCTCCTGCCTAGCTCAAAAGACTAGGTCTGTCTCTGTCTCTCCCTCTCCTCCACGTGTTCTCCAGCTCAAGGGCAAGATGGAGCTCCCTAGCCTCCAACTTCTCTATCCCCCAGCTCCACAGAGAGGGCTCCTTCACTGCAAACAGCTGTCTTTCAGTCCATAGTGCCTGCCATGACTCTCGTTCTAAGACTCTTTCTCTTGGGTGAGAGATTCCTCTTTCGTTTTGAGCTCTCAGGTGCGCCTACTTCAGTCTTTCACACACTGCCTGCTATCATAGTTTTCTTTCTCTCTTTCTCCCCATGTGTTCTCCAACTCAACAAGATGGCAGAGACTAAAAACTCTGGGCTGAGCCTGGAGAAACTACTCGATGCCTGCCAGCTTCTCCCAGGAGCTGCTGGCTCCAAGCCAACCTCCACGAGTCTCTCTCCCATGGCTCAGTCTCTCACACAGAATCTCACTCCTTCTGACTCTGACTCTCCTATCAAGCCTTTTATGTTTCTTGCTTGACCTTTTCTTCAAGGTTGGCCTTTCTTCTCTTTCTTTACATTTAAGACTACTAAGAAAAACAAATGGGGAATACACTGGCCTCTCTGCTAGAGCACCCAGCCACCACATGGCAGAGCAGGCCCCTCCCCTACTGCTTCTAAACCCACCATTAATGCTTTTTCTCCCTAACAGAAACACCTAAAACAACAGTGTTCGTGCTTCTCAACCCAAAATTTTTTCACTTTTTGTTTAAGCGTCTCCTTTTCTCTCTAACACTCATGATATATTCCCAACATTTGTTTTCAAATTTTTAAGACTTCAAAAGGTTCAAAGGTCATTTAATCTACTTCCACAGGTGAAATCATCGATGCTGATCACCATTTTTCAAACCTTAATTAACAACTAGTTTTCTTTTATAGATAAACTGTTGCTGCCTATCCCAGATACATAATTAACATGATGTTTTTCTTCCTCAGCCATCCAAAACAGACTCAAAGGTGCCTTCTAAGACTAAAAGTTCCTCAAACACCTTTTCTTTACCAGGATCTTAACAAAAGACCATGATGTGCTTGCTTCCAAGTGACTTAATGCTTACTATACACCCTTTGCAGACGTCCCCCTGCTGGGGTGCTGCTTCCCTGTTTTGATTATCCTACAGGTGCTCCCACAAGTCCAGTGGAGACAATGCCACCTCCTGTAACCTGCCTAGGATGCCATGCTGTCTTCTTGCAGCCACACCACCTTACTGAAGACTCCAGAGACAACATTGAGACCCCGAGACATGCCAAACTCCAGAGACGAATGCCAAGATCCAGAGACACATGCTAAATCCTACAGATGACAGATCCAGACCTTCCAGCTACAGATGAACTCTTTTGCCAATGTCAAATAGCTAAAGTTACATGTTAGTAAGGAAAATATAATGTCTATCTAGATTAGTCAGCTATTACTACCCTCAAACTGCACCACTTGTATTCAATTGATTCAATGATCCCTTGCCTTCCCAACCCCCACCCTCAACTCCCCTTACTCTGTGACTTAATTGTGCTAGCCCCTCTGGCCTACATAGTGCTTTCTTTTGGCTTCCTCATCCAAAATTCACCACAGATGACACAGTGACCCCCCCCTTTTTAAAAAAAAGTAAAGGGGAGGAGATGTGGGACTGCATAAGGATATCTTGGTTCATGGTTGGGCATGGGCCTGGAACCCTGAGACTCCAAGGGAGAAACGGCAGGTGTTCAGCCACATCCCCAGAACCCAGAGTCCTGACATGCAGTCTTGTCTCCATAGACCTACATTGTTCAGTCACATAGGCCATTACAGCCCCTTCCAAAGTGCACAGGTAGAGTGACTACAGGCCTCAGGCCCTAGGGATTTACATACTAATGAAGGCCAGAGGGCAGAGCAAATTAAGCATTCTTCCCAGAACCTCCCCCTTTCTCCCTCCCTATTTTTACTCAGGTCTGCCCTGAGATTCAGGGGTACATCCAGATCCATCCACCATCCACCATGAAAATAAACACTTTTGGAACCAAGGACTTTCTTGTATCATTGGGGCCTGCCGTCGCCAAAGCCTCCAGCCTCTGGAACTTTAGACTTTCTCCTGCTTGTGGGACCAGTCGCATGGAAAGCCTCCGGAACACCACTGCAGCCTATTTTCCCAGAGTTGAGAGGAGGAAGGTTGCAGGAGAAGGTCTTCGTGAACCCTTGGGGATGAGGTCAAAGAGAAAAGGGAGACCACAACAGATTTTCGACTACAAAGCTGGGGATAAAACTGGAAAGATTGATTCTCAGTAAGAGAGGTGTAAGTCTGCCTTCAGCCTACTTGTTGCCCTGGTCTATAAAACTAATTTCAGGACAGCCATGGTTACATTAAGAAGCTCTACCTCAAAATAAGAAAGAGAAGGGGTGGGTGGAGGGAGGAGAAGGAGGAGGAAGAAGAGGAAGAAGAGGAGGAGGAGGAAGAGGAAGAGGAAGAAGAAGAAGAGAAAAAAGTTGCATATGTCTATGTACCATAGTTTGATATCAATTTTATTTTGAGATACATGTATTTTTCATTGTTTATTAAGGGATAATTTATGAGTATAAGACAATATGTTATTGGATTCAAACACCTTTCAGTGTGTATAAGTATGTTCTTGGGTAATATAGCCCTGGGTACAGCTTTTCTGGTACAAGTTACTCCCTACTTTAATTGGTTTGTTGTTCATCCCACTCAACATATGTCACTACTGCTTTCTGTTTACATCTTTTCTCCCTTCCTAGTGTTCATAGTCTACCCTTAATCAATCATTTACTTTCTTTATTTTTGAGCTCAGAGCACATGCCTACCATGGTCATGAAAGATGTTGCATGTGACTGTTAGCACCACCAGTATTAACAAGGTCACAGCACATGACTCCAGGCATCACATCCTGAGAGTGACAAAGCATCAAGTGTGTATACATTGGCCATCTATCATGAGGAAGCATTAGACAAGTACAAAATGATCAACAGTATACTAAAAAATAGAGTGGGTTGAGACGGTAGAAACTATATTCTTATAACATATTAAAGACATAAAGAAATATAAAAGAAAAGAAGGTTGTGAAAGTATTCCACAGTAACATGAACTAAACTGACAACAAAATTGTACTGGTTAGCTTTTGTCAACTTGACACAAACTAGAGTCACCTAGGAAGAGAGAGATTCAACTGAGGAATTACCTCCATCAGACTGACCTGTGGCACATCTGTGAGGTCATTGTATTAATTATTGAATGATGTACAAGGGACCATCCCAGCAGTGCCACTTCTGGGCTATATAAAAAAAGCAAGCTGAGAAAGCCAGGGAGAACAAGCCGGTAAGTAGATATCCTCCAAGGCCCTGCCTTTGCTCCTGCCTGAGTTCTTGCCTTGACTTTCCTCCATAATAGACTGATCATCCTGTGTAAACCAAATGAACTTTTTCTTATCCATGTTGCTTTTGGTCAGTGTTTTATCACAGCAATGGAGACATGAACTAGGACCATAATTAATGCAATAAATTTCCTGTGGATTTGATAACTTGTTAGAGAAAAAGAAATGCTATCAGTGATATTATTAGGTGAGGAGACCAAATTGGAATATGAAAAGCAGATGAAGTACTTTATTAATTAAATTTATGAAATATTAATAACCATTAATATGGTATAAGGGTATTTTTACTATTATTAAAAATACACAAAAAAATATTTAAGAGGAAAGGGCTTAATACACGTAGCTCTTGAGGTTTAGTAAGATGCTGAGCTGAGTGTGATGGTGCCCCATAGAATTCTAGCTCTTGGGACACTAAGGCAAGTTTGGGCTTCATAGATAAATCCTATGTCAAAAGAAAAAAATTACAGAGAAAGAGACATGCACAAAGAGAGTAAATGAAGAAGCTAATGAAAATGCTGTAAGAAATGGACTCAGTTTGGGTGACTGTGTATTGTTTACATACATTTATGTGTAATCATAAACAGCACCAAGAAATTACACAGAACCTGGTGCTGGCTCTTTTATTATCCTCTTGGGTTGCCAGAGATGTGCTTCCCATTTTCACTTCAGATGCAGTGTTAATCTGTCAGAGGAAGACAGAAGAAAGGAGCAAAAGATTAGTTGTACCAAGACACAGAAAACTGTAACTATAATTAGTGCCTTGCTGAAGCAGACTTAATAGAGATATTGTAGTCATCAAGTAACTCTTAAATCAAGAATTTCAAAGATCAGCATAGTAAATACTGTTAAAATAACATATAAAACATTAACACTATACCTTTCTCTATATCTGACATTGGGTAGCATATAGAAAATTATTTGTTGAATCAATCATTTTGCATATTTTAAAATGGAACTATGGAGGTAAAGTGACATAAAATGTTAGCAATGGAGGAAGCTGAATACAGAGTCACATACATACTTTGAAATAATTTTATATTTTACATTGTAATAACTTTGAAACTACTTCCTAAAAAAAAAAAGAATACTCCAATATTATCTGTCCTGCCAAATGGTATATTTTGAAGAATGATTGACTTCACTACTTTAAAACATTTTTATCCATGGTGACTTATTACATAGCCCAGGCTACCCTCAAATTTTTTATCCTCTTACTCCTGTCAGACTCATGCTGCAACTACAAGTATACAAAACCATACAGAGCCTTTGAAGAAATTCAGATTTAAGTAGAGAGAGAACAAGCCATAGTTAGCTTTAGCTGTCAACTATACACAAACCTAGAGAATATCAACTGAAGAAATGCATGATCAGATATGACCTATGCCTATATCTGTGAGACATTTTCTTAACTGCTAATTCAGTTAGGAAGGTTCAGGTCACTGTGATCTCTACAATCCCTAAGCAGGTGGGCCTGACATATATAAGAAAGCTACCTGAACCAGAGCAAGGAAGCCAGTAAGAAGCATTCATCTGTGCTCTCTTCTTCAAGTTTCTGCCTTGGTTTCTCTGTAATGAAGGAATGCAACCTGTAACTATAAGAGAAAATAAACCCTTTCCTCCCCAAGTGGCCTTTGGTCATGTTGTTTATCAATGCAACAGAGAGACAAAAGAATCAAACAATATAAAATAAATAAATAAAACAGTATTTTAAAGAATAATATTTAATGAAAGAAACTAATATTCTTTTTCACACAAATATTGATGGGAATACAAACCCTTTTTCTGAGAGCAATTTAGCACTATCAATCTATACTTTAAAACTTTTAGTCTAGCAATTTAATGTTCCAGCAGGAACATGTGATTATGGACACTCTGAACAGATTAATGTAGATCTAGAGGCAAGGAAAAAGTTTGTTGTGGGCTGATTCCCCTAGGTTAATAGAGAAGACACATGTGTAGATGCCTGGATCCATGTGCAGATACTGAAAGGCAAGAGTACGAAATAGTCATCAGTTAAATTCAGAAGTAAGAATTTCCCAAGACTTGCTCATCTAAAGAAACAAGTAAGAAACAAAGACTCCTCTAATGTCATTGAAGGAGGCCTTGAAGAAAAGAATCTGAATCAGAAAAGACATTACTTTGAAAGAGTCAACCAGCCATGATTAGGTGTACATTTGGAGTCAGGGGCTTCATTCATGGGGCAATTACAATAGTCCAATTGCCTTATCATAGTCAGTAATGTCCCCATGAGAATATCTTACCTGTACTGAAAGGGAGAGACAGAGGAATAAGAGGCATGTATTGTGGAACTCCAGCTTCAGATCATGACATAGTTGTCACTATCTTAAAGTAAGAACAACTATCATTCATAGGAGATATGCTGAGTTTATCAACATTCCCTCCTAGGACATGCGAAGTGATCAAACCCTGAACTGAGATCCAAGGACTCAGTTTGACTGGGGTTGATGTCTCCAATGATATAGTTCTCATGAGTTGCCACCCACGCTGGAGTAGGCTATGGGGAAGATGCAGCTGTTTTTGAGTCACTCAAGTTCATTTATGTAAGCCCTCACTGTATTAGTCAGGGTTCTCTGGAGTAACAAACATGATAGATTTGTTTAAAATGACTTAAAAGCTGTGGTCTAGCTAATCCAACAATGTCTATGTACAGAAGGCCCAAGAATCCAGTAATTGTTCCTAGGCTGGATATCTCAGCTGGTCTTCAGTGTACATCAGAATCCAGAAGAAGTAGGCTCTAATGCCAGTGAAGAAATACACTTGTTAGTGAGATGCAAGCAATCAGGAAATGAGCAAATGCTTCCTTCTTCCACGTCCTTTTGAGGGCTTCCAACAGAAGGTGTATCCCAGATTAGATCTCAAATGATCTGGATTAAAGATATGACCTCCTAAATCAAAGAACCAGATTATAAGTGAATTTTCTCATTCCAAATTAAGCAAACATCCCTCACAGGTATGCCTTAGAGAAATTTTAATAATTCACATCCAAAAACCTACATCTGAGCAATGCAGCTGGAATGCAGACACACCAAACACCTTTATTCCTCTGGCTAGAATATAGACACACCTTTACCACACATTGTTAAGGTAAAATTCATTTGTCAAAGGAAGCAACTATGTTTGAAAGTGATACCTAATTGAGGGGCACACAACGTGACAAATCAGAGAAAGATTTGACAGAATGAGTCAGAGATAGGATACATCCAACTCTTGTGAGAAGAGAGGACAGGAAAGAGAAGCTATTGAAGAGCAGGGCAGGAAGAGAGAGTCAAGAGTCAGTGTAGTGAGCTCAGTGGAGCAGAGTTGAGTTTGTTTATGAGTTCATGAAGTTTGGTTCAGGTCAGCAGAAGCAGCTGGGCTCAGTGGAGTTGAATGGCTGAGTTGAACCAGCCAGCCATAGTTCAAAAGGAGCTAGAAATGATAAGTTTATTCAGCAGTAAGCCTCCAAAACAACAATTATATCTGGCAGATAAAGGTTACTTTTATATGTGCCCCTGCACTTGGGGGCTTTGGTTAATTCTGGATGTAGTCAAGTTGACAACCAAGAATAACCTTTGCACTTACCCATGCTCCTGTAAATGAGAACAGTAAACTCATTGGTCTATCAAGCTAAACTTGGATAGAACCATTTCTTTGATCTGCTACTGAGACTCTGTCTAGGTAAAGAGGTGTTTGATCATATCATCTCAAGAAGAACAAGGAAACACTTAGGTGATCTCTAATAACTCTTGGTGTTCCCAGAAAAGAGCTCCAAGTAAATAAAAGTAAAAATTAAAAAAATAAAACCTATACAACAGAAATTCCTTGGGCCATAAAGCCTATTAAGGGCTCTGTAAATTGGGGAGAGTAACAATGAATGTTATTCTCCATATCATAGACATATGCCTTCTCTTTATGTATCCTGATAAGTAAAATTCTCTATTAGATCAGATATCATAGCTTTCTTTGGAACTTGGCATAGACAATGAGTCAATATTTGACTGTTGACATGTAAGCCATTTGTTTGGTGAGACATTTTAAAAGTCTGTAAAGTGACATAAACCTTTATAGTAAAGTTTTAAACAAAAACTGTTTTCATTATTTTCTGTGACTTGCATACAGGTCTGTAATACACTCATCAGCCTCTGATCATACTCATACTATCCTAACTCCTTCCAGATCCATCCCATAACCTCTCCCAACTTTGTATATTTTGGAAATATTTCTTAACTTTTTCACTTTCAAAAATTGTCAGAAATCAAAAATCTGCCTGTAGTGCCTAAATTGAAATTCTATTACAACATCTGAAAGACGTTTGCTTTCTGTAAAGCTTTGTGGAGCCTCCACAAATCACTGTACGTCCCACCTCTGTGCATCTTTTATGTGATTTGGAAATACACAAATGACTTCTTTTTACACCTAGCGAAGTCAGCATTCCTAGAGCCAACTGTGCAAGGGTGAGGAACAGGGTCAAGAACAATTTTAAATTCTGATGTTCTGTATAGTAAGGTAAATGAAGCCACAACAATACACTTTAGAGTAACCAGAAGAGAAGGAATGCTAGAAAGAAGGGGGAATGAATAATTCAATACGTTAACTGGACACAAATACTCCACAGTATATATTTAAAAATATATATGTTCAAACTAGAACCTACAATTGAAAACTCCTGTCCTATAAAAGTCATTAGAAACAACATGAAAAGACAAATTGGACATGTTGAAGAAAATCAAGTAAATGCTTGAGCAAATGGATATGCTAAATAAACAAATTCAATTCTAATGTATACATGTATCAAAACATCACCTTGTACCCATAAATATTTACAAAAAGGTATCAGCAAAAATAAACTAGGGTGAGGGTTAGGAGTGGAGCTCATGTGGAGTGCCTGCCTAGCATGCATGAGGCTCCAGGTTCAGTCACCAGCACCACATAAACCAGGCATGGTGGTGCCACACCTGCAACCCAGCACACAGGGGCAGAAGGTTCAGAAGTTCAAGCTCATCCTCGGCTATATGGCTTGAGCTCAAGCTTCCTAGCTTGAGTTCAATGTGGACTAGGGAGATACTGTCAAAAAAACAAATGGAGGAAGGGAGGGAGAGAGAGAGAAAGGGAACACATCAGCTACTCCCAAAGCAATCTTGGACTGAATGTGCCTTACTAGGAATTTACAAGGTTTCTTGTTTTTGTTTGGTTTGGTTATTAACTTTAAGTTGGAGTCTCAGATTCATTTTAGAACTGAGAGACTCCAAATCTCAAGCAGAGAAGATACAAGATGAGCCTGCCCTACCATACATTCACCTAAGGCCAGCTTCACTCATTTTAGAAATTTTCAAGTGACTTTTTTCATGGTTTCAAGCAATGTAATCCATTCAAAGCTTTGCAGATACAATTAATACAGATACAATTTGGCACCGGCACAACAAGAAACAAACAGGCCAATGTAAAGAATGCCCAAAACAGGCCATATATGTCTATAAACTTGGCAGATGAGAGAAATAGTAATGAAAATCGGTTGGGGGGGAGGATGAATTATTCAATAAATTAATTTGGCACAAATGGTTAGTCATATTTTTAAAAGATAAAATTACATCCTTACCTCACAGAATACATAACATGCATTCAAACTAGGCCTTCCAATTGGAAACCCCTGTCCTATAAAAGTTACTACCAACAACATGAAAAGACAAGCTGTGTGGATACACCAGAGAAAATCAAGTACATGTGTGTTATAGCTCATCGTGTGCCAAGAAAAAATACGAGTAACCAGTATTTTATAAAGAATACAAGCATTGTGATTTAATCAAACAATAGAAATCTACATCACACTAAGTGTAACATGTAATGTTGTGTTAAAGGCATAAATTATAAAAGGTTTGCCAACAACTGTTATTGGTGTTCGTTTCAATGTATAAAAACTACTATATCATCTATGCACACACAAGGCTGAAATGTAAAGAAGACACATAAAGGAGACATACCACTTTTAAGACAGATAGATCATTGTGATTGTGAGAAGTGGTTGTCAGAGCATCTCGTTTATCTGCAATGAGAGGGAGAGTTTATCTTATCTAGGACTTTTGATTATTAAAAATCTGATAGATGACTGTGAAGATGGCCCAGTGGATAAAGCATTGCTGGGCAGTGTGAGGAGTAGAGTTTGGATTCCCAGAGCTTGCACAAAGCTGGGTGTTGGAATCCTAGCACTCAGTGAGGTATGAAATGAAGACAGGAAAATCCCTCTTAAGCTTGTGGGACAGCTGGCTTGGATACACAGCAGCTAACAAGAAAGAAACCCTGTCCCAAAGTAGAAGATGAAGACCAACATCTGAGGTTGTAATGCCAGGGAAGTGTTAAGGACCCCCCAAAAGGCCAGACAGGAGCCGATCTGATGCAACTATATGGAGCTAGCCCGGTCCCCTCAGCCCACCACCAACATGCAGGATGGTTTTAGTGGAGAGAAGCCCAAACATATCAGACTAAGTTTTTATAGAAAGGCAACAAACAGTGTGTGTGTGTGTGTGTGTGTGTGTTTCTAGCCTAACAAGCATGTAATTTAAGAGCTACTATGGCCTTTAGCATAATTGGATGGTGCTGGGAGTCAAATCATAAATTTATCTTCTGCTTTCCTCTGCATTGGTGGTTGTTAGGCAGAGGGCTGGCTTGTTGGGGATTAACCTGGAGACACAAGTCTTTTGGGGGTTAGCCTAGAAGCTAGCGTTAGGCTTGGGTTTTGTTGGGGGTTAACTTGGAAACTAATGCTAAGTACCTGCCTGTTAGTTTACCTGAATTCAAGTTCTCTAAAATGGAGTCTGAACTTAAAAAATTTGGTCTCTCAAAGTTTTCCCATAACTGTCATCCATACACGGTAACACTTCTTGTACACACACACACACACACACACATTTCACTTTTACAAGATTACCTCTCTGCTCATTGTGTGTGCACATTTGGGGCAGGGTTGGAGGGATACTTTGCCTACTTACCTAATTGGGAGAAGGGAGAGGGAAGGGAGGGAGGAAAGGGAGAAGTCCAAACAGTAGCATTTTATAGCGTTTTTTAATGTCTTTCAGTTCTGATGGGAATTCTAATAACAAGTCTGCAACGTGGCAGTTTGCTTCTAACACCCAGAGGGCTTTGCTCTATGTCATTTCCTTACCTCTCACTGCACATGGCCTTACTTAACATGCATTTTCTGTTCAAGGATGGATCCAGGATTCCACATGCTTGTCATATAGCAAGTTTCATTTAAATCCCCTGGACCACAGAATTTTTCCAATTTTCCTGTTCTTGATGACCTCAAAAATTATTGACAAGAATTACTCAGTACTGCTGTAAAGTGTCCCTGTGCTGGTGCTTATTTGGTGTTTTGCTCATGTCTTTGGTGGGGTTATCAGCTTGGAAGTCAAAGGCCACAGGTGTGCATTATACCATTTCTACTGTGGGTTTTTTATTATTATTTGTTCATGTGTATGAGTGTTTTGCCTACAAATATGACTGTGCACCGTGTGTGTATCTGGTGTTCATGAAAGAAAGAAGAAGACATCATTTACCCTGGGAATGCACTTACAGACAGTTGTGAGCCACCATATGGGGGCTGGGAATGAAACCTATATCCCACAGAAGAGCAGCCAGTGCTCTTAACTGCTGAGTCACCTCTCCTGCCTCCTTTCCACAGTGTTCTAAAGTGTTTCTGCGCATTATACACTAATAGAACCTCCTTTTGCTGTCAGCATCGACAGTGCACACCTGTTGAGGCAGTTTGTCAGGTTTCTCTACTATAGAGTACCTCTCTTTTCCTTTTTCCATGTTCCACACTGTCTTTGTCTGTCCATAGGGGGACAGAGTTCCTCAGCCTACTTGAAGACGGTGTGTCTGTATAGATCATATGCATGGGAAGTCTCTATCGCCTCCATTTATCCCAATATTTGCTTATTCTCATTCAACCATTGCTTTACCTTTTCATCTTTCACTTTGGGTTAGAATCCATAACTATTTTATTGCTCAAACTCCCCAATTTAGCCACTGAGAATCTTCAAGTGTTTCTTGCCTCCTTTTGCCAGAACACTACAGGTGTGCTTTTAATGAATATTCAAAAGATTAATACACAAATAGAAGAATCTAGTAATTATGCAAGAACTGGTTACACTACTAGGCACAGAGGCCTCAGTGATAAGTAAAATTGCCAATATAACTCAAATAACAACATATAAACATAATATTATTTAAAAGTCCTATCTTATACTTAGAATTTTTTAAATGTTCATAGTTTCTTACAGTTACTTGCTTGTTTGTTGTGTTGCTGAGAATAGAACCCAGGTCCGTCTATGTGTTTTATTTTTAATTAAAATATAATTACTTCATTCTCCCTTTCACACTCCTTCCCCCAATCCTCCTACATACTTTGTCCTCATTCCCACATGTTTTTGTAAGGGTCTCTAATTTGTGAAGAATGATACCCAGACTTAAATAGTATGCAACAGCAAACAGTGTTTATTCTTCAGGGAACCTGCATGGAGGAGTCTATAATAGACCAGGATGGAAGACACGGATGTGGACTTCCAGGGTCAATTTAAATCCTGTTATGGTAGGAGTGGGTGAATTTTTTTTTTTGATGGGTTAGCTCTATCTCCAGGGGTATGAGTACCTTTGTGATTGGTCAAGACTGTGGGGACTGGGGGGACTTTTGCTAATTAACTATACTTAAATCAAGCGAGGTGATGGGCCGCTTCGACAGCTCCTGAATGGCAGTGGATGAGGTTGACTCAGGGGAGGTGGTGGGGCAGCTTCCTGGTTGGCTGCCTGTGTGAGGTAGGTTTTCCTGGAATGTTAGAACTTGGAAACAGAAACTTAGGCCTAGTCTCACAAGCTGCCATTTTGCAGCCTGTCATGGGGTCAGCCTGGCTCTGCCTAACTCAGTCCTCTCACTTTGCACCTTGCTGTCTATCAGATTTGTAGCCTCTGGCCTCTTTCTTCATTGATAAATGTATGATAACAGTAGGAGGTAACTTTGTAGAGTGCTTATGGTGGCAAGCATCATAATAAGCACTTAACTGTGAATGTTTCTACTAATCTTTCACAACAGTCCCATGGCTATGCCCTGAGAATGCAAGACTGTCCACTGTCCTCAAAACATGGTCCCTGAGAGCCTGTGTGGAAGTTCTAGTTGGGAATATTCATATAGCCTTGACTGAAAAGCTGTCTTCCTCTCTCCTGTCAGGAAGGACATACAGAGGGACCACAAAGACTCAAGAGAGGAATGGACCACCTGCCTGATCAAGACAGATCAACTGAATCAACCTTGATGAATAAAAGACAGAAACCCAGTTCACCCTTGAAGTGGAA
This sequence comes from Grammomys surdaster, assembly GCF_004785775.1. Classification (NCBI taxonomy): domain Eukaryota; kingdom Metazoa; phylum Chordata; class Mammalia; order Rodentia; family Muridae; genus Grammomys; species Grammomys surdaster. The sequence continues at coordinate 28,783 of NW_021604576.1, read as the reverse complement.
GCTTCTGGATGTCACGTGATGCACACTTGTGTGGTGTCTTGCTAAAGCAAGACCGTGGGAGGATACGTGATATTGGGAGAGAGTATAAATAGAACTCAATGGACAGCAGAGGCACCCGCTTGCATGGCTAGCTTTGCAACGCTTTGTTGGTCTCTCATCTTCACTGACCTTCTCTTTGTTGAGAGAGGCATGGCAGAGAACTTCTCCTGGCATCCCAGCGAGTTCTGGTTGTTCCTGATGACTTATGTCAATTCAGCAGAGGCTGGCTGTTTCTTCTGGATCATTTCACCACTTCTGATTCGTGTTTAAGTATCCTAACACTACTGAACTGGACTGCGGCTGTCCTGACAGAGAGTGGAATAGCTTCAAAGAACTACTTCTAAACAGGTCCACATCTCTTTGTCCTATTTACCATCTTTTTCCTCTACCTTTGGGCAGTGGGCTAGAATGGGGTCAAAGCATTTGAGAACCCTTCTTTAAAGTAGGTATTGAAAAATCTAAGCCTACATACCCTCACAACCAAACTGTGCTCTCTGAACCAGAAGGACAAGGGTTACCCTAAAAAGCACTGTGCGGGGCGCCGCCTCGCCGAAAAGGAGAACGCCACGCTCAGGATTCTTCTGGCAGCATTTTTATTACAGCTCTTTTAGTGTTACAGCTCTCTTAGATGGTAGTGAGGCGAGGGACCCCAAGCCCCAAAAGCTAGTGGCTTATATAGCGCTTTAGGAGATGTGCCGCACACTCATTGGCTCTTATGATGTCGCCAAATTAGCATACTGATTTTCGCGCCTTGCGCAGGCGCACATTCAAGCAAGGCTCGCAAGAAGAACCAGGAAGCAGGAAAC
>NW_021604576.1:0-17938 GCF_004785775.1 Grammomys surdaster | reverse complement strand
GGGGAAGGGGAAGAGGGGAAGGGGGACAGGGGAAGGGGGACGGGGGAAGGGGAAAGGGGAAAGGGTAAGGGGAAAGGGAAGGGAAAGGGGAAGGGGAAGGGGAAGGGAAAGGGAAAGGGAAAGGGAAAGGGAAAGGGAAAGGGAAAGGGAAAGGGAAAGGGAAGGAAGGAAACTACCATGGGATGACCACCAAGAACATCAGCAACAGTGGAATGGAGTCAACCAGAGTCTAGAGTGCTACAGAGGGCAGAGCTGGAAAAGTGATGAAAGCCCTTTTGAGGAGCCTAGATCATGAGTGGATTCAGGACATTGGAACAGGAAGTTGTGAAATTGAAGTTGACTTGGAGACGCCAAGATGTTAAAGATGCCAGAACTGTGGGATACCTGCCAAGGAAAGCTGCTAACAGGAAGTGGAAACAGTCCAGGAGAAAGAAGTTTGTTGCAGTCAACAAAGATGGAAAAGGAGATGGAATCTGAAGACTACGTTGACGTCAGACATGGAGATACAGAGTATGGAGTTTGCCCAGTGATTCCTGTCTTGCTGTGGGGATTGCAGTTAAGTGACTGGATGAATTTCAGAAGAGACTTAGAACTTTGGACTTTTAACATTGTTAAGACTGCTATAGACTATAGGGACTTTGGAAGTTGGACTAAATGTATTTTTAATATGCTATGGCAAAGTATGGCCCCCATAGACACATGTGTTTAAACAAGCCTATGGGGGGCAGGGAGTGAAATGTGGAGGTTTGAATATGCTTGGCCCAGGGAGTGTCACTATTAGGATGTGTGGGCTTGTTAGAGTGGGTATGGCCTTGTTGGAGGAAGTGTGCCGCTGTGGGGGTGAGCAATGAGACCTTCCTCCTTACCATGTGAGAGTCAGTCTTCTCTTTGTAGCTTTCAGATGAAGATGTAGAACTCTCCACTCCTTCAGTGTTGTGCCTGCCTGGACACTGCCATGCTCCTACTTTGATGATAATGAACTGAACCTCTAAGACAACCCCAATTAAATATTGTCCTTATAAGAGTTGCCTTAGTCATGGTGTCTCTTCACAGCAGTAAAACCCTGACTAAAACAGCCCTCTTCTGTTAATCAGAGATCTGAAAAGGTTAGAGCCTGCCATCTGGTGTGAGCTGAGACGTTGGTTTTTGCTGACACTCAGACTAAGACTGAAACACACTTTTGAGGATTAGGCCTCTAGGTTCCATAGTGATATTCACAGCATCAGCTTTTCCAGTTCTCAGGCCTTACACTCAAACTGTTGTTCCACGCTGGTTCTCCCATGTTGCCTCTGAGCTGCAAACCTTGAGATCTCTCTGCCCTCATAATCACTTGGACAATTTCCTTATAATGAATTTATATATTGTACTATACACATACACAACCTATTGGTTCTTTTCCTCTGGAAAACCCTGACTCACACAAGGATCAAAGTCAACATTCATTAGTATTAACCAAAACACTCTTCAGGACCTCTCCCTACCTGTCCTCTCTTCACACTCCACACCCACCTCCACTCCTCTACTTCCTCACACACAAGAGAACACTCCACCATGGGGTTTTCACTCATTCATGTATTCACTGATGATTTCAGCACATCAACAAGTTCCTACTAATGTCTAGCAGGGGGCTAGCCCTGGCACTACAATGTGAACAATACAGAAAACTAATTCCACAGAGCATATTCTCATGAGATAGCAAAACAGCACATTAACAGGTTAATGTCTGAGAGCAGTACGTGCATCAAGGAGAAACATCACAGGAGATATCCTAGCAACTTGGAGATGTGGGAGAGAAAGCTCTCCTCTGTAGGAGCTTTATAAGCATAATTCTATATATTCAAAACATGGATCATCCATGTGGAGACCTGAGAAGGAAGAATATCCAGGCATAGGAAATGACACGTACAAAACTCAGTCTGAAATAAGTTCAGTGTGTGTGCCAGAAACAGTATAGAAGTTTGGTCTTTCTTCCTCTCAACCCCATGCCCTCAGAAATAAGACTCACTCATGATATATTTATAAATACATTGGCCATATAGCTAGGCTCTCCTCTGACTGGATCATAACTTAACCCACTTATTATAATCCACATTCTGCCACATGGCTTGTTTCCTATGCTTAGGTACCATGCATACATCTCATCACATCTTTCAGGCAAATTCCCTACCTTGCACTCTCTCAGAATCCTTTCTGCCTCCAGGATGTCCCACCTCTTATTTCCTGCCTAAGTCATAAGCCATCAAATTTATTATTGACAGATACCACATCCATACAGATACTAGAGAGAGAAAAGAGCTGCCTTGGGAAAGAAGGAGACAATTTGCTGTCCCTCTCATTGGCCTAGTTTTAATCCCCCTTTCTCCTAATTAAGCCTTTCTCATTGGGTCTTAGTTTAAATGCCTCCTCTTCACTGAAGTTCTTCAACGAGGTCAAACCAAAGCTCTGTTGTAAGCACATGCTTATCACCTGGGCCTGTGATAATTAGCATGCCACTTTAGTGTGGACCATGTAACTTGCATCAACCAATAGCGCCGAGGCATCCATGATAATTAGGCAGACACTTTAAAGGCATGTGTACAGTAGGGACTTGCCATGTCTTGCTGGCTACTTTAGAAAGAAGTTATATGAAGAATCCTAGCTGACCTGGTGGAAAATAAAAGGCATGTTGCCTCAGCCGCAAGGTTCCCTGCTACATGACGTGTTAGGCCACCTGTATCTGTCTACTTTATATTATTGTTATAAAGTACCTGAGGTTAGTGGGCTGAAGCAATGGATCAGAAGTTATGAGGGCTTATTGCTCTTGTAGAGGATCTAGTTTCATTCTCAGAACCTACATGGTGGCTCGCAACAGCCTGCAACTCCAGTTCCAGGGAAACCCATGCCTCTCTGGCCTTCCTGTGCATACATGGTGCATATAAACTCAAGAGGCACACATGCATTCACATAAACATAATTAATTAATTAATTAATTAATTTTTCAAAAATATTTGAGGCTAGCAAGTATATTTAAATACATGTTTATTTGGTTCACGATTCTGGCTATTCAAGGGCATGATGTTAGTGGCTCTGCTCTGATAAAGACTTCATATGGTGGATTTGGTCAACCTCTCCAGACAATTAACAATAAGAGACTTTTTAAAAACTGCCTTAATCCCTTCCAAGAGTGGTAGTCTCCATGGGCCCAACCTTTTCCCCTTAGGCTCTTCTCTTAAAGGTCCACACCTCCCACCATACATTAAGGAGTAAACCAAGCCTCCGAGTCATGAACTCTTGGAGGACACATTCAAACCATATTCAAACTGGCCGGTTCTGCTTCTGCCTTCAGGGTACTCAGGCACTGTTGTGCACCAGGCCAGAATGAAGGGCATAAAGGTTCACTGGGCAAGGTGGGTTCTTGGTTCTTAGGAACTCTGTTGGCTGGAGTGTCAGGCAAAAATAAGCCTTCTCCAAGATGGTTTTCAGAGTTACAGCTCTCTTTATTTGACAATAATAAGGAATATATAATCCTTGGGTAGTGGGTAGGGTTTTTTCAGGGCGAGTGTACATTATTGGTTGGGAATGCTTCATTTGCAGGAAGAGGAATTCCAGGTACTTAAACCTGGAATTTGGCCACGAGGCTATGTGACTACCTCAACTGTGGTGAAGGTGGAGGTCTCAAGGGTACACGCGCCACCATGGCATGCAGGCCCAGAGCAAGGAGGGAGCAAGTCTTACTCCCACTGGTCTTAAAATGAGATTTTTGGGGTTTGGACACATCTGGTTCCCCACCTCCCAGTCAAAGGGCTCATTTGCTCCACACCATAGCATTTAGTGAGATTATGCAGCTAACAGACTCACCACCTGGAAAGGCAGGAAAGAACCCGGCTGAACAGAATCAAAGAAGAACCATCTATGCCATTTACAGAATCCTGAACTGACTAGTGGATTTTTGTAAGCCACTGGGTTTTATAACTTGTTCATACAACAAAACCTGACACAGTAGCACATTTCTGGGTTGTGTTTATGTGTTTGATTGTTTGGGTGACTTGATCCCTCCACAAAGGGTATGAGCAAAGACTGTTCTGACCTTAGGTTAGGACTCTAGTCTCAGAGATTATGGGCATTTGAGAAACAGACAAAGCTTGAAGTTGGACCCCAAGTTCACTCGGAAGAGAAGTCTCCCTGTCAGAAGTTAATGGAAGGCTCCAGGTTATCTGTGTCTCTTCAAACTGGAGACCTTCATTTAGGCCCATACTTCGACTGTGTCTTAACAATCTTTTTCACAAGCAGAAACTCAGTTAACTGCAGGGGGAAGAGATGAAATTAAAGATGAGTGAAGATGAAGCAGTAAGCACTGTTGTGCTGCCGAGATTTGATGCTGATGTTGTTTTGTTTGGTTCTGCTGTTTGTTTCTGTTTGGTTAATTTGACCAAAGTTAGAATTACCTAAGAAGAGGGAACTTAGATTCTGGAAATGTTCCTTTCAGACTGACCTGTAGGCTGTTTTCTTGATTGATGATTGACATGGAAGGGCCCAGTGATACTGTAGACAATATCGCCCCCGTGCAAGAGGTCCTGGGGTATATAAGAAAGTTAATTGAATAGGCCAGCAAGCAGTGTTGCTCCACGGCCTCTGCTTCAGTTCCTACTCCAGGTTCCTGCTTTGAGTTCCTCAAAGGACTGTGATATGTCAGCCAAACAAAGTCTTTCCTCCCCAACTCGATTTTTTTCGGAATCTTATCACAGCAATAGAAATCTAATTTACAGACCGGTTCTTTTCCAAAGGCAGCTTCCATGAGCCCACATGTAGTTAGTTTCAACAGAGAAGCACAGGGACATGCATGACATTAAGTCCACACATCCAGAAGCAGAGCCTGAACCCTGTTCACCTTTATTTTCCGGACCCCTTCCGGTTGCTGGTGAGCTGTTTTCCTCCTTAGCTTCTAGAGGCCCGGGAGGGCTAGAGAGCTGCAGGAGCTGAAGGAGGATGCTTGGTGCTGCCTCTGCCCAATGCCCTCTGGTCTCCCTTGCCCTGCTCTTGACCTCCGGGGCGCGCGCCGCGTCGCCACGGAAACGCCGGGCAGGCGCGGCGGCGCGCACGGCGCGCTCTCAGCTCCCGGTAGAAGTGGCGGCATCTCCTGCTCCCGCGCGCCCTGGCGGCCCGGAGCCGCGCTCGTTGGGCTCCCGTCCCGGGTCCCCGGTGGCGCGAAAGGCAAGATGTTGAGGCGCAATCTGGATGACCGGTAACCGCCCGGGACCTCGTCGTGCAGGCTGACGGAGGGAGAGGGCCGAGTGGGCGAGGGGAGCCGGCCCGAGGGCCTGGAAGTGGGCTGGGACGGGAGAAGGCCGCACGGTCCCCGTGGCGCTCTGCAGCCCGTCAACCGGGCTGCGGCGAATGCGAGGCCGAGAAAGTCTCCCGGCCGACCGTTCCCCCTGAGCTGGGCCGGGCCCCGCCGCGGTACAGAGCCCGGGAGGCCGCAGGTGCCCGGGCCGCGGCAGCGCCATCCCTCCACGGCCCACCGGGCCTGGGCCTCTCTCCGGGCCTGCAAGGTCCTAGGCAGGCCTAGACCCTGCTTGAGGTCCTAGAGAAGGGCAGGCCTCTGGGAGAGTTGGGAATGTTGCCCTTCAGAGCTTCAGGATGCCCCTGGAATGTTTGCATGTAAAATGAAAGGGACACCATCTTACTGTTTGAAGAAGTGTTCTGTCTCTCTCTTTTATAGAGATGCTCAAACAAAACAACTGCAGGATGCTGTCACAAATGTGGAGAAGCATTTTGGAGAGCTTTGCCAAATCTTTGCTGCTTATGTACGGAAAACTGCCAGGCTTCGAGACAAAGCTGACCTCCTGGTGAATGAAATCAACATGTATGCCTCTACCGAGACCCCGAATTTAAAGCAGGGTCTGAAAGACTTTGCTGATGAGTTTGCCAAACTTCAAGATTACCGCCAGGCAGAGGTATGAAGTGAGGTTCTGGTGTCATAACCCCAAGAAGTAGTGTTTAGGAACTGTAGACTTGCCATTGTAACCTACCGAGCAGTGATGGATATACCCTTGAAAAACGTCTTTCCTGTCTGTAACACTATGGGTCCTCTATACGAAACCTTTCTATGGCCTGATAGCTTTCAACCTAAATGTCAGGTGTGTTTGAAGTCTTGAGTTTATGGATGCATTCACCAACAGGATAACAGGAGGCAGGCATTCAGCAAAGATGACATACAAAGCCCTCGTGGGGAAGGAAAACATCTGTATGGCCTCTGTAGGCCAAGTGCATTTTTAAAACGCACTAGACTAGAGATGGAAATGCTGAAAATGACAAGATAACAAATTACTAATAAATGGGCTCCATGTTGCTGATATTCCCATAGTTTGGAAGTTGAGCAATCGGAAAGCTATGATTTATAACACAAATAGCAAACCAAGTGATACAGCTGAGAGGTTGGTTGTGTGTTTGCTTTGAGTGACCAGAGCTTTGTGCTTGGGAGATCCTTCTAAAAAACCAGTACTTTCTTAATATTGCATAAGCACTTTCACGGACTTCTTTTAGATACCAGTTGACTTTACAAAAGTTGACATGTTGAAATTCTATTGCTTTTTTACTTTTGTAACAAGTCCCATTGATCTTTCTCATGTTTAAAGCCTAAAACAAATTTTCATTTACTGAAAGTTAAAAGAGAGAAAGAACCTATGAACTTATCATTTTGCATATAAAACTTGAGTACTAATCCCTCAGGGATAGCTGTAAGAAAAATGTTAAGTTCTTGGGATACATTTCTTCTACAACAAGCAATACTCAGTTATACATAGTAACTGGAAATTTAATGTTTCAGAAATAGTTTTTATTCACAGATAATCCTAAAGTCCTATTTTGCCAATAATTTTCCCTTTCTAGAAATTTTTATGCTAGTTATCAAATAGCAAAGTGGATTGATTTGCATTTGCTCTGCTCTGTTTCCCTGCTTCCCAAATGGTGGAGATGCTAATGAACATGGCAAAGGTAGGCAAGGGAAAGACAAGGGAAACTGTTAGAACAGACATGGATAAACCTCACACTGTGTGTTATTAGAGCTGATGTACATTAGACTGGTCTGAATATTCATAACATTGATTTCAGAATTCTGAATATTTAAATGATTATTTTTTTACATTTTCCTAAACTCTTTTAAAATGAAACATCCATATAACATCATTTCCAGAAACTAAAGAATTAACATGAAATGGATTGATTAGGTAAACATGCATCATTCTAAAAAGCATTTTATTTGCTGTAAAATGTTTGTTTTAAGCAATAGATGTCATTTGCTTGCCCACACTGACAAAGGTTCAGTGCCTCATCATTTTCTTGAATATGTATAAAAAGTTTTTCTTCAATTCCTTTTACTAGTATTATTAAAAGAATTGCTATTACTTTGTGACAAAAATGTAAATGAGTTTGAGAAACTGTTTAATTCTAGATAAAAAGAGATCAGCTGTACAGTTGGCAGATCAGCAACACTAAGCCCATTTATCTTGTTCTCTGGGCTTTGATAAATCATAAGTGGCTGCTTAAAACAATCCAGCTAATACAATAATTCCTAAGCTGTTTGCTTTTGAGGGTTGTGTTCCTTTAAATTTTCCTAATAACACTGTATTTTTCAGCTTTAATTTTTCTGGACAGTTGAACTATATGAATTAGGAGTCAGTAGCTGTAATATCTGACAGTATGGGAACATAGAAAAATGGTGGCTGTACTGCCTTAAACCTCCTGAAGGCTGTACCTGTACTGTAACTTAAAATTTCAAAACTATTAATCTGTACAGTATTTATTTCAGATTAAACAGTATAGATCTTTATTTCAGGATTTAAATTTTGGTATTTCTATGTTTCTTTTCAGTTATATTTTATATAATTTTCAATAGGTTGAAAGACTTGAAGCCAAAGTAGTTGAACCTTTGAAAGCTTATGGGACCATTGTAAAGATGAAACGAGTAAGTCAGTCCATTTTTTATCCACTTGGTATTATGACAAAGGTATGAGGTTTTGTCTTTTTCATAACAAATACAAAGTAACATACAATTATTCTTTCTATATACTTTGAAAAAGATTTTCTTAGAACTTTAAAATTAGTGAAGCATTTTTAACAAGCTTGCTAAGTATACTAATATTCTATATAGCAATAAAAAAATCATATTGTGGAAACATTTAAAATATGTGATGAATATGTTTATATATTTTTGTTTTAAAGGTGGTGACTTATATTTTTAAAATCTGACAAACTGCTTTTGAAATCAACTTGGAGTAAAATTTACACAAAATAAAATTCTTACTTTTCAGTGTTTGGTTTTATACACATGCTCATGTAAGCATCACCAGAACCAATATTATAATATGGCTCATTTTCCATTCATATTGTGTCTTATCTTGAAAAAATATCAATGAATGCACAAGCTCTCATGTGTATACACACAGACACACACACCCCTCTACAGTATTCATAACTCCTGTGCTCACAGTGCCAGGATCAAACAAATATTCTTCCATTCTTAAGATAGAATGTTTTATTTCTTAAGTTAGAAACTTTTATTAAGAAAAATGATTATTTTTACAGGATGATCTGAAAGCAACGTTAACAGCAAGGAGTCGAGAAGCCAAACAGCTATCTCAGTTAGAAAGGACACGCCAGCGAAACCCGTCTGATCGACATGTAATTGTATCCTTTGGATTTTGGTGTTAAAAAAAAAAAAGATTTTGTAGGGTATTCAGAACAAAAGTAAATGTATACGGAAATTATACATCTGTAGTTCTAAGTTGGGAATTTTCATGTTGGTGGCAAAAAGAACCCCATTTAGGAATCCTCACAAGAGAAACTAGGCAGCTGTAAAGCCATCCCACCTCCCAACCCAATCCTCTTTGCTTTTCATGATTGACTACTCCCCAGTCCAATCAGAAATGTTGATGTTTTCTGGGTAAGTTAAAAAGTAAATGCTGATATCTCAGTACAGTATTAGTACCTGCAGTACTTTTAAGGAAGGGGAAAATGTTCCCACAATGTCCTTCATCCAAAAAAAAAAAAAAAAAAGAAAAAGAAAGAAATAGATGAGTTCACAATAATACCTTTTAGTCAAACCTTCAGGAGATTTCAGTATAATTAAGCTCATAGCAAGACACATGGTAAATAAAGGAATGTTTGTTATAAAAGGAGCTTCTAGAAAACAATTCCTTCCTGAACTAGAATGTATTTCATACAAGCACTTGCAGTGCTAGCAGCTGTGTAGAAAGCGCTATCAGCTCTCTGCCACTCTTCCCCATTCTAGCTTACCTGTGATCCCCTCCTGCTCACGGTTGGTTCTGCCCAGCCCAGCCCAACACCAATAAGGAGTGGCTCTTTTGGGGCATTGGAGGTTGAAGAACGCCTTCATTCCTAAAGGGAGTCCCTTGCACAGTGGTTTGGGGCTGCACCAATTACCTGGTCCATCTTCCTTTGGACCAAAGGTACATATTTTAAAACCTATTTTAAAAAAGGAAAAAAAAAAACCAAAGAGGCAGTTAAGTTGGACTGGTGCAGAATATGTATTGGACATTTATTGGAGCTTAGGATTTCAAACCACAGTCTGTTAAGCAAGCTGGACAAACCAGAGAATACTACAAATTCATGCCAACAACTAGAGAACTGTCAGACTAGGGAGTCACCAGTGTTTAAGAATTAAGTCAATAATCAAAATTTGTTTTGTTCTTGGGGTAAAGAATCTATGAAGGCAGGTAAAGTATAACATCTGAAATCCTGCATAGTGGATTGAATCACAAGTTTCATATTGCTCTTTAACACAGAAATGAATATACTGCTGAGTCAAACTTTTCTGACTTACAATGTTTTGTTAACACTGCTGTAGAGGAAGGAGCAGTCCTTATGGCACACCTCAAACAAGGTGGGAAAAACACAAGTTACTGTTACAGGTCAATTGTTCTCACTAGATAATACCTACTAAGCATTCTGATAACCTAAACTAGAGCATAAACCACACTTTACATGTAAATGTATTAAATATAAAAATAAAAATAGTAAAGAGCGTCAGAGTATTTTTACCAGATGTGAAGACAGACCCTTACAACACAACTAGGTTCGATGTATACATGAACTGGAATACCTTCTTTTGATGAAAATAATCCTAGGATCTACTGCCCACCCCAAGGTACAGGCTGACTTCTGAATGGTTGTAACACAGCTTGAACGCATCAATGTGGCTTCCACCTTTACCATCTTTGAGAGTCTTGGCTAACTGGTTATACTGCTACTTACTTGCTCACGGAATTGTATCTTAACATTTCCTACTCGAGACTGGTTTGCTGTAGAATTTTGAGCAATTTTCAGTGAATATAATAATGATCAGACATGTATATTTTCTTTGCTAGGATAGAAGTCGTCAGAATCTAGGATACGAGACCCCAGCTGTTCTGCTTCCTGTGCTTTTTTAGGTTAACCAATCCTAAAGAGATTTGCAGTTCTTAAACTAAAACATAAGGAGATGAGAAGGACAAAGCAAGATACAAAATAAAAGTCATGAAAGCTGTATATCACATACTGTGATCATTAGGAGTCACTCCAAGTAGTCTCAGGAAAAAAAAAAAAATCAGATATCAAGTAACTGACAGCCAGTTTCAGAACGTTTCAGAACAAAACTTCAAGTGCACTCTACATTTGAATTTTCTGTTTTAAAAAATGCCCAGAAATGTTTTTAAATAGCTTTTAATACCAGTTAGGATTAAGTTTAAAGTCTTTCTTTTTTAAAACTATGCTTTATATGGTAAATACAAACAAACACAGATACAAGTTGATCTACCTTTAAGCTCTTAGTATCTTAACCTTATGTACTACACTAACTATAAGAGCAATTCTATAAAGGTATATGACTTGACTTTATAGTGTTCAATTATCTTTGAAATGTATTTTTTCCTTTATGAAAATTTTCAGTCACAGGTGGGCAATAAATTGGTGTGTCAAGAAATGGATCCTGAGAGTAAACCCGTTTACTTGTTTCAGCTTACAGATTCTTTTAAAAGGAAGCAATAACTAAATGTCACAGTATTATATCTCAAAACTTTGATGACAAGTTCATGTTAAATGATATGACTTTAGAACAAATATAATTTTAATATAAGGAACAAAACTTTATTAGGAATAATTTAATCATAAAATTGAGGTATGTTTTTTAATTGTTGGTACCGCTTAAGATAACATTTGATGTCTGCTAGCAACTATTGTCCTAAAGGAAAAGATGCTTAAAAAGAAATAACATAATTAAATTGTAATTTTCTGCACTTAACAGTACTGTTCCTGCTGTATGTGCTAAATTCTTAATATAAACTAGAGTATTAGAAGAAAACAGCTTTTTTTTTTAAAAAAAAAAAGTCTTTAATCCACAAGTAAATAGCAATATTTAGATAGTAGCTGTGATAATTGTTAGCACAGAGCTAGATAGTATGCAAAACATTAGAACTTGCCATTTAATATATTAGTTATTTGCATATATGCATATATATATATATAGAGAGAGAGGGGGGGGGTGGAGGGAAGAGAGCATAAACTAAATGAAACAATGCAATGCTGTCAGCTTGTAAGAATCTGGTAACCTGAGCGTGATACTCCATGCCTATAATCCCATCACTTGGAAGGTAGAAGGAAGATCAGAAGTTCAAAGTTTTCTTCCACCAGATAGTAAGCTTACAGCCAGCATACACATGTTATATATATTCCAAAACTGTATACATACAGATATAGACATGCAGATATGGTGACACACGCCTGTAATAAGCAGTCAAGAGGCAGAGTCATGAGTTCACAATCAGCCTGTATAAGAAAATTCTAGGACAGCACTGGCTCTATAAGGAGACCCTGCCTCAAAAACTTAAAATTATATATCATTCATTTGGGGAACTCTTAAAAGTAAACACTTGAGTCTCCCTAGCCTCAAGCACTTACATGTTGTAATAATAAAAACTTGGATTCTCTGCAGTGGGAATCACTATAGCTGTGGGTCTTCTTAATGTGTACTCTTAGTCCTTCACGAAGATCTATTTTATTTCATTTAATATATAAAGAAGTCGTGTCAGATAATCTGTATCACAGATAAATACAATGTGAGAGCACTGAAAATAGTAACCAATTACAAGTCTTTTCTTTGAGGGAAAAGGACAGTGAGATAAACAGCACAGATTGAAGTGGAGGGAAGCAGTAGAAAACAGAAAGTAGTTTCACAGTACATCCACGGGCAACAGGAGAAATAGTTTTAAAGAAAGGACTATTGTTTGAGATTAAATGTCTCTTAACAGACTTAAAGCTCTGTGTTGTACATACTATCTAATATAGTGCTTTTGTTGTATGTGGTAAAAGGTAAATTTGAACAGTTACACTTTTAGGCCAGAAAGCCAACAGTAAAATGGTAACTTTCACCAAAAGATTTATCTACATGGATTCTTATGAATTTTTCTTTTGTTGGGGCATTCACTTTTTTAGGCAGAAACTGAATTACAGAGAGCCACAATTGATGCTACCCGCACAAGTCGTCATTTGGAGGAAACTATTGACAATTTTGAAAAGCAGAAAATAAAGGACATAAAGGTAATTAGCTTAATACAGAATGTTCTCTAACCTTACTTAATATCATTAACCGTGTCTGGGGTGGACTCCCTCTCATGGTGTAGATCTCAAGCCAGACCATGGTTGGTTGGCCTTTCCCTAAATTTCTGCTCTATCTTTACCCCTGCACATCTTATAGGCAGGGCAAATTATAGGTTGAAAGTTTTGTGACTGGGTTGTCCCAATACCTCTATTGCAAATCTTGTCTGATAACAGGAAGTGGCTGCTTCAGGCTCTATATCTCCCATTGTTTGGAGTCTTAGCTAGGGTCACCCTCATGGGAGGAGGAGTTCCCATTGCCCTAGGTTTCTAGCTCATCCTAAAGCTCCCACCCCACCAATTTCAATTGGCTTTCCCAGCACTCTCTCTCTACATCTTCCCACCTGATCCCTCCTGTCCTCAGCTCCACCCCCATGAAGTCGCCTCCCCAGCTCACTCATGATGTCAGTTCTATTGCCCTTCTAAGAGAGATTCACGTACCCCCTCCTTGAACCCTCCTTATTACTTAACTTCTTTGGGTCTGTGGATTGTAGCATGGTTATCATTTATTTTATGGCTAATATCCACTTAAAAGTGAGTACATACCATGGTTGTATTTCTGGGTCTGAATTTCCTCACTCAGTATTGATTCTTTTTCTTGTTCAGTCCATTTGCGTGCAAATTTCATGATGTTGTTGTTTGTAATACCTGAATACTCCATTGTGTAAATGTACCATATTTTCTTTATCCATTTCTTGGTTGAGGGACATCTAGGTTGTTTCCAGTTTCTAGCTATTACAAATAAAGCTGCTATGAACATAGTTGAGTAGTGTCTTTGTGGTATGATGGAGACTCCTTTGTTTATATGCTCAGGAGTAGTATAGCTTGGAATTGCTGTAGATCTAGTCCTAATTTTCTGAGAAGCTGCCATATTGACTTCCAAAGTAACTGTACAAGTTTAGACTTCCAACAGCAGTGGAGAAATGTTCCCATTACTCACATCCTCAACAGCCTGAGCTGTCACTTGTTTTAGATCTTAGCCATTCTGACAGGTGTAAGACGGACTCTCAGAGTCCTTTGATTTGCATTTTCCTGGTGGCTAATGGTGTTGAGCATTTCTCTAATTGTTTTTCAGTCATTTGAGATTCCTCTGTTGAGAATTCTCTTTAGATCTGTACCCTACTTTTTTAATTAGGTTATTTGGTTTGTTGATGTTTAGTTTCTTAAGTTCTTTATATATTTTGGGTTTCAGCCCTCTGTCAGATGTAAGGTTGGTAAAGATCTTCTGCCAATCTGTGGGCTGTTTTGTCCTTTTGATAATACCATTTGCCTTACAGAAGTTTTTCAATTTCATGAACTCCTATTAATTCTTGATCTTAATGCCTGAGCTATTGTTCTGTTCAGGTAATTGTCTCTTGTACCAATATGTTCAAGGATATCTCCCACTTCCCTTTCAGTGCAGCTGGTTTTATGTTGAGGTCTTTTCATCCATTTGGACTTGAGTTTTGTGTAGGGTGATAAATATGAATCTGTTTGCAGATTTGTCTTCTATATGCAGATATCCAGTTAGACTAGCAACATTTGTTGAAGATGCTTTCTTTTTCCACTGTAGAATTTTGTCTTCATCAAAAATTAATTGTCTATAGGTATGTGGGTTTACTTCTGGGTCTTTGGTTCAATTCTATTGATCAACCTGTTTTTATGCCAATACCATGTGGCTTTTATTGCTATTGCTCTGTAGTACAGCTTGAAATCAGGGATGCTGATATCTCCAGAAGTTCTGTATGAGATTGTTTTAGATATCCTAGTTTTTTTTTTTTTTTTCCATCTAAAATGGAGTATTGTTCTTTCAAGGTCTATAAAGAATTGTGTTGGAATTTTGGTGGGAATTGCATTGAATCTGTAGATTGCTTTTTGTAAAATGACCATTTTTATTTTAATCCCATTAATTCATGAAAATGAGAGATCTTTCCATCTTCTGATATATTTTTTTTCTTCTTAAAGTTCTCATTGTCTGTTGTTCATTTGATGTGAATGATGTTATTTCCCTAATTTCTTTCTAGCCCATTTAATATTTGAATATAGCAGGGCTACTGGGCTTTGTTTTTGTTTTTGGGGGGTTTTTTTGTTTTTAGTTAATTTTGTGTCCAACAACTTCGATGAAGGTATTTGTCAGCTCTAGGAGTTCCCTGGTAGAATTTTTTGGGTCATTTGTTTACTTATCATCCACATAGCAACACTTTAATGTCTTCCTTTCTAAATTATATTCCCTTTGTATCGTTGTCTTATTACTCTAAAACTTCAG
Organism: Grammomys surdaster; assembly: GCF_004785775.1. Lineage (NCBI taxonomy): Eukaryota > Metazoa > Chordata > Mammalia > Rodentia > Muridae > Grammomys > Grammomys surdaster. The sequence continues at coordinate 3,066 of NW_021604576.1, read as the reverse complement.
GTACTATATTGCAAAGATATGAGAGTGGACAGCCTTGTCTTGTCCCTGATTTAGTAGAATTGTTTTAAGTTTTTCTCCGTTTAATTTGATACGGGCTATTGGCTTACTTTATTGTGTTTAATTATGTCCCTTGTATCCCAGATCTCTCCGAGACTTTTAACGTGAAGGGGTTTTGGATTTGTCAAAGCCTTTTTCAGCATCTACTGACATGATCATGTGGAGTTTTCTTTCAGTTTGCTTATATGATGGATATGTTTATATGATGGATTTTCTTAATGTTGAACCATTCCTGCATTTCTGGGATGAAGCCTACTTGATCATGGTGCATGATCTTTTTGATATGATCTTGGATTCAATTTGCAGGTATTTGAGTATTTCTGCCTCAAAGTTCATGAGGGAAATTAGTCTATAATTCTCTTTGTTGAGTCTTTGTGTGGTTTAGATATCAGGGTAACTGTGGCCTCATAAAATAAATTTGGCAATGTTCTTCCTGTTTCTATTGTGGGAATAGTTTGTGGAGTATTGGCATCTGGCCATTTGTTTTTTTTTAATGTTAGTATGAATATATACATACATACATACATGCATGCATACATACATATATACATATATACATATATACATACATATACATATACATATATATATATATGCTGTAGCTGTCTTCAAACACCAGAAGAGGGCATCAGATCCCATTACCAATGGTGGTGAGCCACCATGTGGTTGCTGGGAATTGAACTCAGGACCTCTAAGAGTCCAGCCCAGCCCTAAGTTATGGGTGAGGGGAATTTTAATGATTGCTTCTATTTCCTTAAAGGTTATAGATCTACTTAGATTGTTTATCTGATCTTTATTTAACTTTTGCAAGTGGTATCTGTCATGAAAATTGTCTGTTCCTCTTATAATTTCCAATTTTGTGGAGTCCAGGTTTTTAAAGTGAGATGTAAAAATTCTTGGTATATCCACAATGTCTGATCTGTTATGTTCCCTGCTCATTCTGAATTTGTTAATTTGGATACTGTCTCAGATGTTTTGTTTGGCTAAGGGTTTATCTTGTTGATTTTCTCTAAGAACCAACTTTTTCTTTCATTCTTTATATAGTTTCTATTTTATTGATTTTTAACTGTTTGATTATTTTTTGTCCTCTATTCCTTAGGTGTGTTTACTTCTTTTTGTTCTAGAGCTTCCAGATATGCTATTACATCCTTAGTATGAGATCTCACTATTATCTTTATGAAGGTTATGAACTTTTCTCTCAGCACTGATTTTATTGTCCCATAAGTTTGAGTATGTCATACGTTCATTTTCACTGAATTCTAGAAAAGTCTTTAATTTTGTTTTCTTTGTTTCTTCCTTGATTCAGTGATCACTGAGTAGAGAGTTGCTCAGTTTCCATGAGTTTGAATGCTGTCTGTTGTTTCTGTTGTTGTTGAAGTCCAGCTTTAATCCATGTAGATGTCTGTTAGGTCCATTTGAGTCATAATGCCCATTAGTTCCATTATTTCTCTGTTTAGTTACTGTCTGGAGGTGCTGTCTGTCTTTTGGTGAGAGTAGGGGTTGAAGTCTCCCACTATTAATATATGAGGCTCAATGTGTGATATCACCGTTAGTAATGTTTCTTTTACAATGTGGGTGCCCTTGCATTTAGGCATAGAATTGAGACATCATCTTGGTGGATTTGGATTTTTCCTTTGATGAGTATCATTTCTTTTAATTTTGGTTAAAAGGCTGTTTTGTTAAGATATTATAGTGGTTGCACCTGGAGGCTTCTTGGGTACATTGCTTCAACAATTTTTTCCAATATCTACTCTAAGGTACCATCACTAGGCTGGTGGTCCTGGGTTCTTTACAAAGGTAGGCTGAGCAAGTCATGATGAGCAAGCCAGTAAGCATCACAGTTACAGGGCCTGTGCATCAACTCTTGCCTTCAGGTTCCTACCTTGAGTTCCTGCCCTGACTTCTTTCAGTGTTGGACTAAGATGTGAAATAGGAAGCCAAATGAACCCTTTGTCCCCATCTTGCTTTTGGTCATGGTGTTTTATCATAGCAATATTACTGATAATAGGACTGTAACATTAATTTGTATCCACAATGGTAAACTAGTTTGGTTCCAAATATTCACAATTGCATTGTCACAATTTATCATGACAAACCTGCAGATCTGACTTTTTCAGCAAGTCTTTGATAACAATGTTTTAGTTATTTTTGAAAAAATCCTAAATATTGCTTAATAATTATCTTATATACTATTAAAATTATTAAAAAACAGCCACATTGTTCTCACTGGAAATTTTCCTGTAGTAACTATTTTTGTGATTTTGCTATATTACCAATGTTGCTACTTATTGGCTAATAGTTCCTTTGACCTGTAAATGTTTTTCAGGTGAAAAACAATTTATGACCTTTGGGTTCACTTTTGTGTCCCACCTACATGTAAGCTACCTCCTCAGGTGTTACAAACTTCCTGCTCAATACTGAGTACAAAAGTGGGGCAGAGAAAGTAAGTGCAGAAATCCTAGCTTTAGTGTGTACTTGCAGGGACTTTCTGGAATAGATGGAGCTACATACACAGCATGTCCAAGTTCCTTTCTTTGTCTGCATTACTATCCCCACGAAAATTTAGTTTTTTACAAGGAGAAAGGAGCAAGAGAAAACTTCCCTTATGAACCAGCAGATATAATTCAAAAACACAACTTACTGTGTGAATTTGTGCAACACTACCAGTTTGGGAACATTTCAGCATCTAACCTCTGTACACTTTAGCTTTACCTCTCTGACAAATTATTAGCCCTAAAAAACCACTAATCTAGTCTCTGTGGATAGGGCACTTCTGGACATTTCACCATGGATAGAAGTTTTTGTTTTCTTTCACTTAGCATGTGTGCAGGCTTATCCATGTTGTAGCATGCATCAATCTTTGTTTTTGGCCAAATAAATTTGATTGTACAATATTGTTTATGTGTGGGAGGCAGAGGCAGGTGGATTTCTGAGTTCGAGGCCAGTCTGGTCTACAGAGTAAGTTTCAGGACAGCCAGGGCTACACAGAGAGTCCCTCTCTAGAAAAAA
>NW_021604575.1:0-2595 GCF_004785775.1 Grammomys surdaster | reverse complement strand
TAATTTCTTTCTCAGCCAGTTTATCTTTTGAGTAGAGGAAGGCTACTGATTTGCTTGAGTTAATTTTATATCCAGCCACTTTGCTAAAGTTGTTTATCAGGTTTAGGAGTTCTCTGGTGGAAGTTTTGGGGTCACTTAAGTATACTATCATATCATCTGCAAATAGTGAGATTTTGACTTCTTCCTTTCCAATTTGTATCCCTTTGACCTCCTTGTGTTGCCTAATTGCTCTGGCTAGGACTTCCAATACTATATTAAATAAGTAGGGGGAGAGTGGGCAGCCTTGCCTAGTCCCTGATTTTAGTGGGATTGCTTCAAGTTTCTCTCCATTTAGTTTAATGCTGGCTACTGGTTTGCTGTAAATTGCTTTTACTATGTTTAGGTATGGACCTTGAATTCCTGACCTTTCCAAGACTTTTATCATGAAGGGGTGTTGAATTTTGTCAAATGCTTTCTCAGCATCTAGTGAGATGATCATGTGGTTTTTTTCTTTGAGTTTGTTTATATAATGGATTACATTGATGGATTCCCGAATATTGAACCAACCCTGCATTCCTGGGATGAAGCCAACTTGATCGTGATGGATAATTGTTTTGATGTGTTCTTGAATTCGGTTCGCTAGAATTTTATTGAGTAATTTTGCATCAATGTTCATAAGGGAGATTGGCCTGAAGTTCTCTTTCTTTGTTGGGTCTTTGTGTGGCTTAGGTATGAGTGTAATTGTGGCTTCAAAGAATGAGTTGGGTAGTGTACCTTCTGTTTCTATTTTGTGGAATAGTTTGAAAAGAATTGGGATTAGGTCTTCCTTGAAGGTCTGATAGAATTCTGCACTAAAACCGTCTGGTCCCGGGCTTTTCTTTGTAGGGAGACTTTTAATGGCTGCTTCTATTTCTTTTGGGGTTATGGGATTGTTTAGATGGTTTATCTGGTCCTGATTTAACATTGGTAACTGGTATTTGTCTAGGAAATTGTCCATTTCATCCAAATTTTCCAATTTTGTTGAATATAGGCTTTTGTAGTAGGATCTGATGATTTTTTTAATTTCCTCAGTTTCTGTTGTTATGTCCCCCTTTTGAGTTCTGATTTTATTAATTTGGATACTGTCTCTCTGCCCTCTGATTAGTCTAGCTAAGGGTTTATCTATCTTGTTGATTTTCTCAAAGAACCAGCTCCTGGTTTTATTGATTCTTTGGATAGTTCTTTTTGTTTCAATTTGGTTGATTTCAGCCCTGAGTTTAATTATTTCCTGCCTTCTACTCCTCTTGGGTGTATTAGCTTCTTTTTGTTCTAGGTCTTTCAGGTGCTCTGTCAAGCTGTTAGTGTATGCTCCCTCCAGTTTCTTTTTGTAGGCACTTAGAGCTATGAATTTTCCTCTTAGCACTGCTTTCATTGTATCCCATAAATTTTGGTATGATGTGTCATCATTTTCATTAAATTCTAAAAAGTTTTTAATTTCTTTCTTTATTTCTTCCCTTACCTGATTATCAAGGAGTAGGGTGTTGTTCAGTTTCCATGTGAATGTGGGCTTTCCATTCTCTTTGTCATTTTTGAAGACCAGCCTTAGACCATGGTGATCTGATAGGATGCAGGGACTTATTTCAATTTTCTTATATCTGTTGAGGCCTGTCTTGTGCCCAATTATATGGTCTATTTTGGAGAAGGTACCATGAGGTGCTGAGAAAAAGGTATATTCTTTTGCTTTAGGGTGAAATGTTCTATAGATATCTGTTAAGTCCATTTGGTTCATAACTTCTGTTAGTTTTACTGTATCTCTATTTAGTTTCTGTTTCCATGATTTATCCATTGCTGAGAGTGGGGTGTTGAAGTCTCCCACTATTATTATGTGAGGTGCAATGTGTGTTTTGAGCTTTAGTAAGGTTTCTTTTATGAAATTCGATGCTCTTGTATTTGGCGCATAGATATTCAGAATTGAGAGTTCATGTTGGTTGACTTTTCCTTTGACAAGTATGAAATGCCCTTCCTTATCCTTTTTGATAGTTTTAAGTTGAAAGTTGATTTTATTCGATATTAGAATGGCTACTCCCGCTTGTTTCTTAGTGCCATTTGCTTGAAAAATTGTTTTCCAACCTTTTACTCTAAGGTAGTGTCTGTCTTTGTCACTGAGGTGGGTTTCCTGTAAGCAGCAAAAAGCTGGGTCCTGTTTGCGTATCCAGTCCGTTAGCCTATGCCTTTTTATTGGGGAATTGAGTCCATTGATGTTAAGAGATATTAAGGAGAGGGTGTTCTTGCTTCCTGTCATTTTTGCTAATAGTGGAGACATCGTTTGTGTGGTTATCTTCTTTTGGGTTTGATGGAAAAGGATTATTTTCTTGCTCTTTCTGGGGTATGATTGCCCTCCTTGTATTGGAGCTTTCCTGCTATTATCCTTTGTAAAGCTGGATTTGTGGGAAGATACTGTGTAAATTCAGTTTTGTCATGGAATATCTTAGTTTCTCCATCTATGGTAATTGAGAGTTTTGCTGGGTAAAGTAGCTTGGGCTGGCATTTATGTTCTCTTAGGGTTTGTATGATATTTGTCCAGGATCTTCTGGCTTTTATAGTATCTGGTGAGAAGTCAGGTGTAATTCTGATAGG
>NW_021604574.1:0-2355 GCF_004785775.1 Grammomys surdaster | reverse complement strand
TAATTTCTTTCTCAGCCAGTTTATCTTTTGAGTAGAGGAAGGCTACTTATTTGAGGGACTTAATTTTATATCTAGCCAATTTGCTAAAGTTGTTTATCAGGTTTAGGAGTTCTCTGGTGGAAGTTTTGGGGTCACTTAAATATACTATCATATCATCTGTAAATAGTGAGATTTTGACTTCTTAATTTCCAATTTGTATCCCTTTGACCTCTTTGTGTTGCCTAATTGTTCTGGCTAGGACTTCCAATACTATATTAAATAAGTATGGGGAAAGTGGGCAGCCTTGCCTAGTCCCTGATTTTAGTGGGATTGCTTCAAGTTTCTCTCCATTTAGTTTGATGCTGGCTACTGGTTTGCTGTATATTGCTTGTACTATGTATAGGTATGGACCTTGAATTCCTGATCTTCCCAAGACTTTTATCATGAAGGAGTGTTGAATTTTGTCAAATGCTTTCTCAGCATCTAGTGATATGATCATGTGGTTTTTTTCTTTGAGTTTGTTTATATAGTGGATTACATTGATGGATTTCTGTATATTGAACCAACCCTGCATTCCTGGGATAAAGCCTACTTGATCATGATGGATAATTGTTTTGATGTGTTCTTGGATTCGGTTCGCTAGAATTTTATTGAGTAATTTTGCATCAATATTCATAAGGGAGATTGGTCTGAAGTTCTCTTTCTTTGTTGGGTCTTTGTGTGGTTTAGCTATGAGCGTAATTGTGGCTTCAGAGAATGAATTGGGCAGTGTATCTTCTGTTTCTATTTTGTGGAATAGTTTGAAGAGAATTGGAATTAGGTCTTCCTTGAAGGTCTGATAGAATTCTGCACTAAAACTGTCTGGTCCCGGACTTTTCTTTGTAGGGAGACTTTTAATGACTGCTTCTATTTCTTTTGGGGTTATGGGACTGTTTAGATGGTTTAATTGATCCTGATTTAACATTGGTAACTGGTATTTGTCTACAAAACTGTCCATTTCATCCAGATTTTCCAATATTGTTGAGTATAGGGTTTTGTAGTAGGATCCGATGATTTTTTTTAATTTCCTCGGTTTCTGTTGTTATGTCACCCTTTTCAGTTCTGATTTTATTAATTTGGATACTGTCTCTCTGCCCTCTGATTAGTCTAGCTAAGGTTTTATCTATCTTGTTGATTTTCTCAAAATCAGCTCCTGGTTTTATTGATTCTTTGGATAGTTCTTTTTGTTTCTATTTGGTTGATTTCATCCTTGAGTTTGATTATTTCCTGCCGTCTACTTCTCTTTGGTGTATTAACTTCTTTTTGTTCTAGGTTATTCAGGTGCATTGTCAAGCTGCTAGTGTATGCTCCCTCCAATTTCTTTTTGTAGGCACTTAGAGCTATGAATTTTCCTCTTAGCACTGCTTTCATTGTATCCCATAGATTTTGGTATGATGTGTCATCATTTTCATTAAATTCTAAAAAGTTTTTAATTTCTTTATTTCTTCCCTTACCAGATTTTCAAGGAGTAGGGTGTTGTTTAGTTTCCATGTGAATGTGGGCTTTCCATTGTCTTTGTCATTTTTGAAGACCAGCCTTAGACCATGGTGATCTGATAGGATGCAGGGAATTATTTCAAATTTTTGTATATGTTGAGGCCTGTCTTGTGCCTAATTATATGGTCTATTTTGGAGAAGGTACCATGAGGTGCTGAGAAAAAGGTATATTCTTTTGCTTTAGGGTGAAATGTTTTATAGATATCTGTTAAGTCCATTTGGTTCATAACTTCTGTTAGTTTCACTGTATCTCTATTTAGTTTCTGTTTCCATGATCTATCCATTGCTGAGAGTGGGGTGTTGAAGTCTCCCATTATTATTGTGTGAGGTACAATATGTGCTTTGAGCTTTAGTAAGGTTTCTTTTATGAATGTGGGTGCTCTTGTATTTGGTGCATAGATATTCAGAATTGAGAGTTCATGTTGGTTGACTTTTCCTTTGACAAGTATGAAATGTCCTTCCTTATCCTTTTTGATAGCCTTAAGTTGAAAGTCAATTTTATTCGATATTAGAATGGCTACACCAGCTTGTTTCTTAGGGCCATTTGCTTCAAAGATTGTTTTCTAACCTTTTACTCTAAGGTAGTGTCTGTCTTTGTCGCTGAGGTGGGTTTCATGTAAGCAGCAAAAAGCTGAGTCCTGTTTGAGTATACAGTCCGTTAGCCTATGCCTTTTTATTGGGGAATTGAATCTACTGATGTTAAGAGATATTAAGGAGAGGGTGTTGTTGCTTCCTGTCATTTTTGCTAATAGTGGAGACATCATTAGTATGGTTATCTTCTTTTGGGTTTGATGGAAAAGGATTATTTTCTTGCTCTTTCTACGGTATAATTGCCCTCCTT
>NW_021604573.1:0-6389 GCF_004785775.1 Grammomys surdaster | reverse complement strand
TGTAATTCTGATAGGTTTGCCTTTATATGTTACTTGGCCTTTTTCCCTTACTGCTTTTAAAATTATTTCTTTGTTTTGTGCATTTTGTGTCTTGATTATTATGTGACAGGAAGTATTTCTTTTTAGATCTAGTCTGTTTGGCGTTCTGTAGGCTTCTTGTATGATTATGGGTATCTCATTCCTTAGGTTAGGGAAGTTTTCTGGTATAATTTTGTTGAAGATATTTATTGGCCCTTTAAGTTGGGAAACTTCACTCTCTTTTATACATATTATCCTTAGGTTTGGTCTTCTCATTGTGTCCTGGATGTCCTGGATGTTTTGTGTTGAGAAATTTTTGCATTTTGCATTTTCTTTGACAGTTGTGTCAATATTTTCTATGGTATCTTCTGCACCTGAGATTCTTTCTTCTATCTCTTGTATTCTGTTGGTGATTCTTGTGTCTATGACTCCTGATTTCTTTCTTAGGTTTTCTATCTCCAGGGTAGTCTCCCTTTGTGATTTCTTTATTGTTTCTACTTCCATTTTTATGTCCTGGATGGTTTTGTTCAATTCCTTCATCTGTTTGTTTGTGTTTTCTTGTAAGGATGGTTTTGTTCAATTCCTTCATCTGTTTGTTTGTGTTTTCTTGTAATTCTTTAAAGAATTTTTTTTTTGTTTCTTTAAGGGCTTCTTCCTGTTTACCTGTGTTCTCCTCAAGTTTTTTGATAGTGTTATTTATGTCCTTCTTAAAGTCCTCCATCATCATCATTAGAAGTGATTTTAGATCTGGTTCTTGCTTTCCTGGTGATATGAGGAGTTCAGGACTTTCTAATGTGGGAGAACTAGGTTCTGATGATGGCAAGTACCTTGGGTTGCTGATGTTTATGTTCTTGCACTTGCCGTTCACCATCTGGAACTCCTTTGTGCTATCTGTAGTGTCTCTGACTGGAGCCTGTCTTTCCTATTATCTAGGTTGTGTCAGAACTGTTTGGGTTTTGCTGCTGGGGTTAGAGCTGAGGCCCAAGATCTGCTCAGTACTCAGGTGGAAACTGGAAGGGGCCTGTGCTCCAGGCCAGGAGTGAATTCTTGGGTCCCAATGGGTCCCAGTTACTCCCTGTTTGGGGCAGGTATTACAGCCTCCTTGCCTAAGATACTGCTTGGGTTAGAGCTCCTGGGAGCCCCGCTTCCTCTGGGTTCTGTGAGATTGGGTGCAGAGCTGTCTCCTGGGATCTGCCGAATGCTTGGGCTCAGACCGGAAGGAATCCGTGCTCAGGGCCAGGAGTGAATGCCTGAGTCCCAGTGGGTCCCAGTTACCCCCTGTTTGGGGCAAGTGTTGCTGTTTCCTTACCTGAGATACTGCCCGAGTTAAAGCTCCTGGGAGGCCCTCTTTCTCTTGGTTTTCTGAGGTTGGATACAGGGCTGCCACCTGAGACCTGTTCTATGCTAGGGCCCAGACCGGAAGTCCGTTCATTTTTATTCTTCTGTATATGTATATATGAGCTTATTTTATAATTGAGTGTATCATTGATGACTATCAATAAAAAAATCAAGAATCATTCCTTAGAATGGGAAAACATAAGGCAAAATTAAGAAAAACAGAAGAGAAGAAATATTGAGATAAAAAATTAAGTTAGGACTTGAAAGATACTCATTTATAAAGATACACAATAGATTTAAATTATTACTAATTAAAGGTTAAACAATTTATTAAATGAAATGCTATATAACATCATTGAGAGATAATTAAAATGGTAATTTCAGGTAAAGTAATTTCAAAAATTAGTATGAATGAAATGAACAGTAAACTTGCGTAAACTAAAACTAATTTTCTAATTGGTATGAAAATAATTTTACCTGAATAAAGTTTTAAGCCAATTTTAACAAATACTAATGTAATTTCCAACTTTTATTACAAGTTTTTATATGTGTCAAATAAAGAATAAGAGTGTCACTCTTGTTGAAGCTTTGTGAGACCAGAAACTATTGGAATTAAAAAATACTTCCAAAAGAAAGGATTTGTTATGAGTAAAACAAAAATACTAAAATGTGTCAGTCTTATTAACAGATACATACATAAAATATTGCATTCCCAATATTAAAATGAGATCTATAGTTTTCTAATAAAAATAACTTATTATCAGATAATATGTTTGCCTAATATAATACATAAATTCATTTTTAAAAGCAGTATAATCCTTTGTGTGGTTTCCAAAACAAATACATGTCTACATTGCTAAATGACATGAAGCTTGTGCACTAGGAGCAAGCATGGATTATAACTTTGGAGAATTGCCTTATCATTTTGGACTGAAACACACATATCATCTTGAAAGGAAAACTTTAGAAACACAGTGAAGTTACAAACAAGAAAGGACACACAACATTACTATCATTATTGACTGATTAAATTACTAGTACTGAAGAATATAAGAAACCGATAAAAGTCAATGAAATGTTGCACCTTTAAAGCTATTCTTTTAAAGGTTATATGATTGCTAATACATATAAACTAATGAAATCTTGAAGCAACAAGAATTAAACAGCAAAGTTGCCAACTACAAGAACAAGAACCAGGAATCAATACTATATATACAAAAGCAACAGCTGATTCTAAAATGTAACAATAAACCATGCTTCTCTGCAATAACAGCAAGAGTTGTAAGCTATCAAATAATGGATTTAATAAAAGCTATCTAAGACACTTATGAGGAAAATTACTGAGAGATATAAAAATAAATGAATAAACCTTAAATAAACCAATGAACAGAGCATTTCTTTTTTTTTAAATAATTAATTTATTTTTTTTGAACATGAAATGCTTTTTTATAGCATGTTTTACAAGGGGAGGGGGTAAGAGGGGCCAGGTGGTGGAAAAGTACAAAATCTTCTTGGCCTGTGCCTTGAAACATGTCATGGTCTATACGGTACACTGCCTTGAATTATGATCTACCTGCTGTTCTTCAGAAGATATGGTACACTGTTTGAGTTATGGTCTCCCTGCTATTCTTAAGATGATATGGTACACTGCTTTGAGTCTATCTGCAGTTGCTAAGCAGGATCTTGCAGTTGCCAAGCTTCAGAGGACATTGTGCAGGTGGGGAAAGGTAGGGGGTGAGGGTAAGGGCGAGGGTCCTGGCTTCTGGCATCTCCCCCTTCTCTGTTTAGTTAGAGAAGGCATCTTATGATCAATCCCAACTATGTGAATTTTGAATTTGGATGTCTAATTATGGGGGGGTCTTAGACAAGTTCACAACCCCAAAACACTGATGTGAGACGAGTCACATCGATGGTCGAAGGTTTTAGGCTGTCGACGATGGGCAACGTCAAGGGACTCCGATGTGGGTGAAAGGAGGATGAGAGCCCTGTCTTAGGCCATGTAGGCTGCACCCACTCCCAGCACCACGCACTCCTTTTCGGCTGCATTGGGTGGGCCCCTGGGAAGTGGACCTACAATAATCCCGTCATTGGGCTAACTCACAGCCATCCTAGTCCCTTGTAAATGTTCAATTTACCAACCATTTGTCAGTTTGGGGTGTAATATTGTCATAAAGGAAGGCTCCCCAATGTTAGCGGCCATATCAAGGGCGGTCTTGGTTTAGGAAAAAGCCAATTTTTGTTGTGGTGATCAAGAGGCCAAGCTCTCTAGCGAGAGAAACGGGGGCAAAGCCAGGCATACCAGGAACCCTTCTGGAGGGCATGGAAGTCTAGCGGTCGACCGTAGGGGGAGGCAGGGGCGCTGGTATCTGTGTCAGTCTCCTGCGGAGTCACTTCTGGATCCTCTTCAATTTTCGGCTGATGGTAATGAACTTCAACCATCTTCTTGAAGGCAGCATCAACCTGGTTCCGTGGATGACAGGTCGCGGGCAAAGATCTCTGTCTCGCTCAGTCTTGATGTCCTGCGCACATCCTCTCAATGAGGGTCTGTCCAGAGGGGTCTGTGCCTCGAGCCCCACGTCTGGGTGCCACTTGACCTGACCGTCAGGCCCTAGTTATTCGTGGGGGCGAGGAGGACTGCAACCTGCTATTCTTCAGAAGATATGGTACACTGCTTGAGTTATGGTCTCCTTGCTATTCTTCAGATGATATGGTACACTGCTTTGAGTCTATCTGCAGTTGCCAAGCAGGATCTTGCAGTTGCCAAGCTTCAGGGAACCTTGTGCAGGTGGGAAAAGGTAGGGGGTGAGGGTAAGGGCGAGGATCCTGGCTTCTGGCCCATCTGGATTAGAACTTCTAATAGCAGTCATCACGGGTGATTCATTTTTACCTGGAAAGAAAAAAGAAGGGGATTCTCAGGGAGATTTCTCTTCCCTGGATGTAAATTGTTATTCATCGTATTTATGGTTGGGCCTGGCTTTGTGAGAGTATCTATTTTTTTCATTAATATTTGTGGTAGCCGGTTACCTGTGCCTTCTGTGGTATTGGACAGGCATATCAGTCCTCGGCTCCATAAGGGAACTGGGTCTGGGGCATTCCCTTTACGGGTATGAGGGTCCTTCCCCATATCTGTGGCAAAGTTTTGTTGGTCTTGGTGGTGCCCGAGGTCACCAACATGGTCAGCAAGAGATTTGCCATGAGCTTTCAGCTTTAGAGAGAGAAAAGTGAACAAGGCATGATGGAGAGTATTTCAGGCGGTCTCCTTCTGAGGGGCTACCGTTCCCCCTCTTTTGTTTTTAAAGCCAATTTTTCAGAGTTCTTGTAAAATCAGGGCAGAAGCGCCAACAGTTGCTCCTTCTGCACTCAGAGAGTCATGAAGACCTTATTTAAGGATATATAAATCTATATTAATAATCTTTTGTCAAAGGACTTTTATAGCACCACTGACAATTAATCAGACTATAAGATATATCGATTGGAAATAGCTTTTTCTACTTTTTGTGAGATTACCTCTCTTCTGTCAATTAACTGTTGAGGAAGTTAGGGTTTACCTCTCTCTTGAGAATATTGAACAGAGATTTAAGTTCTTTAGTGGAGAGCTTAAAATAGGATCTTAGCCAATTTGCAACTCCTAGAAACTTTTGAACTTAATTTAAGATAAGTAAACTCCCTTTTTTAAAAAAATCCTTTATCTGTGTGGGTTTTTTATTGGATATTATACGTATTTACCTTTCAATGTTATCTCCTTTCTCATTCTCCCCCAAGATCCCTTATCCCATACCCACTCCTCCTAATTTTTGTGATGGTGTGCTCCAAACATCCTCCCAGTCCCATCTCCCTGCTCTCGAATTCCCACACAGTAGGGGATCCAAACTTTCGGGGACCTTGGCCCTCCACTTTCACTGAAGTTTAACAAGGTCACCCTCAATCCCCTATACAGGTGCGTGAGTCCCTCCCTTTGTGCTCTCTGGTTTAGACTTTGGGAGTTCTGGTTGAAACTTTTGATACTCCTTCTAGAAAGGACCAACGCATTCATACTTTGGTCTTCCTTCTTCTATGTGAGTTTTATGTGGTCTATATGTAGATTCTTAGACAGTGTGAGCTTTTGGTCTAATATCCACTTATCAGTGAGTGCATACCAAGTATGTTCTTTTGAGATTGGATCATCTCACTCAAGATGATATTTTCCAACTCCATCCATTTGCCTAGGAATTTTGTGAACTGATTGTTCTTAATAGCTGAGTAGTACTTCATTGTATAAATGTACCACATTTTCTGCATCCATTCTTCTGTCGAAGGGCATCTGGGTTCTTTCCAACTTCTGGCTATTATAAATAAGGCTGCTATGAACATGGTGGAGCATGTGTCCCTGTTGTATGGTGAAACTTCTTTTGGGTATATGCCCAGGAGTGGTATAGCTGGGTCCCCAGGTAACACTATGTTCAATTTTCTGAGATACCGCCAGACTGCCTTCCATAGTGGTTGTACCAGTTTACAATCCCACCAACAGTGGAGGAGAGTTCCTCTTTCTCCACATCCTAGCCAACATCTGCTGTCACCTGTGTTTTTGATCTTAGCCATTCTGACTGGTGTGAGGTGGAATCTCAGTGTTGTTTTCATTTGCATTTCCCTGATGACTAGTGATCCTGAACACTTCTTTAGGTGCTTCTCAACCATTCGAACTTCATCAGTTGAGAATTCTTTGTTCAGCTCTGTGCTCCATTTTTTAATAGGGTTCTTTGATTGTCTAGAGTCTAATTTCTTCAGTTCTTTGTATACCTTGGATATTAGCCCTTTATCAGATGTAGGGTTGGTGAAGATCTTTTCCCAATCTGTTGGTTGCCGCTCTGTTCTATTGACTGTGTCCTTTGCTTTACAGAAGCTTTGCAGCTTTATGAGGTCCCATTTGTCAATTTTTGGTCTTAGAGCACAGGCCATTGGTGTTCTGTTCAGGAACTTTTTCCCTGTGCCTATGTATTCCAGGCTTTTTCCCAGTTTCTCTTCTATTAGTTTCAGTGTGGCTGGTTTTAGGTGGA
>NW_021604572.1:25475-36095 GCF_004785775.1 Grammomys surdaster | reverse complement strand
AACTAGTACAACCATTGAGGAAATCAATTTGGAGGTTTCTCAGAAAACTAGGAATAGTTTTATCACAAATCCCAGCTATTCCACTCCGGGGCATACATCCAAAAATGCTCCATAATCCCACAAAGATGCACGGATAATGATGTTCATAGCAACTTTATTCATAACATCCAGAAACTAGAAATAACCTACATGTCCCTCAACTGAATAAAGGATAAAGAAAATTATTTGAACCTGTCTTTTTTTGGTAAGTGAGTGCTATGGCTTTGATTCTACCAAAGTGTCATTTAAATTGGTTATGTGGAGTTTGTGTGTGCTGTGGTATGCATGTATGTATATATGTATGTATGTATGTATGTATGTATGTATGTATTGTCCTGTGTGTGTGTGATTGTGTGTGTGTTCACATGTCCAAGAGTGCTTATGTGTATGTGTGTGCACAGAGTTGTTCACTTCTTTACAGTACTGGGAATCAATGATAAGGACAAAGAAGTGAGCTGTTGGGAGCCGACTCTTAGCCGAAAGTTGCTATCATCTTTACAGCCATCACGAGCCATATGCCCTGACAAGAGATTTGTTTTCAACAACCTGCAATAACTCAGCACACTCTGATAAACATCTTGTTACACTGTTTAGTGCCCCCAGCTGCAAGGTGTTCCTGGTATCCATGGCTACAAGGCATGTGACATAGTGCCTTCAGTTGAGCTTGTCCACCAGGGCAAGTCACGTGGTAAAGGATATAAATACCCAGGATTTCCTTTCTATGTGTGGGAGGAGAGTATAGGAGAATATAGGAATGTGAAGAGAATATAGAAGAAGAGAGGAGAATAAAGA
This sequence comes from Grammomys surdaster, assembly GCF_004785775.1. Taxonomy (NCBI): domain Eukaryota; kingdom Metazoa; phylum Chordata; class Mammalia; order Rodentia; family Muridae; genus Grammomys; species Grammomys surdaster. The sequence goes on along the minus strand of NW_021604572.1, from coordinate 35,264 downwards.
AGAGACTTGAAGAGACTCCACTGGACTCTGTCTTATATCTATCTTTTGCGTCTCTTGCCCCTTTTTCGCCTTTCCTCCATCCCCATCTCTCTCTTGCTAGACCCTGACCAGCAGACTGGAGCAGCAGAACCAGCTGGCCTTTACAAAGTAGCAGAACCGGCCGTTACAAAAGAAACGGCCGCTACAGTGAGTCAGCGTATACAGTTGAGTTCTTGCCTAAGCATGTACCTATTATGTGTTTCACAATATTCTGTGTTTGTTTAAATAAAGAAGCATAAATGTTAAAAAAATAAATTATGGAAGAAAAATAGTAAATATAAAGATGGGAGATGCTTAGTCAGTGAAAAGCTTACACTAAACCCAAATTAGGACATTTAGATTTCTTGGAAATTACATCACAGCAGATACAAGAGTTAAGGGAGAACAAACCAGTTTGTACTGCACCACTCTTTACCTTAGGAAATAAGGTAAATCAGGCCAGAGCCACTGCTAACAAATCAGTGACCTTTAATGTCTCCCCACTGTGAAAAACGCTTTTCTTCTTCTCCCACCAGTAGGACTTGCAAATTCACATGTCACTTCATTATGACACAGAACCTTCCCCAATTAAAAATGTGGGACTTTACACTGCCCTCTTTTCTGATTGTGAAGAGTACCTGTAAGTATGTGGTATTTATGTATGTATGTATGTATGTATGTATGTATGTATGTATGTATTCTGGTGTGTGTGTGTGTGTATGTCTGCATGGACACATGTGTATTTTCATGCACATGGGTGTTGTTTACTTCTTTACAGTGATGGAAATCAATGTGAAGTACAAACATATGAGCCAGAGTCTACAGTTGTGTTCTTTCCCAAACATATGCATTTCAACATTTTGTTCCAGTTTCCAGAGAAATTTGGTGTCAAATATTTCTTAGGAGTTTGTTTTATAAAATGAAGCTTTTATGCATTTCACAGAATTCTGTGTTTGTATAAATAGAGAAGAATCAATGTTAAAAAAAGAAATTATGAATGAAAAACAGTGAAGATAAAGATAGTATATCCTTGGTCAGTGAAAAGCTTACAGTAAACCCAAATTAGGACTTTTATATTTCTTGGAAATAACATCACAAGAGATACAAAAAAAAAACAAAAACAAAACAAAACAAAATGAAAAAACACTTTTCCTTTTTTCCCACCAGCAGACTTGCAATTTCCCATTTCATGTCTACTCAAGACTGAGCCCATTAACCTCTTGTTAACATGTATGTAAAGTTGGGAAAGTTTTAGGAGAACTTATGTCTTCCCAGAGATCATACACAGTTTAGTTGCTGGAGGAATGGGAATAACTTTCACCCTTTCATCTAGATGGTGACTTAACTGAACTTGGCATGTTAACCATCATTCTATTGCCCATGCTCCAGTTAATAATAACTATCCATATTCCTGAAAGTAACACTAATACACTCATTGATACCAAGCTAGGCATGAGTAGAGTAATTTCCTTGCTCTGTCATTGTTATCAAGACATGTTCATGCTTCTGTAGGATACAGAATTTCTACTTTATTTTGTCTATGTATGATAGAAGAAAACCAGTGCCCAGTAAGAAGTAATTGGCTCCAGTGCCTCAATATAGGGGAACAGGACAAAAGGAAGGTGGGAGTTGTTGGGTGAGTGGGGGACACCATCATAGAAGCAGGGGACAGGGGATGGGATATGGGGTTTCCAGGATTGGTGAAACTAGGCAAGGGGATAAAATTGAAATGTAAACAAAGAAAGTATCCATTCTCCCAAAAAAAGAGATTAAAAAAAAGAATTGATTTACTCTTTCAAACATTAGAAATATAAAAGACAATTGAAACCATCTTACTCAGATTGGAGAAGACTAATTAGCTAAAATGAAGAAATGCATAGTGAAATTATGAGATAAAATTATCTCAAAAATTAAAGCTAGTAAAATACTTATAGCTAGGCAGGTTATTTATTAAGTTATTTATTTAATTAACATCCAAATTGTAGCTTTCCATCCATTCTCGTCTTCCAATCTCTCCTTCTTCCCTTCCCTCTCTGCTCAACCATTCTTCTTCTCCTTGTATATAATAAAGAAGAGAACTCCATTAATATTAATCAACCTTTATGGGTAAGATCAAAAACTCAAGTGACAGGATATACTGCTGAGAATGTTGAGAAAAAAAAAGAACTTTTTCATTACAAGTGGGGTTGCAAACTTGTACAACCACTCTGGATATCAACCTAGTGGTTCCGTAGAGAACTGGGAATAGATTTACTTGAATAACCAAATATAGCACTCTTGGGCATATATTCAAATGATGTTCCACTATGCCACAAGAGAAGATATCCACTATGTTTATAGCAGCTTTATTTGTGATAGCCAGAACCTAGAAACAACAAAGATGTCCTACAACAGAAGAATGGATACAGGAAATGTCATTCATTTTCACAATGGAATACTACTCAGTTATTAAGAAAGAAGACATCCTAAGTTTTAAAGGCAAATGGATGGAACTAGAAAATATCATCCTGAGTGAGGCAACTCAGTCCTAAGATAACATCGAAAGTATATACTCACTAACAAGTAGTTTCTGAGTGTTTTAAACAATAGCATCAATGTTTAGAGGAGAAATTGGTTTGAAATTACCCTTCTTTGTTGATTATTTGTGTAGTTTAGGTAACAGGGAAATATTGTCCTCGTAGGATTTCTTTGGCAACGATATTTCTGTATCTGTTTTGTGAAATCATTTGAGGAATATTAGTATTAGTACTTCTATGGTTGTATGGCAGAATATTCCACCAAAACTATCTGGCACTGGATGTTTAAACATTTTGAAACTTTTAAGCAATGCGTCTATTTGCACAGAGTCTATAAATGCCATTTTATAAGGTACATGGCCTTCATATAACTTTGGAAAGTGGTATCTGTCCAGAAAATAAGTTATTTCATTATACATTTCCCTGTTTTGTGGAGTGTAGCCTTTAAATTAAAACACAATGATACTGGGAATTTCTTCCATGACCATTTTTAGGTACACTTTTCATTTATTGATTAGCTGTTTTGTATGCTGGCTTTTTGTCTTAAAATTAATCTGGTGAAGGATTTCTATCTTATTCACTGTCTCAGAGACCCAGCCCTAGGTTTCAATGATTCTTTCTATTGCTTTCTTTCTCTCTAACTGTTTGATGATTTCATCCCTGAATTTGATTATTTTCTGCCTTCTGCTACTTTGTGTGTGTGTTTCTTCTGCCTTTTTGACCTAGACCTTTCAGATGTACTTTTGAATTGCTCGTATGAAAAATTTCTAAGTTTTTTATGGAGGCATTTATTGCTTTGAATGACCCACTTAGAACTGCTTTCATTGTGTCCCATTAATTTGGGAAAGTTGTGACTTCATTCTCCTTTAATTTTAAAATGCCTTTTATTCATTTATTTCTTTCCTACCCAGAGATCATTGAGTATAGAGTAGTTCAACTTCCATGAGTGTTTTGGACTTCTGGTCTTTCTGCTTTTGTTGAATTCCAGCTTAAACCTGTTGTTGCATAATAAAATAAAAGCTATCTGAAGATTCTTTTATATGTTGAGGCTTATTTGTGATCGACTACATGAACTATTTTGGACAAAGTTCTATGTGGTGCTGAGAAGCAGGTATATTCTTTAGTGTTTTGGTGAAACTTTTTGTAGATATTGGTTAGTCTCATTTGATTGATAAAAGCATTTAGTTTCATTATTCCTTCATTTAGTTTTCATCTAGATGACCTGCTGATTGGTGAGGGTAAATCTTGAATTCTCCCACTAATAATGAATGGGGTTCATTTTGCAGATTAATTTAGCAATATTTCTTGGACAAATGTGTGCACCCTTGTGTTTTGGGCATAGAGATTCATAATTGGGAAAAATTAGGTAACTTTTTTTCTTTAATGAGGATGAAATATTCTTCCCTCTATCTGTAGATTAATTTTGCGTGAAAATATGTTTTGTTAGATATTAGACTAGCTAATCCAGCTTGTTTCTGGAGTCCGTTTTCTTGGAAAATATTTAAGCCAGTGTACATTTGCCTGGAAAACATTATTTCTTGCCGTTTACTCTGAGGTATTGTCTATTTTTATTCCAGAAATGTCTTTTTTTTATGTAGTAGAGTCATAAGCCTGTTTTAGGATCCATTAATTTGTGTGATTTTATTGGGAAATTGAATCAGTGTTGTTCAGGGATAATAATTAACAATGATTGTCCAAGGTTGCAATATATCTGTTCTGACTCTTAAAGCTTTAAGGGCCTATTTTTGGAATTTTGGTATAATTCTGATAAATTTGCCTATATGTATTACCTTTCCACTCTATTAGTACTTTTTGTAGACTGATAACAAATCATATGGGTGAGTTTTGTAGGTAAGCAAAATGTCTCTCTTTGTGTTGTGCCTTATATCCTTCAAATGAATCACCCGTGATGTCTGCTGTTAGATGTTCTAATCCAGATGCTGGCCTCAAAACTTAAACTACTCAGACCTTCGAAGGGCCATTGACAAGAAAGTCAAACAGCTAGAGATTGTCATCACTAATCTGAAGAAATCCCTCGTTTCACTGTCTGGAGAGACCTCCAAAAATACAAAGATCCTTATTGGACTTGATTTACTCTATTTTAAGAGTAAAGGCTATGTACAGCTCTTGACTGTGTACAGCCCTTAAAGAAGAATATTGCCTTTACATAGACAAGACAGGGATGATTAAAGAGAGCATGAAAAAGGTCAGAGAAGACCCTGAGAAAAGTCAGAGACAGAAAGAGAAAGATGAGTGCTGGTACAAGAATTGGTTTTCAACCTCTCTAGGGTTGTCAACCCTACCTCCTCTCATCTTGGGACCATTATTTGGGTTCTTTTTGCTTATTTCTTCTGGTCCCTGGGCCTCAAATAGGATGACTAACTCTGAGAAACAACAGATAAATAATTTGTTAGCAAAGCCTATTCAGATAGATTATCATAAGTTAGCTATGGAGGACCATGAGACTCAATACGAGGTTCTTACCTTATCCAGGTTGTTCCCAAAACCCATTTCCACCCAACCTAAAAGAGGGGACTTCTGCCCCTAAACCAAACATAGAGGGGCCACCCAGAACCCCCTCTGACAGGGGACTTGAATTCTTGTTTAGGCTGCGAGGCTAAGCACTGCAAGGGAATATGAATAAAAGTTAAAAATATCTCTCTGGGTTCCCTGAGGGACAAACTTGACTGCATAGGGGTTGATGTCAAAAGTATCGCCTCTCCAGGAAAAAGATATCGGGATAGGTATGGCCCTCATGCCTCACTGGCAACAACAGTGGTCCGGAGCCATTACAAGGTCTCCTTCAATTACTGGAGGTCAGGCCTTTATCCCCACCTTCACAAGATTAGAATTGCCATAGCTCTTCTATACTTAGAGAAGGGAGTAGATGTCAGGGGCAGCCCTGCTTACATACTGAAGGCCTAAAATCAGCCATAGGCTTAAAGTAGGCAATCAGCCAGTCATACTTGTATACTAACACCAAGTCTTGGGTCTCTGTGGATAAACACTGAAACAGATGGCTATAAGCTATTGTAAATAGGCAGTTTTGGTGACATTTTACCAGCCTGAGTAGTCATAGACCACTAGTATATAGGTAGCCATGGCAGATATTACCAACTTAGATAAGGACAAGTGGATCATAGGCAGAGCCATAATGAACTATCCTCTGAACCCTCATCCAACCAATACCCTGTTCTGAAAAATATTTGAATTACCCCTGAACACCCATGCTCCAGTGTCATCCCCTTCCCCACAGCCTGCCTTTTTTGTATTTATAACCCCTGTGTGAATGAGTATAAATTACAATTTGAAAAAATAATAAAATTATATTTAAAAAAAGAAAGTAAATGACAAAGTATTGGGTAGTAATGATGCTTTTAATATAACACTTTTTCAGTCTCTTATCAGCTCAAAGTTGTCAACATGGATGATATTGTTGGAGGCTGAATTTCAGCTACTTTCACTGACAGGTGAAGGTATTAGAATTGGTGAAGTGCTGTCATATTTACAGGTGAAGTGTTTTTGATAATTAATCCAAAAGAATTCAACAAACTTTAAATGGAAACAAATAAGAAAATATAATCATGAGTCTCTCTTTAAAACAACTAAATCACAGTATGTTAGAATGGGAAATAGAATCTAAAAGTAATATCTTGTTCAAGACAATAGTAAGATAGGAATTGATTGCCTTGGTTCTTCTCGTCAACAGGCAACTGTTTTGTTTACCCACTATCAGAAATAATTTCACCTGGGGTTACCTCACAGACAATGACCATTATTGCAAGTAGAGACATTTTTTTTTTTTTAATAATGCAACTCAGGCAAAGGTAAAGCAAACAAAGGGAGAATATCAATTTTTACTATGTTCAGCCTCCATTTTAAATTCCAGAATATCTGTTAATTATATAGGAGGTCACTACTGCTACATATCCAGTTCTATATAGAAATACACCATCTTCTGGAAAAACAGAGCACCTGAAGGAAATAAAGGATTTTTTCCCTTTTGCCTATATAAGCTCATGCTCTCCAGGGAAGTTTTCTGGCAGAAGGCAAGGAGTTGTGATTCCTGCTTTCCACACTTCAGTTTTATCAGGGACACGGAGGAGGATTGGCTGCCAATCAATAAAGAGTGGCTTCCAGAAGGTGCAATTTTCATATAAAGTTTTGTGAGGCATTCTGATCTGAAGGAGAAACAAACGATGTTTTCTTCTCAGGTAAATGTATGCATGGGTATGGGACAAGATGATTATTTTCACAGAAGTAATCTCATTATTATAACATCCAATCTTTCACTGTGCTAACTCACATTAACAAACTAAAAATAACCTTTCATATTATTCTCTGTTTTAATTTTCATAACAAGGTATACAACATATTATTTAATATATATTTAATTTTATTACATATTAAATTATTTAATAAATGTATAGTACATAAATCATATATATCATATATTAAATTATATTATAAATACATAATAAATAGTTTATATAATAAGACTGAGAGCATATTGCCATAGGTCTCAGCTTTCCTGCTGCTGCAACTCTTTAATACAATTCTCAGGTTGTATTGACACAAACCATATACTTATTTTCATTGCTGGTTCATAACCATAATGTTGCTGCTGCTATGAAGCATGCTATGAATTATGTAAATATCTTTGCTTTCTCGTGGCTTAGGAAACCACCGTTATATCATTTAGGGAATTATGCCATTTGACCATGAAAAATGTCAATATCCACAGGTTAAGAAATGCTAGACTGACTTAAAGGACTACCCTTTCCCGTTCCGGCTTGACCGAACCAGGCTCGTGGGCCAGTGACACCCAGAAATTAAGAGGTTTTTAAAACCCGGGAGCTCGCGGACGGCTGCTCCGCTGCTGTCAACATGCCACAAAATGAATATATTGAATTGCACCGCAAACGATATGGCTATCGTTTGGACTACCATGAGAAAAAGAGAAAGAAAGAAGGTCGGGAGGCCCATGAACGTTCAAAGAAGGCAAAAAAAAATGATAGGCCTGAAGGCTAAGCTCTACCATAAACAGCGCCATGCCGAGAAAATACAAATGAAAAAGACTATTAAGATGCATGAAAAGAGAAACACCAAGCAGAAGGATGATGAGAAGACTCCACAAGGAGCAGTGCCTGCCTATCTGCTGGACAGAGAGGGGCAGTCCAGAGCAAAAGTACTTTCCAACATGATTAAGCAGAAAGGAAAAGAAAAGGCGGGAAAATGGGAGGTTCCTCTACTCAAAGTTCGTGCCCAAGGAGAAACAGAAGTATTGAAAGTTATTCGAACAGGAAAAAGAAAAAAGAAGGCATGGAAGAGAATGGTTACTAAAGTCTGCTTTGTTGGTGATGGTTTCACAAGAAAACCACCTAAATATGAAAGGTTCATTAGGCCAATGTGTCTACGTTTCAAAAAAGCCCATGTCACACACCCTGAGCTGAAGGCTACTTTTTGCCTGCCTATACTCGGTGTGAAAAAGAATCCATAATCCCCATTATACACAACCCTGGGTGTGATCACCAAAGGTACAGTTATTGAAGTGAATGTGAGCGAGTTGGGCCTTGTGACACAAGGAGGCAAGGTTATTTGGGGAAAGTATGCCCAAGTTACCAACAATCCTGAAAATGATGGGTGCATAAATGCAGTCTTACTGGTTTGACAGTGACATCATACAAGTCATTCCACTCACTAGGAAGACTACATGCTGTCAGGAAAACACCATCGCTGTGACCTTTCTGAACTACCATGCAGCCTTACCCCGTGTGCAGTCATCAAGAAGTATTCATTAAGGTGTAAAGGAAAATAAAACACTGCCCTATTTTACAGTTGGTCTTTGGTTTGGGGGCCTAATGACTTACATGTTAATAAAATTTAGTGACTGAGTAGCAAAAAAAAAAAAAAAAAAAAAGAAATGCTAGACTATTGGATCTTTGCAGAAAAGTCTAATACTCTTTCTCTCAGATCATAAGTCATTAAAAATTACTATTAGTTTTTGATTAAATAAAAATTCACATAGTTAACTAATCCTTTCTTGGGACAAATATAGAACTTAGCCAATAGATATGAAGGCAAATGGTTAATTTTAATTTCAGTGTCTATTGCAATTCATTGATGTGGCTGTAGAGTTCTCTAAGGAGGAGTGGGAATGTCTCAATTCTGCTCAGAAGGCTTTGTACAGAGATGTCATGTTGGAGAATTACAACAACCTGGTTTCTGTGGGTAAGAATATCTATATTTCATAATTTCAACTTCACCTCAGAAATGCTTAAATCTGCTTTTAATATTTGGATCTGGCCTTCATTAATTATAGGTATTGATTAGTGACATATTTACAGCTAATATATTACCTACCTTTTTCTTGATTTTACATTTGAACTAATCTTAGTTACTCAATCTTAGTTACTTATTCTTAGGCAGATATTAGCATTAATATGTGAATCCACTTTGACTTCCACAGTTGTCTTTAATCAATGGCATAATTTAAAAAAACGTGTTCAGAATTTTAAACAGAGTTGAGTTAGGAAGAGTCTAAAACATTTTAGAAAAAAGTGGCTATAAAAAATCATTCATGCAGTTTTTAACTCTCCTTCATGTTATATGCATGATACATTCCTATCCAAGTACCCAGGTACATTCAATGGTATTCTGTTATGTCTATTTGAATATACAGGTGTTGCACTTTCAAAACCAGAGGTAATCATCTGTCTTGAACAAAAAAAAGAGCCCTGGATTGTTGATCAAGAGGAAACAGAAGGAAGAGAACCAGGTAATCTGAAATGAAATAATATGTGATGTGATAATTCTAAACCAAGAATCAATCTAGTTCTGAAGTGTGGTTATTATTTTATCTTAAATCAATCTTACATAGAGATAATTCCTAAGCATTTCATTCAGAATAATGTACCAAAGAAATGTAAACTATGGCTGTTACTTGATTTTTGCCTTATATTATCTGAACAGTGGTAGTTTGAAATATAGTATGTAATATTTGTTTTACAAAGTAGAATAAGATTATTCTGTATTTTAACTGCTATCTTTATTTTTCAGTTGCATGTATATGAGAAGTATATTTGAATAATTATTGTTAAAGAATTTTATAAAATATATTTTGCTCATATTTTTCTTTCTTCTCTCTCCCCCCAGACTATTTCCACTTCTATCACTAATTCAATCTCTTAGTTTCTCTGTCTGTTTATGTTTCTCTCTCTCTCTCTCTCTCTCTCTCTCTCTCTCTCTCTCTCTC
>NW_021604572.1:23368-25465 GCF_004785775.1 Grammomys surdaster | reverse complement strand
GTGAATGTCAACTTTGACATTACAAAATAAATAAATGAGTAAGACTAATAATTAATTTTGTCCTCCTAGAGCAAAGTAGCACCTGAAAATACTATGAATGCAAGTCAGTAAGAATGAAATACCTGGTTTAGTATTCTACTAAATATTTCTGGTGCTTTATGTATATACTTTCTCTGGCAGTAGACACATACCCTCAAATTTGATTGAAAGTAAATATATTTGGAATTACTGTGATATTTCACTGAACTATAACACAAAAAGCTACAAAACACTGCTTGTAGTATTTTCATAGTGTACAGACATGTGATATGTAGCTTTTTATTGACCATTGTAATTTGTGGCAATGGAATTTAAACTGTCTTTCATAAGCACATGTGTTAGGAAGCTTGTGTGACAGTAGTTGTCCATATGGCATTCAAAGATGCTTATTAAAAGTTGTGAACCAGAGAAATAATGCAGAATTTAGAGCTGGTTGCATTTTAATCATATGTATTGAGTTCAATTTCCAGAAGCCACCTAGAGGAAAATTGTACTATAAAGGATATGCTGACTACATTTATACCTCTGCATGCACACACACACAAAACACACACACACACACACACACACACACACACATATATATATATGTGTGTGTCTTCTATGGAAAACGAACAAGTATATTTGGGTCCCTAACTACATAGATATTCTGAATATAACAGATATAGCCATATCTTAAAAAGCTAAATTAGCACATGAAATTAAGCTTGCATTGGTTGTTTTTTTACAGTTCTTCACTCATATTGTTTTTTCCTATCTTCATCCATTTATCTAAAAATTCCTTAAAACATAAAATAATGAAAAATTTCAATGAATTTAAACACTCTTTAATTTTTTATTTCTTCCTTGACTTAATGGACACTGAATTAAGTATTATTCTGTTTTTCTGTTTTTGAAACCTAGCATTAATTCATGGTGCTATAAAAATATACAAGGGCTTATTTCAGTTTTCTTATATTTAATGATGCATAATATGTGACAAAGTATATGGTCAATTTTGGGGAAGGTCCTTGACCTTCTGAGAAGAATATACATTATTTGTGTTTGGGTGAAATGTTCTGTATAAATTTGTTAGGTCCATGTAATTCATAATGTCTGTTAATTTGTTTTTCTTATTTGTCTATTGCTGAGAGAAGGGTGTTGGAAACTCCCACTATTATTGTGTTGTGTTCATTGTATATTTGGACCTTAGTAAAGTTTATTTTATGAATGCGGGTTCATTTGTGCTGTAAAAGTTCAGAATTAAGACTTCCCTGGTAGATTACTCCCATTATACATATAAAGTGTTCCCCATCTTTTCTGATCATTTTGCTTGAATATCTCTTTAATTAGATATAGGAATGGCTACTCCAGCTTGTTTCTTGTGTTTATTTGCTTAGAAGAACATTTTATCAAGCACTATCCTCTAATGTAATGTTTCTCTTTGTTGCTGAGTTTTGTTTGTATGTTTTTTTTTCTTTTAAGCAACAAAATGATGGATCCTGGACACACATCCATACATTTAGTCTGTTTTTTATTTAAATTCGAAAATTCCATCCATTTATATTGACAGATATTAATGAGGAATGATTTTTAATATCTGTCTTTTTGATATAGGTTTGCAGTATGTATGTGTGTGCTTGCGTGTGTCTGTGTGTTTGTTTTATTTTTATTTTGCTTTTCCTGATGTGAAATATTTATTTTTTGGTTTTCTTTGGGGGTATATTTACCCATCTAGTGCTTGATTTACTCTCCCACTATTATTTATACTGTTTTATTAATAGAAATTTTTTATTGTATTTGCTTTGCTTATGAATTTTGCTGGCTTTTTCTTTGATGGTAATTTAATGTTTGGGGATATATAGGTTCTCCTATGATATCTGTAGTATCACATGTTTAGGCTCTTCCAGCTTTTAGATTATCTGTTACAAAGTCAGGTGTAATTTTGTTCAGTTCGTCTTTATATGCCTTTTAGCCTTTTTCTCTGGCAGCATTTTTTATTCTTCCTTTTGTACTTTTGGATATTATACTAGGAGGATTTAATTTTGGATCCAATCTATTTGGTGATCTGTAAACTTC
>NW_021604572.1:7030-23358 GCF_004785775.1 Grammomys surdaster | reverse complement strand
TCTAATTTTCTTTTATACTTGAAGCTTTAGTTGTAATCTACCCTTTGGGCTATTTTGCAGAAGGTACCTGAGGTACTTAGAAGGAATATTTTTGGGGGTTGGGTGAAATGCTTTATAGATATATGAAGTTGTTTTGATATAAAACCTTTTATCATTTCATTATTTCTCTGTTTAGTTTCTATCTTGATGACCTATTTTTGGTAAAATGAAGTGGTAAAGTCTCTCTACATTAATTTAGGGGGTGTTGTGTGATTTAAGCTTTAGTGATGATTCAATTATGAATGTGGAAGCTTGAGTACAGTGCATTATTTTCAGATATCATCTTGGTAAACTTTTAAAGTTACAGTCTTTACAAATCCAAACATATTAAAAGTCCAATGTCTTTTCATATCCAAAGTCACTTAAATGTTCAGTCTTTCAATGATGAGCTTCTTTAAAAAATCTAATTTTCTCACTGAGTGAGTAACACTATAAACAAAGAAACATCAGCCTCCAACATTTTGTACAGTTATATGGAAAACACTCAATATCTTCTGGAATCTCTAAAGCGCTTAAGTCATTTCTCTGGCTCTTCATGCTACCTATATCTTCTATACATCAGCTAATTCCACTCCCCACTGATGCTGGGATTCTTGGCGTTCATTCCATGTTACTGACATTATTCAAGTTCTGGCATTTCTAGTTACAGCTGTGTTGTACCTTCACCAGCAGTTTCACCTGAAATCCCTTCAGGGATTCCAACCCTGCCACAAATTGCCAAGCTTCTGTGGCCCTACATGATCCTTTAATATACTCAAAATGAGTACTGTCTAGTTGAATCACACACTACCAAGTTCAGTGCACAACATGAGCTATCCTTTTACCCAACTCTGGAACAGAGATTTCCTGTTTTGACTTTGAAGTAATACTTCCCAGAACATACATATAATGATATGCCATACATATAATGATAAATGATAGACTGAGGGAATTGCTTATAAATTATTTTACTGTCTTTTGGACAAAATACTTGCATACATTTGACTATTTAACATGTGCTGTGAAAATAACTTCCATTGTTATCTCTTTAGTGGATGAATATTTTTCAGAGTAGGTATTTAGAAAGCAAAACTTTACCTATCCTGCTTTTGCAAGGGTATTATTAAAGGAAATCTTCAAAGTCAGTCATTATTATAGGCTAGGATCTTCATAAGAAAGTTGCAAAAGGAAATACATGAAAATATATGTTCCTTTGGTTGAATTAACTGCTCTCATATCTTTTATTATCCTCTATTTTCCTGATTTATTTTTTACAACAGAGAAATTCCATGGGACTTGTAGACGATTCGAAATGTTGAGCCTACAGCTATTCTTTTACTAGTTGTTCAACTGCCTATCATTTGATTTTGTTTAGGGGCACTCTTTTTGCTATAGCAGTCAGTTGTGTAGACGTTTTCAGGGAAGGGTAAGTCAGCAGTATCCTCTATTATAAACTTGGAAATTGGATACAATTGATATCTTATGTCTGGAATATAGTTTGTGATTTTTCTCCATCACCATTATCAATAACTTCCCCAACAGAAAGTACAGTATCAGACTTAATTTCCTCAATTGCTGTCACTGGAATTTCAGGTATATTAATTTACATACCCAATTGTTGTGAAAGATAACTTTCCCAAAAATGTATGGTTATGCCAGTCATATAAGTTTTCAAATTCCCCTTTTGTCTTTCAGTTCCCACATAGGTATTCCACTGGATGCTTTGTCTTATTCCTGATAACTTACCAATTTCTATAAATTGTATGTAAATCTTTGGAAGTAGTCAATTTGAATTCCAAGACTTTTGAGAAACTATACTAACATCAGCTTTGTTTTCTACTAAATTTTCTATGTGAACACAATTCATTTTATCATTAGTTTGGAACTCTGATCTGTCTGTCTAACTATCTCACTATCTATCTATCTCACTATCTATCTATCTATCTATCTATCTATCTATCTATCTATCTATCTATCTATGTATCTATCTATCATCTATCTATCTATCTATCTATCTATCTATCTATCTATCTATCTATCTATCTCTATCTATCTATGTGTCCATCTATCTATCATCTACCATCCTGGGACTGAGGCTGCTTCTGGGATCCTGAAATCCTGCTGCTCTGAGTCCAGTGGTCCCTCAGCTTCTCTGAGTGTGGTGGTTCCTCTGCTTCTCTGAGTGGAGTGGTTTCTATTTGGTGGTTCTGGGGAGGATGTCTTCACAGGAGCAGACCAGCAAAATGTCTGCCATAGCCAAGAGGACCATATGAGGGAAGGGAGGTGAGTGATATTCTGAACGTTTAAGGTTTGTGTGAATAATGGTTCCTGAGTGCCTCAGGCTTCTGGTTATAGCTCTCGGAGATAGGGTTTTTGGGAGGGTACTTACCCACTGCTCTGAGAGCAGTGGTTCCTCTGTCATGGTTCAGGATATGATGTCTGCACGGAAGCAGACCAGCTATGTTTAGTCCCTGATTTTAAAGAGATTGCTTCAAGTTTCTCTTTTTAATTTGATGTTGACTACTGGTTTGCTATACACTGCGTTTACTATGTTTAGGTATGTACCTTGAATTCCCAATCTTTCCAAGACTTTTAAGGTGAAGGAATGTTGAGTATTGTCAAATGCTTTTCCATTATCTAATGAAATGATCATGTGTTTTTTTTCCTTGAGTTTGTTTATGCAGTTGTTTACATGAATGGATTTTCTTCTACTGAAGCATCCCTTCATACCTGGGATGAAGCCTACTTGATTGTAGTGAAGTATTGTATTTATGTGTTCTTGGATTCAGCTTGCATTATTTTATTGAGTCTTTTTGAATGGATGTTCTAAGGGAAATTGGTCTGAAGTTTTCTTTCTTTGTTGGCTCTTTGTGTAGTTTAGGTATAAGAATAATTTTTCTTTCTAGAATGAATTAGATACTGTCCTCAGAGTCTAGTTTTATCTCTGTTCCTCTGATTCAGGGATTCTGTGATCCTGAAATCCTGAGTGTCAGAGCTACTAGGAGTCAACCTCCCTCTGGGATCCTGAAATCCTGGTATGATGAAGTTCCTGACTTTTGTGATCCTAGGAATGTTAGAACACTTGAGTAGAGCTTCTTCTAGGTGTTGGGGGACTGGATGCAGAGCTAGTGCCCAAAGTCTGTTCAAGGTTCTGACTCAGACTGGAAGTAACCCATGCCACTGGCCTAATGAGTCTTCCTATGTCAGTAGATTCTGCGGGTCACCGTCATTCCTGGTATTGATGTTTGACAGATATTATAGCCTCATCACCTATAATCCTGGGCATGTCAGAGCCCTGAAATTCCTTTTAAATATTGTATTTCTTAGTACTCCTATCCAGGGAAGCTGTAGACACAGAGGTCCAAAGCATTGTAATGATTTTGCAATCTTCTTTCTATGGAGATCATCCATTAAAAAAGACTCTCATTCATAGAGTTATTATTTGATTATAGACTGCTAGTTAAGAGTTTACTTCAAATACGATTAATTTTCTGTGAAAACAGTCAAAACAAACTGACAAATAGATTAAAGATATAAATCCATAACAAAAAATTCTCCAAAGCAGAATAAACTCTTTGCCCCATTTCTATTGTTAAACAGTCCATTACAAGTACTACCCTCACTGTTCATTAGCTTACCTGAACAGAATTTGCCTGAAACCATTCATAGTTTATAGCCAGATGGTGGTTGGGTAGGATGGATTCTCAAAGTGTTTTCACTGATTGATCACAGGGAACTTATTGGAAATCTTTCTCAATTTGACCGCATTGGATCTGGCATGTCTACAAAGGCACTTTTGTCTCTTTTATTGGCCATCAAAATCTTGAAACAATGGATTTTGAGAAAGTGGAATTCTTCCCAGAATGAAATTTAGAACTTGTTAAGAGTACTTTAGCAATAGGAGAAACAATGCACAGGACTACACTTCAACTTGCAGAATGCTAAGTTGTTTCTCAGGGCACTCATTGTGAGAAAACAGACATTCCCACTGTCCTGCCCTCATAGATATAGCAGCAGCTTATAATATCACCAACATATATAAATATAAATATAAATATAAATATAAATATAAATATGATAGATAGATAGATAGATAGATAGATCAGACAACAGGTGTATTTGATGCTGACATATGCTAGTAGATATCATCAAATCCCTATAGCTTGAATATAAATAGTTGTAAGCCACCCAATATGGACATTATAACCAAACTGTAGTCCCCCTGAAGATCAGCAAGTGCAGTTAACCACTGAGCCCCTCTAATAATTTTTGTTTATTAGTTTTCTTTTGTTTAGTGCGAAAAAAAGATTTTATTATATAGTCCTGGGTAATCTGGAACTCATTGTTTAGACAGGCTGGCCTTAGACTCAGAAAGGTCGGCTTGTCTCTGGTTTCCAGATGTTGGGATTAAGAGTTTGTGGCAACATGCTTAGTTTACTGATCTTTAATGTATTTTTACATCTTTAACATTTTATCTTAAATTTTATTTTAAATCTTTAACATTTTATTTTGCTAGTAGTTTTAATTCATCTATCATATGAGTTCAGAAGATAGTATTATATGAACTTCTATAAAAATTGACAATTTATTTGTGAAGGTTTGAATATGCTCAACTGAAGGAATGGCACTATTATGAAGGGTAGCCCTGTTGAAGTAGGTGTGTCACTGAGGGTTTGGGCTAAAGACCCTCAGCCTAGCTTCCTGAAAGTCAGTCTTCCACTAGCAACTGACAAATGAAGATACAGAACTCTCATCTCTGCCTGCATTGTCTGCCTAAATGCTACCCTGCTCTTACCTTGATGATTATGGACTGAATCTCTGAACCTGTAAGCCAGCCCAATTAAATCATGTTCTTCACAAGACTTGCCTTGGTCATAGTGTCTGTTCACAGCTGTAAAACACTACCTAAGATATAACTCTTCCCTAATTTTTATTTTCAGGAACAAAATCACATATACATTCCAAAATACTACTATTTCTTTGTAGACTTTCTTCTTCCTCCCTCCCTCCCTTCTTACCTGCCTACACCCTCATCTCTGTGTTTGTAGGCTAGAGGTTAATCTCAACAAGCACCTATCTTTTTTTTTTTTTTTGACAGTTTCACTTACTATCTTGATTCAACATAAGTAGGTCCCTACAGTTGGGCAGAAGTAGAACCACAAGGAATCACTGCTGTAGAAAGTTCTTATATATCCAACTTCTGGAGTTAGTATTCAGATCCTCTTAATAGCAGAATAAGTAGTTTGCAAATTGAGCTGACCTCCAATCTTATGCCACATTTGTATAGTAAAAGAGCCATTCTTGTATTAAACAATACATATTTAAGTGTTGAATACTTGTCTATCTTAAAAATTCAATAAACATTCCTGTATATGATATAATTACAGTATGAAATAAATGTATGGCACAACAGGAAAATGTTACTTAATACAGATGTTTACACTATTCTCATTGTGAAAACTGCATAGATTTTCTTAATGAGATATTTTATATGATTATATAAATGTATTTTTTTTACTTTCAATTACTGGTACAAACCAGATATTTCATTTGTTATTTTGTTTGCTTGATTGTTGGGTTTATAAGCATAATCTTGATTATTGTTACAAAAATGCAAATACAAGTGGAAATCAAAGGCCAGAGTATGGGAGAAATAAAAACTATGAATATTATACAATTCAAAATACTCATACTGCTCCCTGAAGAGCAAGACACACAGCATATCAAACTTGAGCTATATATTGATTTTTTTGATTGAGTACATATAGTTTGCCATATTTTAAGAACTATTAAGGTTGTTGAGTATATAGAAATAAATGAAAGGGTATATTATATTAATTATGCTAGTCATGAAGGGATAAAAAAATGGCAACTCTTGGACACAGGCTGCCTGTAGGCAACAAATATCTAGTGCAATAAAAATAAATAAAGCAAGAAAAAAGAAGCAAAGAACTGGCAGATTCTCTAAGAAGAACAGCGTGGCCTGTCAATCAAGTCTGCAGTTGTCATGATAAAGCCCTGGCACTAAAATGTCCTGAAAAGGGATAAAAATATGATAATCATACGATTAGCAAAGCTTTGAAATGAAAGATACATCAGGGCCCAATTTGAATACCCAGTGAGAATTAAGCACCAAAAAGACTGAAGTGTAATAATTTAGATAGTCAATAGGGCATGCAGAAATATTCCACACTGTGTACACTATTGAAATATGCCTTCTAAATTTTTCCAATTAAAAATTACTATGAGATCAAAGATTTGCTAAATATCAAATTAAGTTTGATTTACTTCTAAGTCCTGAAAAAATATAGGAGGTGGATTTTTTTTTAAAGAATGAATGAGGGGTAGGGGACTACTTATTGTGCCTAGCAAGAACTGGACTTGAGTTCAGAACCACCAAGATCATTTAAAACAAGATAGGAGAGCATGCATTTGCAACCCCAGAAATCCTACTGTGATATGAGTGTCAGAGGCTAGATAATCCCCAAAGGTTAATAGGCTGCTGATCTGGACACCCTCAGAAGTGAACAACAAACCTTGTATCAAATAAGAAGGAAGATGAGGAATAACAGATCAAAGTATTTGCTGACCTCTAAAGAAATAGTATGAGATGAAAACCATGCACCACTTAGTACACCCCCTCCACACACACATGTGCACACATGATTGTTTTTTTTTAATAAAGGAAGTCTTTTATTTTAAGGATATAATAATGTTAATGTTGTGGATTTGGTTTAATGCTTGCATTATGGGTTCTGAAATTGCATGAGAATCCTGCAGGTGAGACCTGAGTGTCTCTGACCCTAGGTGGTACATACATTTTCCAGAAGCCAAAAGTTGGGCAGGGAGAAAGAGACAATACTTTAATTTTAGCAGGCAATGGAACCTAGGTTAAGAAGGAAAATGTAGTACTGTTATGCTGGAGAAGAAGGACAAGACTTGAGTATTGCAGAAGAGAGAATATACAATCATGTAACTACTGGGGATAAGTGGCCCCAGGACCAAGCCCCTCAATTGATCTAGGGTAGCAAAGATGGAATATAAATTTTATGAAGTAATAATTCAGAAGTGTCAGAGGGGAAGCATTAGCAACATGAAAGTTTGGGAGTTTCCCAATCATGGTGCTGTTTAAGGCATGTTAAAATATAGAGCTGTGAGTGGGTGTGTGTTTGTGGGTGTGTGTGTGTTTCATTTGAGAACTCTTCGAATTGGGTTGCTTGTAAGAAATTTGTGTGCTTCTACAAGGGATATTAAAGAAAATTAATCAACTATAGCTATAGTATAAAATCACTTAATCTATTTATTATACTTCTTTTACTCTCTAGCATTTTCCTATAAAGTTTTAAATGACATGAGTAATGCTGTAGTATATTAAGGACAATAAATATATAAGCTTCATGAAATACTTAAAACAATGCCAATGTCACATAAAATGAGGTAGAATCATCATTCAAAAAGAAAATCAGTCATTAATTTTATTCCAATCACAAATACTCTCAATTTAACATTTTTTAAACAATCATCAATTTTATTCATATATGTGATTGCATGCATATTATTTCTGTACCCAGTGAATGCCTAGTGCATTCAGAGGGAAGAAAAAAAGTTTCAGAACTCCTAGAACTTTAGTTACAAATGCTTGTGAGGCACCATATAGGAATCATAAATTACTATCCTGTACTCTGAAAAGCAGTAGGTACTCTTAAATGCTGAACTATATCTGTAACCTTTCAAATAAACTTTTAAATGATGGCTTCAGAAAGAAGTAGCTCAGCAGAGTTTCAACAAGTTCAAACCCTTGACAAAGGTTAATAAATACCAACTGTACTTTCATTACTTTTATAGTTATGATTCTTAATATCACGTTATGCAACTAATCTCAATAATGTAATAAACATTTCCAAAAAGCATAATGTCTTTTTTTCACAGAGATTTAATAACTCTGTCCTATAAAACAGGAAAATATGCATGAATGTTGTATTTATTATCACATAATAAATAGAAAAGCTTTTGTTAAATGCATTTAAAATTGAAGTTATTTTGCTACTAACTGCCTCCTGGTGATCACCTTAGATATCAAGGGGAGAGAAAACACTTACTAAAACTATAAAATCAATTACAGAAAGAAAAAAAAATCACTGAACAGTGCATGGCCTAGTAAAGTTCATGTTCAATGATTCATTGACATATAAAACTCCTGAACATTATAGAAAATGGGAAGCTGTTTTTAAATGAATCTCACTAGCATTGGTGACTGAGGAACACAAATTATGATTCACTGTACTAAAAACAAAGATGAAAGCTACTCCAGAATTGGTGGTTGGGTTTTCTATCCTTTCATCCTCAGATGTGACCAAGATGTTTACTCTAGGAACGAGAGGGACATTCTGTGCTGATAGCCTCACAAGTATGAGAATGAAGCATAAAAGGATTAAACAAGGTATTATATTTTTAAAAAGCTTGGTTGCATCCAGAGAAAAATCATGAACTAAATTGTATCAGAGCCCAAATGACCAATCAAAATAATAGACATTGTACTTAACCCCAAATTCTGACAAACCAAGTAGCTATGAATTCTGAGAAACCATAGAAAATATTGGGAATGTCTTGGCAAGTGACTTTCAGATATTACTCAGGTCACAGTGTTTAAACTTTTGTATGATTGATGATTATTTACTCCTTGCAACACTTTCAAGCTGGATAGAGGTATGATGCTTCCAATTCTTTGACTATTTGTTTGGTCATATTCTGTGTTCGTAATATGCAATTTGTTTATGACTTTCTTGTGCTGATCTTATCATCAAGATCTTGGGTGTAACCATAAACAAAAATCAATCAGCAGTAATGTTTTGGAGGTCTATGAGTTTCCCTTTTACCAACAGGGGATGCTTGGTCAGTGAAAAACTTACAGTAAACCCAAATTAGGACATTTAGATTTCTTGGAAGTAACACCACAGCAGATACAAGAGGTAAGGGAGAACAAAAATGTTTGTGCTGTGCCATTCTGTACCTTAGGAAAAAAGAAAAATCTGACCAGATTCACTGCAACAAGGCAGTGACCTTAAATGTCTCCTCACTGTGAAAACAAACTTTTTTTCTTCTCCCACCAGTAGGACTTGCAATTATCCGTGTCAGTTCATTATGATACAGACCTTCCTTAATTAAAAATCTGGGACTTTACACTGCACTCTTTTCTGATTGTGAAGAATACCTGTAAGAATGTGGTATGTATGTATGTACATATTCTGATGTGTGTGTATGTGTGTGTGTGAGTGTGTGTGTATCTTTGTGTGTGTGCACATGTGCATATGTGTATGTGTGTGCACACAAGGGCTGTTTACTTCTTTACACTGCTGGGAATCAATCTTAAGGACAAACATGTGAGCCAGTGTCTAGAGTTGTGTTCTTCCCAAGCATATCCTTTTCAACATTTTGTTCTAGTTTCCAGAGAAATTTGGTGTCAAATATTTCTTCGGAGTTTGTTTTATAGAATGTACCTTTTATGAGTTTCACAAAATTTTTTGTTTGTTTAAATAAAGAAGATTAAATGTTAAAAAATAAATTATGGAAGAAAAAATAGTGAAGATAAAATAGGAGATGCTTGGTCAGTGAAAAGCTTACAGTAAACCCAAATTAGGACTTTTATATTTCTGGGAAATAACATCACAACAGATACAAAAAAAAAAAAAAAACACATCCTTTTCTCCAACCAGCAAGATTTGCATTTTCCCATTTCATGTCTGCCCAAGTCTGAGCCCATTAATCTCTTGTCAACTTGTATGTAAAGTGGAGAAAGGTTTAGGAGGACTTATGTCTTCCCAGAGTTTGTACACAGTTTAGTTGCTGGAGGAATGGGAATACCTTTCACCCATCTATATAGAAGCAGACTTAACTGAACTTGGCATTTTAACCATCTTTCTATTACCCATACTCCAGTTAATAAGCCTCCATATTCCTGAAAGTAACACTAATATACTCTTTGTTACCAAGCTAGACATGAATGGAGTAATTTCCTTGCTCTGTCATAATTATCAAGAAATTTTCATGCCTCTGCAGGATACAGAATTTCTACTTTATCTTGTCTATGCATGATAGAAGAAAACCAGTGCCCAGTAGGAAGTAATTGGCTCCAGTGCCTCAGTATAGGGGAATGGGAGAGCAGGAAGTTGGGAGTTGTTGGGTGAGTGGGATAACACCATCATAGAAGCAGGTGATGGGAGATGGGATTTGGGTTTTCAGGATTGGAGAAACCAGGCAAGGTTGATAACATTTAAAACATAAATAAAGAAAATATCACCCCCCCAAAAGAAAGAGGGAAATAAATAATTGATTGGCTCTTTCAAACGTCGGAACCATAAAAGGAAATTAAATCCATCTTACCCAGATTGGAGAAGAGCAATTAGCTAAAATGAAGAAATGCATAGTGAAATTATGAGACAAAATTATCTCAAAAATTAAAACTACTAAAATACTTATAGCTGGGCAGGTTTTTTATTAATTAAGTCATTTATTTAATTAACATTCAAATTGTAGCTTTCCATCCATTCTCTCCTTCCAATCCCTCCTTCTCCCCTTCTCTCTCAGCTCAAACACTCTTCCTCTCCTTGTATATAAAACAGGAGGAAACTCCATTAATATCAATCAGCATTTATATACTAAGTTCAACTAAGACTAGGCCCATATCCTTTATTGAACTTAAAAAGACAGACCAGTTCTGGGAAAGGAAATTAAAAAAAAAACAAAAACAAAAAACAAAAACAAAAAACAATGCAGTCAAAAACAGCAAATATTCCTTCTCTAAGAGTCCCACATGCAGAACGAGATTCAAAACTGTTGCATAAACACAGAGGGCCTAGGTCCATGCCAGGCATGCTCTGTGGTTGCTAGTTCAGTCTCTATGAGCACCTATGGAACTAGATTATTTGATTCAGTGGAATTTCTAGTAGTGACATTTATCACTCTGGCTCTTTCAATCTTTCCTCTTTCTTGTCCACAGGAGTTCCCAAGCTCTGCTTAATGTTTTTCTGTGGGTTTCTGGTCGGTTTCCATCAGTTGCTTGGTAAAACCTCTCTTTTGACAGTTTTGGTAAGTTCCTGTTCATAAGTATAGCATAATAACATTAGTTGTGTCAGGGGTGGTCACCCTCTTGCTTTGTGGGCATCAAGTTAGGCAAGTCATTTGTTAGCTTCTCCTTCAAACTGTCCATCTTTCACCCCTATACACCTTGTCATGAAAGGATAAACATACTCTATTTTGGGACCCATCTCCATTTTAAAAGAAAAAGAGCCTGAGAATTTGACCTGCAGCTGATCCCAAGCTTCACTCATGCGAACCAATCAAGCTTGGCAAGAACCAATCAGCTTGACTCTTGGCTGTAACCTAGAGTTCCTCTCTAGCTACTCGCTAGCTTTCCCAAACATATCCATTTCAACATTTTGTTCAAGTTCCCACAGAGATTTGTTGTCAAATATTTCTTAGGAGCTTGTTTTATCAAATGAACCTTTTATGTGTTTCGTAAAGTTCTGTGTTTGTTTAAATAGAGAAGAATAAATGTTAAAAAATAAATTATGGAAGAAAAATAGTGAAGATAAAGATGGGGGATGCTTGGTCAGTTAAAAGCTTACAGTAAACCCAAATTAGAGCATTTATATTTCCTGGAAATAACATCACAGCAGATATAAAAGAAAATACCTTTTCCACTTCTCTCACCAGCAGACTTCCAATTTCTAATTTCACATCTGCCCAAGCCTGAGCCAATTAACCTCTTGTCAACATGTTTGAAAAGGGGGGAAAGGTTTAGGAGGACTTATGTCTTCCCAGAGATTGGACACAGTTTAGTTGCTGGAGGAATGGGAATAACTTTCACTCATGCATCTACAAGGAGACATAACTGAACTTGGCACTTTAACCATCTTTCTATTGCCCATACTCCAGTTAATAATAACTCTCCAACTTCCTGAAAGTAACACTGATATAGTCATTGATACCAAGCTAGACATGAGTGGAGTAATTTCCTTGCTCTGTCATTGTTATCAAGAAATTTTCATTCCTCTGCAGGATACAGATTTCTACTTTATTTTGTCTATGCATGATAGAAGAAAACCAGTACCCAGTAGGAAGTAATTGACTCCAGTGCTTCAGTATAGTGGAACAATAGAGTAGGAAGGTGAGATTTGTTGGGTGAGTTGGGAACACTATCATAGAAGTAGGGGAGGAAGAATGAGATATGAGGATTCAAGGATTGGGGATACCAGACAAGGGGATAACACTCAAAGTGTAAAAAAAGAAAATATAAACTCCTCCCAAAAAAGACAAAAAAATAATTGATTGACTCTTTAAAATATCAAAACAATAAAAGAAAAATGAAACAATTTTACCCAGATTGGCGAAGAATAATTATCTAGAAAGAAGAAATGAAGAATTAGTGAAATTATGAGACAAATATTATTTCAAAAATTAAAACTAGTTAAATACTTATTGCTAGACAGGTATTTTATTGATTATTAATTTAATTAACATCCAAATTCTAGCTTTCTATCCATTGTCTCCTTTCAATCTCTCTTTCTCCCCTTCCCTCTCTGCTCAACCTATCTTCCTCAAATTGTATGTAATACAGAAGAGAACTCCATTAATATTAATCGGCCTCTATATGCCAAGTTCTAGTAAGACTAGGCACATATCCTTTATTGAAGTTAGAAAAGACAGTCCAGTTAGGGGAAAGGAATTCAAAGGAACACAATGCAGTCAAAAATAGCAAATATTCCTTCTCTAAGAGTCCCACATGCAAAGCAAGGTTCACAACTGTTGTATGAATACAGAGGACCTAGCTCCACACCATGCATGCTCTGTGGTTGCTTGTTCAGTCTCTATGAGCACCTATGTTTCAGGTTATTTGATTCAGTTTGATTAAGTGGGATTTGTTGTAGTGGTATTGATCATGGTGGCTCCTTCAATCTTTCATCCTTCTTGTCCACAGGAGTTCCCAAGCTCTGCTTAATGTTTTCCTGTATCAGTTTCCACCAGTTTCTTGGTAAAGCTTCTCTTTTTACAATTTTGGTAAGTTCCTGTCCATAAGTATAGCAGCATATCATTAATGGCTTTAGGGGTGGTCACCATCTCTCTGTGTGGGCATCAATATATGCAAGACATTGGCTAGCGTTTGTTCAAACTGTTCATCTTTTAACCCTGTACATCTTGTAATGAAAAGCCAAACATATTCCATCTTGGGACCAATCTCCATTAAAAAAAGAAGAAGAAGAAGAAGAAAGAAGAAGAAGAAGAAGAAGAAGAAGAAGAAGAAGAAGAAGAAGAAGAAGAAGAAGAAGAAGCGTGAGAGTTTGACCTGAAGCTGAACCCAAGGTACCACCAAGTTCCAGCAAGCACCAATCAGCTTTACTCTGCGCCGTACCCAACACTTACTCTCTAGCTACTCCCTAGCAACAACCAATCAGGATAAGTCTGATATTTCCAAGTGTTCTTTCAGACTTTTTGGGATTGTTCTTGTTATTACTTCAGAGTACCCACAGGTTGCTTTGTGATTCTCATTTGATTAAATGTTTGCTAGTCTGGAAAACCCCTTGCTTGCTTACCGTTTCCTATAAAATCTCATCCTGATGATGGCTGGGGGCTTAACCTTCCTATCTTGCTGTGGCATGTGGGCCCAAAGTCAAGCTTGAATAAAGCCCCTTAGTGTGTTTGCATCCGAATAGGCTCTCTGGTGTTCTTTTCAGGTTCACAAAAGCTTCTGAAATGGACACAGCACTAGGAAGGACATGTTGTGGTTCTAAGATTTTGTGGTTGTGTTAGTGTCCCGATTCCTCCACTGGAACACTTGTGTGGTTATAGGAGATAGCCAGATTATGCTGCATGTCCCTTATTGCTGGGAGATTTATCTACAGTTAGCCTCTTAAAGTTCTTGGAGTTTCAATTGTCCTAAGATTATAGATCTTCCTAGAGATGCTACCCCTGGTGGGTTGTAGTGTTTATTCATGGTGTTGGGTTGAATTGTGGTTCCTACATCTGGCCCTTGCCAAGGGCCTAGGGCTGCTGCTTAGAGGGACAGAGGCACGAGAATTTGTGTTCTCTCCACACCACTCTCAGGTGGAATTGTTGATATGTGAATCCATGAGACTCAGCTGTTGGGATGCAGAATACAGTCTGAGGTCCTGCTGGGAGAGGGAGAAGCTCCAGCTGCATCTGCAGAGATGAGAGTCTTGGTTAACTGCGCTCACTTGGCTGGGTTACAGCTGGCTTGGCTTGCCTGCTTGATTGGCTGGGCCTCCATGGTTGGAAGGTAGAGAGGTTGTCAGCTGGAGATTATGTGGTTGCCCATTAGTTTTTCCCCACTGTGGGTCCCAAGGAAGAGAAAGACAGTTCAGGATTTTACAATGTTTCTTGTCATGGTGGAAAATGGATAAAACTATTCCGTGGTATTCTCAAGGCAGGTCTAAGGATAAATACCTTTTGTAAGGAGGAGGGTCTGGGAAAGAACGTTTAATTGCCTGCACTCTCTGGCCTTTATGTATCTCATTAATATGGAGATCTATCTTGAGGCTCCTTGGCCTGTTATCCTGCCCTCTACCTGTGGAGAGACCAATGGGGGTATTGACCTAAATGCATGAAAGGTTCTGAGAGATGGAGGTCTTTACCTTGTATCAGGAGCCTGAAGTCTGGGAGCATGACAAAATGCATGGTGTCCCTTGCAGGGAAACCTGTGGGGTCTATAACCTACTGGATATCCGACCATCTCTAGCCAGTGCTCGACCAGAAACCATGCTGTCCTTTCACAATCATACAACCCCCAATGAAGCTGAATCTCTAAGTAATCTCTTGCTCCAACTTCCCCTAGTCTCTTTCCCCATTTCCATTCTGACCACCCTCTCTAAGCCAGTCTTGTCCTTCCATCCACGTCCCTCCCCATATCTAATCTATATCTCCCCTTTAAATGTGACAGAAGCATCCTGACTTAGGCACCCCTGATATACACCTGAGATGGTGTTGTGGATAGACCTGGGGTTATTTGTATTTTGATGCTGATTCTGCACTCAGATGGGCTGCAAAGGAGGAATGAGTCAAGTACTCTGGTGACATCTTGTGAACCATTCCCTAATGAAAAAAGGAGCCGATCACTGGAGGAGTAAGTGGGATTTCCAGGTTTGATAAGGGAAGAGAGGAAGCAGGAGACAGAGAGAGGGTCCTTTTCAGACAGAACAGAGATAGGGCATGATGTAGCTACTAGTGTCTCCCAGGCTTATGCCAGGATTTGCTACCAGACAAAATAGAATTAATATGGCTTACAAGGTTAGCATTCTAGTTGTAGCACCCAGAGATTGAGTTACCATTGCTTCTGAACTAAGTTTGTGTGCTTTTTTTTTCTTATTGTGGTGACCTGATTGAATTCAAGAAAGGAAGGAGGCAAAGTGTGGGTTTTCCTGATATGGAACACAAAGGCCATCAGAGTTTTGAAAAACCAGGCTGGTTTGGTGACTGGGCAGGGGGATCTTTGTGAGTCTCGTGGAGATATTTTGGGGCTCTGGTGCCATGCAACCCACTACTGCCATGTGTCCCTCCCTGCT
Source organism: Grammomys surdaster (assembly GCF_004785775.1). Classification (NCBI taxonomy): domain Eukaryota; kingdom Metazoa; phylum Chordata; class Mammalia; order Rodentia; family Muridae; genus Grammomys; species Grammomys surdaster. The sequence continues at coordinate 7,765 of NW_021604572.1, read as the reverse complement.
AGGCATTGCATGGGAAATGCTGAAAATGTTTAATAAATCCCACAACAAGGTTGGATTTCAGAGTTGATGTAATTTGCATTTCCCTGATGACTAAGGACTTTGTTCATTTCTTTAAGTGCTTCTTGGCCATTAGAGATTCTACTTTTGAGTAATCTGTATAGCTCTGTTTCATTTTTAAATTTTGTTATTTTGTTTGCTAATGCTTAACTTCTTGAGTTCTTTATATATTTTAGATATTAGTCCTCTGTCAGATGCAAGTTGGTAAGGATAATTTCTAAGTCTTAGGCTACCATTTTGTGATAATAATAGTATCTTTTGCTTTACAGAATTTTGAAGTTTCATATGGCCCCATTCATCAATTGTTAATCTTAGAAACTGAGTCATTGTTATCTTGTTCAGGAAATTGCTTCCAGTACCAATGCCTTCAAGGCTATTCCCCACTTTCTTTTCTATGAGATTTATCTTATCCAGTTTGATGTTAAAGTCCTTGATCTACTTGAACTTGAGTTTTGTGCAGTGTGATAAATATGGCTCTATTTGCAGTCTTCTACACATAGATATCCAGTTAGATCAGGTCCATTTGTTTAAGGGGCTTTCTATTTTCCATTATACAGTTTTGGCTTCTTTATCAAAAATCAAATACCCATAGATAGATCTGTGGGTTTACTTCTGAATCTTTATGTTATTCCATTAATCAACCTGTCTGTTTCTGAATGAATACCAAGCAGATTTTAT
>NW_021604572.1:4503-7020 GCF_004785775.1 Grammomys surdaster | reverse complement strand
GACTTCATAATGATGTCTTGATATGTAAACATTTATCATATTTATGAACTATGATTGTTGGTTTAATCCACATTTAACAAAGAAGATGAATGTGTTTTATAGTTTGTTGGATGTGAACAACAATCATTTGTTTCTTCTTATCATATAAGTTTTATTTTTTATATATGCATAACGATATTAAGAGGTACATGATGATATTTCTAATGTGTTAAAATGATTTATTTAAATAATTTTCATCCTATTGTTAGATGTTAGAAGAGTTTTGAACAGTTGCGAAAAGATTTAAAGAGAATTTATAGTCTACTTATACCTTCTTATTTTGAATAAACTACAGGTTCAATATTATAACATCCAAATGCAAATAGGATTAGTTTACATTCTGTACATCCTGTTCATGTACCTAATCAAAACTTCCAAATATATTGTGCTTCTGAATTGGGGCTGAATTTGAGTTTCTCTCTCAGAAACAACCTTTTCAAGCTGTGATAAGTCACTAAGAATGTCAAGTCCCTAAAAGGTAGGGTGCAGGTATAATTCATCATTCCAACAAAGATAATTCTCCGTGTCGCAAAAAAATAAAGCACAGTTAGTTTTAGTTCCAGTTAGACAATCATGATCAAACTGCCATATAGTTAGCATACCTAAAATAACTTATATTAATTATATACATAAATAGGTTCACTGTGACATGTTTGGGTGGTACAACATATATTTTTCAACTCCATTTTCAACTCCATTTTCAACTCCATTTTCATTTTCCTCATCCCTCTTTCTCTTTAGTTTCCTTCCACTTTTATAAGTTTGGTAGCTCACCTTTTAATCTTACATCTGTTCAGATTCATAAACACACACAGAGACACACACCAATACACACAGTCCACAAATGGCAGTAAGCATGGGATCATTGTGTGTGTGACATTGATTAATTCATTAACCAGGATTATTTCCAGATCTGCCCATTTTTCTCAAATTTTTATAACAGAGATACTGTGTTCATGATTTAGCTGTGAGAGAAGCTGCTCCAATTCATTGAAAAAATTTTCTTGATTTAAGATTTAAACAATGTTCGTGAAATGAGCAAAATATACAGCCACTGGCATAGTCAACAGGAATGAGGGCAAATGTTTCTAATGTACAATGTAATCAGTCCTCTAAACTGCTGAGCCATCTCTACAGCCCCTAAATTTCTGTTTGTAAAAGCATCTGAATTTACAGTTCTTTACAAACTCTAGACACTAAAGTTGTTATTGAAAAGTTGGGCAAAGTAGTAGTGTAAAGCATAAATTCATGTACAAATTACATAGAAATGGTATTGTGTATTTGTTTGGATGAGAAAAAACTGTCAATCAAAAAAGGCATATTTTCTAACATGAGTAAATAATTATAAGTTACAAAAATACATGCATGTATTTTAAAAAAAAAAAGAATATATAAAACCTTTGAAATTCCTTAAAGATGTAGAAAGTTGAAGTTTTCCACTACTGCTAACCTTCCTAAGATAAAAAAAAAATACATTTCCAGTTAATTTATTTGGAACTAATACTTTTCTAGGATATTGTTCTTTTCAAATACTGTATGTTTTTGATTGTAGAGGTATATACACTTGTACTTGTAGGAAGTCAGAGGAACACCTTGGCTATTATTTCCTAGTCACTATCCACTTTGGGGTAGATTTGCTTGCATATTTATTTATTTGTTTTTTTCTTACTTATATATGTAATTAGGCATTTATTTATTTATTTCTGTTGAGAATAAAATATCCATGAATAGAGGAAAATCTGAAGATGGAAAACTGCAAAAAGATATCAGGAGTAACAGAATACAAGAGTTGGAACAATCAATTTCAGGCAAAGATGATACTACAGAAGATCTTGACATATTTGTGAAAAAAAAAGAAAGCAAAGTCCCTAGCCAAAAACATCCAGAGAATTTGGAAAACAATGAAAAGACTAAACATAAAAATAATAGCAATGGAAGTATGTGAAATTTCCCATTTCAAAAGGCTAGAAAACATCTTTAAAAAATACAATAAAGCTTCCCTAATCTAAAGAAAGTTATGGCTGTAAAGGTAATAGAGGCCTACAAATCACCAAGTTGATTGAAAAAGAAAAGGAACTCTTCAGCCATATATTAGCCAAAACACTAAATATACAGATCAAAAAACAAAGAATATTAAAAATGTAATGAAAAACAGCCAAGTAACCTATAAATGCAGGCCTACTAGACTCACATCATACTTGTCAACAGAGATGCTAAAAGCTGGAAGCCAGATTTCATGCAGAACTTGAGAGACCACTATTATTTCTCCAACCTACTCTACCCAACAAAACTCTCAATCACCGTATATGGAAAATTCAAGATATTCCATGACAAAGCCATATTTAAACAAAATCATTATATTAAGTCATCACAACAGAGGATACTAGAAGCAAAACTCAAACACAAGTATGATACTTACACCCAGGAAATTAATCATTGCACAACAAACCCAAAATAAGAGAACCACACATACTTCTG
>NW_021604572.1:0-4493 GCF_004785775.1 Grammomys surdaster | reverse complement strand
CAATGGTAAATTATTGATATTTTCCCAGTGCTTTTTCCCTCTGATCCTGTAAGTAGAGCTCCTATCTCTCCTTAATAAAATAGTATAACACTGAGAGACTTTGGCTCAGCCTATTGACCCATTATAGTGATTAAGCCAAAAAAGTCTATTGTTACTGTGACAATTCTCTTTGATGCTTCAGTGTCTAGGGCTGAAATTAAAGAAGTCAGTGATGAAGGGCATCATGATTATCAAAACCATGGATATAATACTGTGCAGGCACTTCTTGGTTGAGAAGCCACTTTGAAGCTCATTAGTAAGACTGAGCCCAAGTATCAGAGCACATATAAAAAGAAACATCAGTGTCCTCATTGGGCCTAGTAATGGAGTAGCTATTTGAAACATATGCATTTATATCAAGAAAATGAAAAGTATCCTCAGAAAGACACCATAGCTACTGTGTTAAGGAACAATGGGTATTTAATCACATCAAAATATTTGAAGTGGGGGGCCGTCTATGAGGGATAACATACAATGTTTTTGTTTCTGGGGCTGGTTTACCATACTCAATATGTCGTTTCCTGGTTTCCAAACATATATATCTTGGAATTACTACAGATAACCAGAAATGAAAATATAACCATTGCCGTGTAAAGGTGTTTGAAAGCAATATATAAGGAAAGCCATTGCACATGTGATATAAGCAGGGTAAATAGCTTCTGTCTAATATAAATGAGGCTGTTAATAACACAGTGGAACAGTGTCTTTTTAACATGATAGGGCATCTTTTGAATATATGACCAGTAGTGGATATACCATGGTCTTCAAATAGAACTAATTCCTTGAGGAATTGCCAGTTTTTATCCAAAGAGGTTGCACCAACTTGCAATCCCAGCAGCAAGTAAGGAATGTTCTTCTTTCTCCACATCTTCGTCAGAATCTGCTGTTGCCTGAGTTTTTTATTTTAGCCACTGTGAGTGGTGTTTGCTGGAATCTCAGGGTTGTTTTGAAATTCATTTCCCTGATGACTAAGGATATTCAACAATTTTTAGGTGCTTCTCAGAAGTTTGGCCTTCCTCAGTTGAGAATTCTGTGTTTAGATCTGTACCCCATATTTTACTAGGGTTATTTTGTTCTCTGAAGTTTAACTTTTTGAGGTCTTTGCATATTTGTGATATTAGTCCTTTATTGGATGTAGAGTTGCAAAAGATTGTTTTCCAATCTGTAGGTTGCTACTTATATCTATAAGCACTGTTCTTTGCCTTTCAGAAGGTTTTAAATTGTATAGAGTCCTATTTGCCAGTTATTAATCTTGGAGTTGAGCCATTAGTGCTCTGTTCAGGAAATTCTATCCTGTGCCAATATGTTTGAGGATCTTTCCCACTTTTTCTTCTATTAGATTGAGCATATCTGATTTTATGTGGAGGTCCTTGACACATTTTAAATTAAACTCTGTACAAAGAGATAACAATGGATCACTTTGCATTCTTCAAAACACTTTCTTTTTTCTGCTGTATCTTTGCCAAATTTCAAATGGTCATACATGTGTGGGTTTATTTCTGGGTCTTCAAGTTTATTTTTTTATCTACCTGTCTGTCTCTAAGCAAATACTATGTAGTTTTATCACTATTGCTCTTGTCATGAATAGTGATTTCCTCAGAATTTCTTTTATATTGGCCAATATTCTTCCTATCCTGGTTGTTTTTGTTATTCCATGAGAAATTGAGATTTAGCCTTCCCTTTTCTGTGAAGATTAGGAATTTCAATGATGATTGCACAAATCTGAGATTGCTTTTGATAAAATCAGTATTTTTACCCTACCAATCCTTGAGAATGGGATTTTTTTTCCATCTTCTGAGGTCTTCAGTGATTTGTTTCCTCAGAGTCATGAAGCTCCTTTCAACCATCTTTCAATTGCTTGCTTAAAGATACTGAAAGTTATTTTATAGAATTCTTGGCTATTGGGAATGGTGCTGCTTCCATAATTTGTTTCTCAGCCTGTTTATCCTTCATGTAGAGGAAGACTACTGATTTGCTTTAATTAATTTTATATCCAGTAACTTAGCTGAAATTGTTTATCAGGTGTAGGAAATTTCTGTTAGAAAATATGGAGTCGCTTATAGATAATCTGCAAAAAGGTATCCCTTGAATTCTTCCTTTCTGATTTGAATCTTGTGATCTAAGTTTGGTGTCTGATTGCTGAATCTATAACTTCAAGTACTGAAATATAGAAATATAGAAAGTGAATATAGAAAGAGATGTCTTATCCCTGATTTTAGTGTGACCTCTTTTTTAAATGGTTAATTTATGCATATTTTATTTTTATATAGCTGTTAAAGTAGTGTTTTTTATTTCTTTTTTTTTAATCAGGAACATTAAGTTGTCTATTTAAAAATTGGAACACCAATTCATCCAGAAAACCCTTGACCTACAAATTGTCTTGCATGCGAGATGTGAAGGAGTAAAGATGGAGCAAATTAGAAAAAAATTCTAACTACAAATGCCATGATTCTAGGCCTCTAAATAAAAGTATCACTTGGGTTTTAAAACACATTATAAAATTAGTCACTGGGTTTTTAGATTTGGGTGACTGTTCCATTGGAGTTTTGATGTTGGAAATGAAATGAACAAAGTATCATAGACTGAATACTGATGTTGTCTAAGTCTTGAGTTCTGGGTATAAATTGCTTGGTATTAGCTAATTTTAGGTGGAGTTCAAAAGACATCATTGCTAATTTTTTTATCATGTCTTAAGTCACTTAGTATTTCCTGATGCAATAAATTATAAAGTATGTAGAAAATGAATTGGATATATGATTGCTTAGCAAATTTTTATGGTATTCTACATGTATAATGTATGACTAGGTCAGATGCTATATTTATTGACAACCAAAGTTTCTGACTGAGGACCAAAACATATCTGATGTGGTTTGTTTTATAACATTAATATGTGTTATTTGTATGCCTAGTATTGAGAAGTTGTTCACATCACGATGTGTATATTTTCTCAGTATTTTGTCATGTTACTTATGAATTATTATTGTGATAATACTGACATTTTTGCTATTTTAAACATACATGGGAAACCTTTTAATCTTCTGATATATTCCTCAAATGCTTCTGTTTACAGGAGAATATCTGCACATAGCTTCTGGGAACCTGTCCTCCCAGTTGTTTTTGCCTCACATGATGTTTTTTCTCAAGTCTTGTGCCCAGGACAATTTTAAGAATGACTATAAATTCCAGATCACCTCATTTCATCCTATATTTCAGATGGTTCCAGTCAGGGCTTCACTTAAGCACTCAACTGTCTAACTATACATAGATTGGATAACAAATGCAAAAGCTAACTTTTTTAACTCTTCTCAATTTTTCTTTTTTTTTTTTTGTTTTTGTTTTTGTTTTTTTTAAGCTTTAAAACTAAGTTTTTATTATAAAAATTTATTATAGCCGGGCGGTGGTGGCACACACCTTTAATCCCAGCATTTGGGAGGCAGAGGCAGGCGGTTCTCTGAGTTCGAGGCCAGCCTGGTCTACAGAGTGAGTTCCAGGACAGCCAGGGCTACACAGAGAAACCCTGCCTCGAAAAAAAAAAGTTTATTATAAGGTTTTATTTGATAGTCTACACCTATAGTCACAATACACCAGAGATTAAGGCAGGAGTTTCCCACAAGTTTGAGGCTAGCCTGAGCTAAACAGGAAGACTCTATATAAAAAAATACTAATTTTTAAATATCAGACTATTATAAGTAAAATGTCAGGATAATAAAATTCGGTCAAAATACATAATTACAAAAGAAACTTGGCAATGAATATCTCAATTTTTCTAATGTTCTACCCTATCCCAGCCCCAGAGCTTATTAATTATTTCGTTGAACCAATTCAGCAGGAAGAAGTTAGTGGGAGTGATCATTCCATTGACTTAGGTGTAGATGTCTAGTTATGATTATTTTATAAAGAATAGATTGTCATTTTAAGGGATAATTTGTAAATGGACAGGTAGGAAACTAAATAGAAATCTTAGACTCAGGAATTTCTCATTTTCTTTTCCTTTTCTCTATTTTTTTCATTCTTAGTTAAAATGAAGAAGGTTGAAAAGAAAACAGATGGATAGATGATATTATAAGAAAGTAGACATGTGTTAATGGAATATTTAATCTATTGTTAAACAAAACAATTTTATCCACAGTCTTACATTTATAAAAATCTTTGTGTTATGATCTAGAATTGTACTTATGATTTGAAACATTGGTACAGAATTTAGATATTGGTAAAGGCTTAAGTTTTGTTGGCATATCTTTGAGCCTTGATACAAAATTTAAAATTAGCTTTGGTAATTTTAGATAGGCATTGTGCCTATGCAATTAATGTGGGAATACAAAAGTTAGATCAAGTACTACTAATAGCTGCTACAAACTCTTTAGGATGATTAAGTAACATAAGTTAAATCAGGCACTAAATTCATGATAATGTTATATTCTGATTAATTACAATATATATTGCAATTTTTATAT
>NW_021604571.1:0-2260 GCF_004785775.1 Grammomys surdaster | reverse complement strand
TATATATTATATGATTATTCATCAATATATATGTATGTATATGTAAATATATATATATATATATATATATATATATATATATATATATATATATTCTCCAAAAACATCAGAGATGCATGGCATATTACATTTAAAATTATTTCATTATTAATAGATCTTTGACTAGGAGATATGTGTGATCCTGTAAGTACCCTCATCTCACTTCAAAGAAAATATTGAGTATAATTATCTCCATTTCTAGTTGTTTTAATTGTGGCAAACTAGTCACTGGATAAAAATACCCTAATTTCATCTACAGACACCATTCTGGGCAAAAAAAAAAAGTACAAACTGATATGAGATAGTCAATTGTTAAGCTCTGCCAAGACAAGGTAACCTAGTTCTTCAAAATTCTTGTTTCATTTAATGTCTGACACATGGTTCTGAGATGGAATGTTGAAGACAGATACTTTAAAGTTGTATACAACATCAGGGACTTTCCAGGCAGTCAACTGTTTCTACAAATTATATTAGTTTATGAAGCTAAATTACTGTGCTTCCTACATATTCGGGTAATGTTAAATTCAGTGTCAGACCTCTGATGAGGTTGATCACAAGTTATAATCTCATAATTGACCTTGCTTTGATTAACATTAAAGAAGATGTTCTAAATATGAAAGAATGGTTTTCAGATAGGTTTTCAAGTTAAAACCAAACCTTATTGAGACACAGAACTGTACCTTCTTAGGTTAGTATAAAGGATAGGATAATTTATCTTAATTGACAAATATGACAGACTAGATGATATAAGTGTATATTATACATTATAATATAAATAATTATTACAATTATGTTCAATGTATATCTGAGTGAAGACAGCCTTTTTAATTGGACAAATAGGAAGAAGTGTAGTTGCTTGCATTATGAATGCTAATTATGGAGTCCAAAAAAAATAAAACCTCCTTACATGAGAGGATCTGCAGATAGGTTCTGAAAATCTGCCTCCATTTGGTTCTTATTGGTAAATAAAGATGTCAACAGCCAGTAGCTGTGGAGGACAGATGAAATTGGGATTTTATTATTTCCTGGACTTGGGAATTGGTGACCAACAGGAAGGAGATCTATTATGCCAGAGAGTGTCAAGGAGAAGAGAGATGCTATTCCTGAACAAACATAAGTCAAACTGGCATAGGCACCATGTGAAGGAGCTAAGAAAGCATGGGCTAGAGGGCTATCCAACTGACTCTAGAGCAACTAAATAGAATACAGAATTTATTAAGTAATTACATGGAATTATTGATGGGAGGTAGATTAACTGCATGGAGGTTACACAATGACCCAGCTATTTAGCTTTTTAAAGCATATTAACAAGTAAATGTTGTGTGTCTCTTTCCATTTGTAACCAAAACAATAGAGTCAGGAATTGAACCTACCCTGGGAACTTATTTATTATAGTATTTATTTCAACATATTATGTATATATTCACGTCATCTGTGAAAAGCTATACTTGACTTCTTCCTTTCGAAATCTTAAACCGTTTTTTCTTTAGTTGTCTTATTACCTACCTAGCATGTAAAGCACTATGCTAGATAGATAAATAGGTAGTAGGTATCCTTGTGTTTTCCATGATTATAGTAGTATTGATTTAAAATTTCTCCATTGAATTTTATGTTGACTATTGGTTTGGTGTATATTGCTTTTTTATGTTTAGGGGTGAGCCTTATGTTCCTGATCTCTCTAAGCTTTTTAACATGAAGAAATGTATATTTGTCAAAAGAGTGCACAAAATCTAATGAGATGATCATGTTATTTTGGTATCAGTTTGTTTATCTGATGAATTATATTGATAGATTTTTGTTGATTGAATCAACGCTACATCACTGGAATGAAACACACCTGATCATCCTTGATGAAGTTTTTATGCATTACTGGATTTGGTTTGTATTTTTTCTTTAATCATTTTTTACAGTACAGACTTTATCCTGCTGCAGTCCACCCTCTGACTTTTCTATATCACATATCTACTTCCCACTCCATCTCCATGAGGATGACCCCAATCCTGCCCAGTCCACCTGCACTGGCTACTCCCTGGTACCACAAGTCTTTGAGGGTTAGGTGTATCTTCGCTGACTGAATCAAAACAAGACAGTCCTCTGCTGTACATGTTTTGGGGGTCTGAGTGTCTGCCATATGCTGCCTAGTTGGTGGCTCAGTGTCTGAGAGATCTCAGGATTCCAGGTTATTTTAGACTGCTGGACATCCTATAAGACTACTCTAATC
>NW_021604570.1:0-1933 GCF_004785775.1 Grammomys surdaster | reverse complement strand
TTATATGATTATTCATCAATATATATGTATGTATATGTAAAAATTTATATATATATATAATCTCCAAAAACATCAGAGATGCATGACATATTACATTTAAAATTATTTCATTATTAATAGATCTTTGACTAGGAGATATGTGTGATCCTGTAAGTACCCTCATCTCACTTCAAAGAAAATGTTGAGTATAATTATCTCCACTTCTAGTTGTTTTAATTGTGGCAAACTAGTCACTGGATAAAAATACCCTAATTTCATCTACAGGCAACATTCTGGGCAAAAAAAAAGTACAAACTGATATGAGATAGTCAATTGTTAAGCTCTGCCAAGACAAGGTAACCTAGTTCTTCAAAATTCTTGTTTCACTTAATGTCTGACACATGGTTCTGAGATGGAATGTTGAAGACAGATACTTTAAAGTTGTATACAACATCAGGGACTTTCCAGGCAGTCAACTGTTTCTACAAATTATATTAGTTTATGAAGCTAAATTACTGTGCTTCCTACATATTCGGGTAATGTTAAATTCAGTGTCAGATCTCTGATGAGGTTGATCACAAGTTATAATCTCATAATTGACCTTGCTTTGATTAACATTAAAGAAGATGTTCTAAATATGAAAGAATGGTTTTCAGATAGGTTTTCAAGTTAAAACCAAACCTTATTGAGACACAGAACCATAACTTCTTTAGGTTAGTATAAAGGATAGGATAATTTATCTTAATTGACAAATATGACAGACTAGATGATATAAGTGTATATTATACATTATAATATAAATAATTATTACAATTCTGTTCAATGTATATCTGAGTGAAGACAGCCTTTTTAATTGGACAAATAGGAAAAAGTGTAGTTGCTTACATTATGAATGCTAATTATGTAGTCCAAAAAAATAAAACCTCCTTACATTAGAGGATCTGCAGATAGGTTCTGAAAATCTGCCTCCATTTGGTTCTTATTGATAAATAAAGATGTCAACAGCCAGTAGCTGTGGAGGACAGATGAAATTGGGATTTTATTATTTCCTGGACTTGGGAATTGGTGACCAACAGGAAGGAGATCCATTATGCCAAGAGAGTGTCAAGGAGAGGAGAGATGCTATTCCTGAACAAACATAAGTCAAACTGGCATAGGCACCATGTGAAGGAGCTAAGAAAGCATGGGCTAGAGGGCTATCCAACTGACTCTAGAGCAACTAAATAGAATACAGAATTTATTAAGTAATTACATGGAATTATTGATGGGAGGTAGATTAACTGCATGGAGGTTACACAATGACCCAGCTATTTAGCTTTTTAAGGCATATTAACAAGTAAATGTTGTGTGTCTCTTTCCATTTGTAACCAAAACAATAGAGTCAGGAATTGAACCTACCCTGGGAACTTATTTATTATAGTATTTATTTCAACACCTTATGTATATATTCACATCATCTGTAAAAAGCTATACTTGACTTCTTTCTTTCCAAATCTTAAACCGTTTTTTCTTTAGTTGTCTTATTACCTACCTAGCATGTAAAGCACTATGCTAGATAGATAAATAGGTAGTAGGTAGCCTTGTGTTTTCCATGATTATAGTAGTATTGATTTAAAATTTCTCTATTGAATTTTATGTTGACTATTGGTTTGGTGTATATTGCTTTTTTATGTTTAGGGGTGAGCCTTATGTTCCTGATCTCTCTAAGCTTTTTAACATGAAGAAATGTATATTTGTCAAAAGAGTGCACAACATCTAATGAGATGATCATGTTATTTTGGTATCAGTTTGTTTATCTGATGAATTATATTGATAGATTTTTGTTGATTGAATCAACGCTACATCACTGGAATGAAACATACCTGATCATCCTTGATGACGTTTTTTATGCATTACTGGATTTGGTTTGTATTTTTTCTTTAATCATTTTTTACAGTACAGACTTTATCCTGCT
>NW_021604569.1:22310252-22342057 GCF_004785775.1 Grammomys surdaster | reverse complement strand
ATATATATATATATATATTACACTGTGGCTGTCTTCAGACACTAGAAGAGGGCATCTGATCCCATTACAGATGGTTGTGAGTCATTGTATAGTTGCTGGGAATTGAACTCAGGACCTCTGGAAGAGCAGTAAGTGCTCTTAACTGCTGAGCCATCTCTCTAGCCCTTTTATTTGTTTGTTTGTAGTCTGTGAATTTTAATATAGATCTTTAGTGGCCCTTGTTGGAGCAGCATCACATGACTTTGGAAGGATCAAATAAATGTGCCTCGCTCATGACTTGGAAACGTGTTATTGGAACTCTCTAAACAATATGTTGGTTTCTTCAAAGCAAATGTCCCTACAAAAAGAGCAACGACAAATAGAAATTATTCAAAACGCAGGGTTGCATCCTTCAGTATCTGTAACGTGTGCACGAGCGAACACACACACAGACAGACAGACAGACACACACACACACACACACACACATCCTTGCAGCTTTCTCCAAACGCAATCACCATGTTATCTTCCGGACTGGATAATCTTAACCCGGGCAAGAAAACTGCGTCAGTCCTTTACTGCTCCGGATTTGCTTGGCACAGTCTTTTACGGTGGTGTTCGGAACACTGACAGGAGCTGAGTTTTTGGAACCGGAGAGTGCTGGGCTGAGTTTGGGGAACACTGGCCAGAGTTGTGTATGCGTGCCTGGTCAGCTCCGGAGAGGGGTGTTTTCCTTAGCAGGGTCTTAGTAGATTTGTAGCTGACTGAGAAACACTTAACTGTAAGTTGGGAATTGCTTTTCGTTTCCACAGAATGGCTACACACCGCTTATACTTGCAGTGCTAGAAAACAAACAGGACATGGTGCAACTCTTACTGCAGGCTGCAGCCGACATAAACGCCCTGGATAACTGCAAGAGGTATCTGTGAAAATTCTTAAATCCTTGCGACGGTCTAGAGTGGCTATGGTCATATAAAGCATCAATAGGAAAGGCATACGAAAGTAACTTATGTTTATAGGAGACACTTATAGGAGACACGTTAAAGCAAATGAGCAGGTAGGGAGAAATGAGCTGTTTGGTTTAGTCTCAGCATACGGCAGAGCTCCTTTTAAAACTGATTTTGTTACTTTTGAATCAAATTGTTTTAGTCTTAGGATTTTATATTAGATAAAATAGTTTCATATTTGTCTTACTGTTGGAGACTTCTAGTTTAAGATTCCAATGAATTTTTTAAAAACAATTTTGTAGTATTTCCTATCCCTGTCTCTTTTATACACTTTTTCTTGTTCTTATTTTTCTTTTTACATTTCCTCTCTCTCCCTCTCTCTCCCTCTCTCTCTCTCTCTCTCTCTCTCTCTCTCTCTCTCTCTCTCTCTCCCTCCCTCCCTCCCTCCCTCCCTCTCTCCCTCCCTTCCTTCCTCCCTTCCTTCCTTCTTTTTTGAGACAAGGTTTCTCTGTATAGCTCTAGCTGTCCTGGAACTCACTCTGTAGACTAGACTGACCTTGAACTCAGAAATCCACCTGCTTCTGCCTCCCAAGTGCTGGGATGAAAGGCGTGTGTCACCATGTCAGCTCTACATTTTTTTTATAAATGCTATATTTATGAGAAATATTTTTGAAAATCACTTTGATTCAAAAGAACATCTCTGATGGCTCTTTTCTCTATGTTGCATTGTTTGAAGAATATTGATGTTAGATTATTCTAAATGATTATGTATCATTAGGTGTTACTCAATTTCCCCCATTTTTATATGGTTCATATGGATGTGTTCAGCTACTCACTAGTCTGAACAAATACATAGTAGAAACCATTTAATAGAGGAAAGATTTATTTTGCTTAACAGTTTCATAGGCACCAATCCATGGTGGGCTAGACCGCTGTCTTTGAGGTAAAGGTAAGGTAGTCTATGACAGGAAGTAGGAGCCAGAGACAGAGGAGGACCTCTTCTCAAAGCCATGGTGCAGAAAAACAAGGCTTCCAGGACAAGGCAGACCCTTCATAGGAACACCCCTAGTGACCCAGGTCCCCCCTCCCCCTCAGGACCAACATCCTAATAGACAAGTTATCCCTGATCTCACAAATGAGTTAATACAGTGTTAAAGTTAGTGAGCCTGTGGTCCAGTCACCTCAATGGCATAATCACCACAGGCCCAGTTACTCAGTGTTTGTCTTTTGGCGCATATTAAAATCATAACAGCTATCTATTCACTGGGCTGGCATGTACAGAGGAACTAATCTAACCTCATTTAGATAAACTTTCATTAATGAAAATATGCTATAGGTGATTGAGAAAGAGAAGGCCTACCTCCCTTCACAGAAGGTTCATCTGTGCTTCCGATGAACCAAATCACTTCCTGATATTAAAATAAAAACAATACCTGGGCAGTGGTGGCATACACCTTTAATCCCAGCACTTGGGAGGCAGAGGCAGGTGGATTTCTGAGTTCAAGGCCAGCCTGGTCTACAGAGTGAGTTCCAGGACAGCCAGGGCTACACAGAGAAACCCTGTCTCGAAAAACAAAAAACAAAACAAAACAAAAAACCAACAAAAAAAACCAATACTCCTTTGTATCATTTAAAACTGTTTATCTTATTCATATGTATGAATATTTTGCTTGCATGTATGTATGTGCACCAATTAATCTGTCTGGTGCTCATAGAGACAAAAATAGGGCATTATCTCCTCTGGAATTGGAATCAGACAATTGTGAGCCAGCTGACATGAGTGCCAGAAACTGAAACTAGGTCTTCTCTACAAGAGCATTAACCACTGAGCTATCTCTCCAGTCTGCCACAATAAGGATGATATTCTTGAAGAGTGGTTTTCAGATCCTATATATCACATTTATATCAGCACTAGAAAAGGTAGTCAACCTTATTGACTAAGATTACTGTTGCTGTTATCTTTAATTTTTAAAGATTTATTTCACTTTTAAGATTTATTTATTATCTATACAATGCTCTGCCTGCATATATGCCTGCACATCAGAAGAGGGCATCAGATCTCATTACAGATGGTTGTGAGCCACCATGTGGTTGCGGGGAATTGAACTCAGGTCCTCTGGAATAGCAGTCAGTGCTCTTAACCGTGGAACCATCTCTCCAGCCCTTTATTTTTTATGTGTATGAAAGTTTTCTCTGCATATGTGTCTGAGCACCACTTATATGTCTGGTGCCTGAGGGAGTCAGAAGACGGTGTCAGATCCTGTGGAGCTGGAGTTGTAGATGGTTGTGAGCCACCATGTAGGTCCTGAGAACTGATCCCATGTCTTCTGCAGGAACAAATGCTCATAACTGCTGAGTTGTTTCTCCAGCCTGCTATTATCTTCACTGCTAATACTTTTAAATTAATAACTTATAAAAAGTACATTTTTCTTTATTTGGCCTGTGGCTCACTATGAATTATGGTATATCACATCAGGCTAGGGCAGCAATGGAAACCTGATCATTTAATTTCACCCTCTCCAGGTAAATGATCTAGGTATAGCACTGTCCGTCACAAGGCCTGGAACACTACTGAGTAGCACAGCGGTGGCTCGGGGAGTCTTGGTTCTTCCCTTTCAGCACTGGAGATAGCAAAGGTCAATGAATGCCTTCCTCAAAATGCTTCTGTCTGCTCTTAATTGCTGATGGCCATGCTAACACACAGGCCAGATAGGAACTTGGTGAGACATAGCTGAATAGTTGTTTATATGACTTCATTAACATGTGCCAGAGAGCCTGGTGTGGTGGAACTCTACATAGTGAGTACCAGGTGAGCCAGGGCTGTGTAGAGAGTCCCTGTCTCCAAAACAAAAGAAAACAAAACCCCAAACAATAACAAGAAATAAATAAGTGTGTCAGGATGATGTTCCATTTGCTCTTTTAGGTCCGCCCTTATACACGCTGTGAGATCTCAGTCTAAAGACATGGTCAGTCTTCTTCTCCAGCAAGGCACCAATGCATCTTTGGTGGACATCTATGGAGCCACTGCACAAAGTTATGCTGTTTTTGAAACCTTTCAAGTGTAAGTGTTTCTACTGTAATACAGGATAACTTCAACTGGATAGTTTTAATAGTTATAACCATCCGTACTTATATATCCAATGAAACTTCACAGTTCACTCTGGAAAAGTTTGGAATGTCTGAGTTAGTTGACTTCATCCATTAGAGACTAAGTAAAATACTAGACTAGGATGAGGCAGCAAAGGGTACAGAGCTCTCGGAAGACCTTTACTTTGGCAGGGCTGGGGATTGAACTGGGATTCACACATGCTATGTCTGTTCTACCACTGAGCTGTAACCCAGCTCTGTCAGGAATGTTAGGTCCCCTGTCCTTAAGATTGGAACCCTTTCATTCCAATTAAAAGATCCCACACGGGGATATAGATAGTGTCCCATCTTTTTAAAGAAATATTTATTTTTATTTATATGAGTACACTGTAGTTGTCTTCAGACACACCAGAAGAAGGCATCAGATCTCATTACAGATGGCTGTGAGCCACCATTGTGGTTGCTGAGAATTGAACTCAGGACCTCTGGAAAAGCAGACAGTGCTCTTAACTGCTGAGCCATCTCTCCACCACTAGTGTCCCATCTTTAAGTTTCTAATTATCTATTTGGTCTTTCAATATAAAATTTAGCAGAAAACGTGATTATCTACTCTTGTGACTTGTCTTCCTCAATACCATCCTTTAACATTTTTTAAAATTATTTTTACTTTATATGTATGGGAGTTTTGTCTGAATGTATGTCTTTGAATCACTTGCATGTCTGGTGTCTGCAGAAGCCAGACGAGCATATCTGATCTTCTGGAGCTGGAGGTACAGTGTGAGTGTCAGGAAGCAAATCTAGGTCCTCTGCCAGAGCAGTCAGTGTTCTTAACCACTGAGCCAGCTCTCCAGCCCCTAGTCTTTATAGTTTTTAATGTCAGAATTTTTCTTTCTGGGAAGAGATGCCTAATAATAATATACAGATGTTTCTTTGGCTTTTCTACATTCAGACTTCTGGTTAACTGACAGAATCCATCTAGGAAAAGCTAGAGTGAGTGAGTGGGTTGTCTGGACATGGCCCATTGTTTTGCATGGCTGTGGTAGGGGTACTCTGAGATGCAAGGTCATCAGAGACTTCATCTCAGGACAGGAAAGGCATATCATCTTGCTGCTTATATGCCTTTTCTGTCACCATTACATAGCCTAATGATTTCTTGGCATCAGCCCATCCTGTTGGACAAATTTCCTGCAGATCAATATGAAGATGTACTCTCATGTAGTAATGCTATATAAACGAATTGATGGTCTCACAATTCCTCATAATGATTTTATAGAACCCTTAAATTGATACAAGTAATCCCTAAACCCCTATAGAATGAAGATACAAACAGAGTTCTGTAAACCTTCATGTGTCATGGGCTAATTGCACTAGGATAAGAAATCAGGCTTGAAACAAATTTGTGATCAAGGAAAAACATTCATTTTAGGTTAAGTCCAAGGATGAAGCTACAGGTTTGCACTGTGATAAAGCTAGGCCACATGAAACTGTGGCTTTGAACTTATAAAGAGCTTATAGAATGAAACACTGCTTTGAACTTACTATCAACATACTTCTGTAACTCTCTTGTGTAACATTTTATCTATGAGGTATTTTATAAAGAACTTTTGTTTGAGAAGGTATAAAAAGGCCAGAGAGAAGAAATAAAGTGTAACTATTAGGGCTCATCCCCATCTAACAAATGTATATGTCTGTCTGTCTATAGCTATATACATACACACATGTGTAGGTATGTGTGAGTGTGTGTACGGATGTATGAACACTTGTGGAATTGTTGAAGCAGGTGGTCCAGCCTGGCCAAAGATGTGTCTGTGTGTCAATGTGTGCTTGAATTCTCCATTTTTTCTTCTTTTTCCTCTCTGGCTCACAAAGAATTAACAAACTGAGCCAGAGAGAAATTAAGCCTTTTTTTTCTAATTCCCCTGCCGCTGTCAGCTTGAGTCAAATTACCAGAAGTGAGCAGCTTTTAGCCACGGATCGGCAAGAGAGAGTTAAATTTCTAGAGGCCATCAGCTTCTGACCCCCAAAACAGTTAGAGCGAGTTACAAGGCCAGAGGTCATCAGTCTTTGGCCTTCATCTTAAGTCCCACTTCAGTACCTGATCTCTTCCAGGGCTGGTCCTCGGCAATTGACAATTCCAAGGAGTTTCTCAACTGAGTCTGTTTAGGTAGCAAAAGATACAGGAACCAGTCACTGGCGCCTCAGTTCTGTGCATACAAAGTATCTTCAGGCCCTGATAGTGCACTGGCTGTCACCCTTTGCTATAGAACCCAGAGAGACTGTTCCTTGAATGTTTTCATAGGTTGAGAGAAGTAGAATCAGAAAGAGGAAATTGCAAGCTTGACTGTTTCAGAAGTTGACTTAAAGACAAATATAAAATGCCATATACTGAGTGTGGTAGCACACACCTTTACTATCCTGGTACTGGGATAGGCAGGAGGCAGGTGGGTTTCTGTGAATTTGAGACCAGTCTGGTCCACAGAGTGAGTTCCAGGCTAGCCAGTGATACATAGTTAGGCTCCATCTCAAAAAACAAACAAACAAACAAACCCAACCAAACAAAACAAAAAACATTAAGAGAGGGGGAAGGGGAGGAGGAGGGGGAAAAGGAGGGAGAGGGAGAAGAGGGAGAAGGAGAGAGGGAGGAGAGGGAGGGAGGGAGAGAGGGAGGGAAGGAGAGAGAGAGAGAGAGAGAGAGAGAGAGAGAGAGAGAGAGAGAGAGGAATCTGAGATGGCTTAGCAGTTAAGAGCATACTGCTTTCAATGAGGAGCTGAGTTTGTTCCAGTTGAGGACTATACTCTAACTCCATGTGACTCTAGAACCAGGGGCCTTGTCTGGCCTCTATGGGCACTTAACACTCACATGAATATATATATGTTTCCCCGCAACATAACTTAAAGATAAAAATGTAAAAGTCTTTAGAAATGCCATCTGACAGCTGGCCAGCTTGCTGTTCTGAGAACCGGTTCTCACTGTACTTTACTCTGCAGGCTTTCCCAAGGCCCCAGGCCCAGCTGTCCTGAGCTTACAACAAAAGAGGACCTTGATTCCAAGGTAAAAGCTCATTTGCGATGCTGACATTTTTTTGCCATGGGGATTCAGGGATTTAGCTCAGTGGCTGAGTGTTTGCCTGGCTAGTACAAGGGCTAGGTTCAGTCCTCAGCTCTGAGTGGAGGAAATTTGCTGTCAATTTGATTTTGTTGCACTCTAATAACAGAGTTGGAGTTAAGCAAAGGCTTTAACATAGACTTTATGCTCAAGCATCAAGGCCAAGAGGGGCTCTGTAAGGAAGAGGACAATATTCTGAAAACACGGTGTGGGCTTCTCAATGAAGAGTCATACTTGTTAGTTTTATAATTAGACCTTGGTGGCTTCTGGGGTAACATTGTTCAGGGGTTTGTGGTCCTTGTTGGGTTTTGTTAATTTGATGCAAACCTAGACACATCTGGGAAGAGGGAATTTTAACTAAGAAAATCACTCCATATGATGGCCTGAAGGAAAGTCTGTGGGGCATTTTCTTGGCTGACAATTGTTGTGGGAGAGGCCACCCCATTGTGGGTGGTACCACCCCCCACACCCAGCACCTGAAGTTTATAAGAAAGCAATTGGAGCCAGGTGGTAAGCAGCCCTCCTCCATGGTCTTGGCCTCAGTTCCTGCCTCTAAGTTCCTGCCCTGGCTTTCCTGGAAGCTGTAAGATGAAATTGAACTTTTCTCCCCAAGTTGCTTTAGGTCTTGATGTTTTATTATAGCAAAAGAAATTCTAAGATAGTTGGTAAGAAAAAATTCTCCATATTTTGTAAATGAGATCTTACAGTGTATGGTTCCCGGGTATGAACTGGGCAGAATTAGAGGCTGATAAGAAAACACCCTTAAGTCACAAGGTCAAAGGAATCCCTGCAGTACTAGGTTATAGGGAGTTGAGAAATACACTTTGACTGTAAATTAAGTTCATAAAATTATGAGGTCCCCAGAGTTGCCTGTTAACAGCTGGGATACAGTAAGAGTAAACTGGAAACTGACATGTGTTTAGGTCTAAGCTTGGTTCACTGCTATTGTAAGATTGTTATTTGAGATACCTGTACAGAACGCCATCCCTCCATAGTCTATGCCATCCCTCTATGTCTTCTTACTGAACTGCCTGAGTTGTGTTGGGTGGCCTGGGTCTGCTGACTGCTCTTTCACTAAATGCCAGGTCAGGGCTCTCTTAGTTTTCCCTGTCTTTGTACCCTGCCTTAATTTCCCCTTCAGAGGCTTTTATCCCTCAATAGTAAAGATTGTATATGGCTGACGACCTGTTTTCTAAAGCTAGCTCACCGCTGAGTAGGGATGCGGTCCTGTCTACCAAGGGACTGAAAAACCTTGATCTTGCTCATCTAGTAGAGTGGCGGTACTCAAATGACCTTTTCACAGGGGTCACATATCAAACATCCTGCATATCAGACATTTACATTATGATTCATAAGAGTAGCAAAATTAAAGTTCTGAAGTAGCTACAAAAATAATTTTGTGCCTTGGAGTCACCACAACATGACAAACCATGACTGCAGCACTAGAGGGTTGAGAACCTCTGCTCTGGAGCCTCATGAAGGTTGTGGATCTGGTAGGGAGGATGTTCTTATTCAGGACATCAGAGGATGTTGTGCCTGGTCCCAAGATCAACACTGAAGGTAATGGCCTTTTTAGTAGGAGGTGCCTGGCTTCCATGAAGGGTTGATAGAAAGCATTAAAATGTACATAGAGTTCAATCTAGGTTTAACTGGGTGTGTAAATCACAGAGGTCCAAGGACGTATTGCTCAAGTTGTCAGGAACATTAGTGCAGCACAGTTGCACACAGAATAATCATGTGAGTTTTTTTTTCTCCTGATGTCATCAATAAGAGGAATTGCTAAAGTTCCCAGGCAGCATGAATCATGGATTCCATACTTTTCCATTGGTCTTCATGGGGCGGCAGGATCTTGTGCCTCTCTCGAGTCCCTCTGCCATGTGGGTTCAGATCATCAGTGTCTTTGGGTGGCCCATTCACTCTCTGCTTCTGCATTAGATATGAGGACAGCTAATTCTCACAGAGATATCAGAGCCATTTCTCCGTGTCTTCTTCTATGTGTCTGGGAATGTCCCCTAACTAGGAGAGATTCCAGATGCTATGACTTATCATTAGGCCACATCTGTCCAATTCCCAAAGCTGAGGCTGACACCATTAATTCCATTAGCTTTTGGGATTTCCATCAACATAAGTTTCTACACAAATGTGTTTAATAAGGAGTCCTGGGTCACTGATAAAGGCAGGGAATGAAGTGCCCATGTTGAAAAGGAGGCCAGCGTTTCTCCTTGCCATGTCAAGAGTTATTCAAGGACCCTCAGTGGTCCCTTGAAGTCATTGAGAAAGGAGAGCTTCCCTGGCTTTGGTTCTCAGGAGCAGGTAGCACTGAAGCAGAAGGCTGGATGATACATCTCCTTTGTGGTGATCCCTCTCTTGCTGAGGGGCCAAGCTGGGATTCTTAGAACTCTGTTAGCAGTTAGTTTTTAATTCCTTTGTTTCTAAAGCTGTGACAATCTATACTGGCCAGTTTTGTGTGTCAGCTTGATACAAGCTAGAGTTATCACAGAGAAAGAAGCTTCAGTTGAGGAAATGCGTCCATGAGATCCAGCTGGAAGGCATTTTCTCAATTAGTGATCAAGGAGGAGGCCCCATTGTGGGTGGTGCCATCCCTGGGCTGGTAGTCTTGGATTCTGTAAGAAAGCAAGCTGAGCAAGCCAGAGGAAACAAGCCAATAAGTAACATCCCTCCATGGCCTCAGCTTCAGCTCCTGCTTCCTGATCTGCTTGGGTTCCACTCCTGACTTCCTTTGGTGATGGACAGCAATGTGGAAGTGTAAGCTGAGTAAACCCTTTCCTCCCCAACTTGCTTCTTGGTTATGATGTTTTGTGCAGGAATAGAAACCCTGACTAAGACACAATCCTTTCTTCCTTGTGGGATTTCTTTGAAGAGGAAGATTATGATTTGCCTTGGGGAAATAAAATGTATATATGTGTATTACATGTACAAAATACACATATATACATAAACATGTATTTTAGTTTCATAACTACTCTGTCAGGTTGCTGAATGGCTGTACTACATCTGCACAATGACTTCAGTTAGTGTGTGGGTACTTTTGGCCAGTAAGCTGTTTATCTTGGAGAAACTGACAGTTGAGTCTAGTCTAGAGTTTTGTTTTGTTTGTTTGTTTGTTTGTTTTGGAGTATGTATTATATAGATGCCTGTGTGTGTGTACATGTGTGTGCTATAATGATATTAAACCACAGGAGACAGAAATATTCTTAAAATAGATAGAAGCACACTGCTAGATCATCAAAGGGCCTAAAAGAATGTGCCAAAATTCCTGTAGCAGTTCAAGAAAGGATGGGGTGGGGGTGGGGCTTGTGAGGTGCTACCCTTTTCTGCTAAACTATTGACTATCCATAGATTCTGGAGATGGGAATCCTGTTGAGCCTACTGATTTACATGTACACTTGAATTGCTTGCTTAAAACAATAGAAAAATGAAGTAAATAAAAACCACTTTATTTTAGTGTCATGTAAGTTTGTAGAAGAGCTTGTTCTATGTTCTGTACTTCTATGTTGGAACAGACAGAAAAAACCCTGGAAACTTAGGCATTTATGATCAGGTTCTCAAAATCCATATTACAAAGTGATTGTGTTGGGTTTTCTAGCTCGTTCCATTGAGCATGACCAAATCTCTTCAGCTAAATGAACAATTCGTGTTTACCTAAGAATGACCAGTTCTGGAAGTACAGACTCAGTAACTGTATAGTAAATGTTTGAGTTCTGAAATGTTTGGTGTTGTAGATTTTGTTGTGCCCACTCTTCAATGATTAGAACACTAACATATGATTCCTGGGATCATTGTCTAGTATTTGGAGTGCTGGGACCCCCCCTCGTTGTCACCTCGCCTGCAGCTTCGCTGTGCTTCAGCTTGCTTGGGTGTAAGGTCCTCATGTTTGTGTGACCAAGAGCTCGTGGGATACTTTTATGTGTTAGAATCATTTCAATATTTTTGAATGTGAATTGATGAATTGCCAATAGGGTTTTCATGATGTAGATTTTAAAGTAATGCAGTGTGGATTATTCTAGTAATTATGCATCAAAATTTGAAAAACATTCTTAATGTTAAAGTTGTGTGATTTTAGATGATTTATTTTAAGGTACTACATCATAAATAAATAGGTGAGAAACTAAGGAAACAAAAGCAATAGGAAAGAAGGCTTGGACAGTATTTCTTATGTCCTTCAACTCTGATTTCAGGCTACAATTTTAGATTAGCATTTCTTAAACTTTCTAAACCGTGCATTTTGTTCATTAAATGCACTTTTTCACACTGAATTTTGATTACTATTTTTTTTTGTCCAAGTGGAATATGGAAGTCCTATTTTTTTCCAACTTGTGTTCCTAACCATAAGAAATGTCACAGTTTTCAGTACTCATAGTTAGCTTTGACTGGCTAACAGAATTACTTCATTATAGCAACAAAATGAAGGTTTTTATTCTGTGTTAATTACAAAAAGATTAATTAAGTCATAAGAAAAGTATTATTAGCAGTATACTAACCAAGGTAAAATATTATTGAAAGACAAACTTCTAGATTTTTTTCCTAAAAAGAAACTCATGTAAATTTAAACCATGCAAACACATTAAAACATCTAACAAGCAGACACTTTAAATTTCTCCAGTGTCCTACTGGGAGCATGGGTGCCAGGTGTTGGCACCAGGGGCCCTGACACCTTACATACAATTAAATGAATATTTTCCATAACATCTAGAGAATGTTGGTACCTATTGGAAAGTTCTTCACAGTGCATGTCCCTGAAACTTTACTTCCTTAACTCAAGACATTTGCCACAAAATACTAGGCAGAAGAGACAGGGAGTCTGGAGGTGTGAGCAGGGATGATAGGTGCTTTGGACCCTTAGGGACTATAGGAGTCCCAGGAGCAGCTATTGGCTGGCTTCTTTGAAAGACAGCCTGTTGAGGCACATGAGCCAACATGGGTCAGTATGCAGCCCTTCACAGTACGGGTAGCATCTGGAGGGAGGAGACGTTATTTGCCTGTGCCCCATGTTTGCAGTCACAGGTCCATTCATAAGATGCCACCACAGTTGAGAACTACATAAGTTAGTGAGTTCTTGGATTTCTTTTCTTTTCTAACAGGATGGCCACATACCATGTTCACACTCCACCAAGGAAGACAACCAAAGGATGAAGGAAAACATAGATGCAGTTGACAAGCTGGAGAGGTACAGCTGCTTGTACATTTTTTTAGTTAAAACAAGCTGGGGTGGAGTGTTACAGGATGGCTCCAAAGCTATGTAATATTAAACCGATAAGAAGAAACTCATTTGCAAGTACTGGTAGTTACTGAAAGCCATGCCCCCAAGACATGAGTTCATTGTAACAGCAATTATTCAGAGTGGGAAAGACAACCACAGATGATTTATGTTCCCCTTTAAAATTGCCTGATATTTGCAGTTCGCCGCCTGACTTTTGTCATAAGAGCTTAGACCAGTGAAAAGGGTTTCCAAGAATTACACTGATTGTTAAAGAACAGCCTCGAACTAACTGATCTAACTCTGTGTTTCATTTTCCTCAACTTCACATGTTCACCTACAGATTGGAGCTGAAATGATTTGGGATGTCTGTGCTTGAAGGTTTTTTGGTTTTGTTTTGTTTCGTTTTTAAGAATGTTGATGCTATGTTATCCGCGAGTGGCTATTAATTGAGATCATTCAATTATATCAGATTTTCCTTTACTTTTTCCTCTGAGAAGCATATTTGTGGGAAGAAAATCCTTTGATTGGATACAAAAGTCATAGGTACCATATAAAAGAAAGTGTCTTCATTAGAGTTTCACTGCTGTGAGCAGACACCATGACCAAGGCAACTCTTATAAGGTCAACATTTAATTAGGGCTGGCTTACAGGTTCAGCGGTTCGGTCCATTATTATCAAGACAAGAACATGGCAGCATCCAGGCAGCCATGGTGCAGGAGTTGCTGAGAGTTCTATACTTTATGTGAAGGCTGCCAGCAGAATACTGACTCCCAGGCAGCTATGACGAGGATGTTAAAGTCCACTCCCACAAAGCTATATCTACTCCAACAAGGCCACACCTCCCAACAGTGCCACTCCCTGGGCCAATAATATACAAACCATCACAGAAAGGATTCGGGTTTAGTTCCTTCCTTTCCTATTTGCTAGGTGTGCAACTCGGAACCATTAATAACATCCACTGTCTTTCCTGACACAGGGAGGGTGGCGCATGCTCATTGGAGGCTGCAGGAGGGCATTGCTTCCTTCAGCACTGACTTATCAGTATTATTTATTCACTTAACTACTTTGTCGCCGTACTTAGTGGGTTTCTACAAACTGCTTTTACTTCTTTGACCCTTACCCAAGCCCCAGCACTTTCCATCACACTCAGAGAGTAATGCAGAACTTTCCATCACAGCGCTGGCCCATAGCCTCGCTATGAACTTGTCCATTATCATCAAGGTGGGAACATGGCAGCGTTCAGGCAGACATGGCACTGGAGGAGCTAAGAGTTCTACATCTTGCTCCGAAGGGGAAGACAGGCATCCTCAGGCAGCTAGGAGGAAGCTCTCTAAGTCCATTCCCACAGTGACACACTCCGACAAGACCACGCCCACTCCAACAAGGCCACACTCCTAATAGGTCCTAGCATTTTCAAACTATGACAAAGGCCTTTGGCAAAATCTAACACCCGTTCATAATGAATGTCCTGGAGAGACTAAAGATACAGGGGACATAATTCAACATGATAAAGACTATTTACAGCAAGCCCACAGCCAACATCAACCTAAACGGAGAAAAACTCAAAGCATTTCCAGTAAAACCAGGAACAAAGCAGGATCTTTCCCTCTCTCCATACTTATTCAATACAGTGCTTGACGTTTTAGCTAGAACAATAAGACAACTGATGGAGATCAAGGGGATTCAAATAGGAAATGAAGAAGTTAAAGTATCCTTATTTGTAGGTAATATGATTTTATAGGTAAAAGACCCTAAACATTCCACCAGGAAATTTCTACAGCTAACAAACACTTTCTACATAATAGAATACAAAACTAGCACACACAAAAAAGCCAGTAGCCTTTAGGGTTTCTATCGCTGCAATAAAATACCATGACCAAAAAAGCAAATTAGGGAAAAAAGGGTTTATTTGGCTTACATTTCCACATTGCTATTCATCATCAAAGGAAGTCCCGACAGGAACTCAGGCAAGGCTGGAACCTGGAGGCAGGAGCTGATGCAGAGGCCTTGGACGGGTGCTGCTTTGTTCATCATGGTTTGCTCAGCCTGCTTTCTTATAGAACCTAGAACCACCAGCTCAGGGATGTCACTACCCACAATGGGCTGGGCCCTCCTACACTGATCACTAATTGAGAAAATGCCCTTCAGCTGGATCTCATAGAGTCATTTCCTCAATTGAGGTTTCTTCCCTTGGGATAAGTTTGATTTGTGTCAAGTTGACACAAAAGTAAGCAGCACAACAAATGACAAACGGACTGAAAAAAAAATCAGGGAAAAATACCTTTAATAGTAGCCTCAAAAATATCTTGAGGCAACTCTAAACCAGACAAGTGAAAGACTTGTATAATAAAAATGTAAGACATTGAAGAAAAAAATTGATGAAGATGGAAAAACCTCCCATGCTCATGGATTGATAAAATTAATATAGCGAAAATGGCCACCCTACCAAAAGCAATCTACAGATCCAACATAATCCCCATCAAAATTCCCACACAGTTTTTTACAGAAACTGAAAAAAAATCCCATATTTCAGCTTTATATGAAAACACGCACACACGTGAGCAGGCACATGTGTGTGTGTGTGTGCACACGCGCATGTGTGTGTTCATGTGTGTTTTCGAGCACACATGAGTGTGCACACATGTGCACACACACACATACACACCAGTATAGCTAAAACAATCTTCTATAATAGAAGAACTGCTGGAGGTGTCACCATCCCAGATGTCAAATTGTACTACAGAGATAATAGTAATAAAAACAGCATGACATTTACATAAAAACAGACATGTTGATCAATGAAATGGAATCTAGGAACCTGCAGGCATAAGTCCACTCACCTGAGTTTTAAGACAGCATATTCAACAATGATGCTGGTCAAATTGGATGGCTACATGGAGAATAATGCAGCTAGATACTTATCACCCTGCACAAAACTCAACTCCAGATGAGTCAAGGACCTCATCCTAAGGCCTGATGGGAGGGAAAGTGGGAGAACTTTTTTGAACTCACTGGCCCAGGAAGACGCTTCCTGCAGAACACTGCACAAGCACTAAGAACAACAGTTAATGCACAGGACCTCATGAGACAGAAAAGCTGCTGTATGGCAAAGGACAACAACATCCAGGCAAAGTGGCAGGCTACAGAATGGGGGAAGAAATCTCTACCAATTACAGCTTTGATCGAGGGATAAAGAAAACAAATAATCCAATTGGAAAGTGGGATACAGAACGAAGCAGAGAGTTCTCGAAAGATGAAACACAAATGGCTGAGAAACATTTTTTTAAAACATTCAACATCCATAGTTATCAGGGAAATACAAATTAAAACTATCTTGAGATTTCATCTGGCATCAACCAGAATGGCTAAGATCAATAAAACGAATGACAGCTCATGCTGGCAAGGATGATGTGAGGAAAGGGGAACACTTATTTATTTCTTGTAGGAGTGCAAACATGTACAACCACTATGACAATCAGTGTGGCAGTTCCTTGGGAAGCTGGGAATAATCTGTCTCAAGATCCAGATACACCACCTACCCTTGGGCATCTACCCAGAGGACTCAACATCCTGCTTAGCCATGGTCCTTGCTGTTATATTCACAGTAGCAGGGAAATGGAAACAACCTAAATGTCCTTTAACCAACAATGGACAATGAAAATGTGGCACATACACAATGTGGAATATAATTTAGGTGTAAAGGAAAATGAAATCATCAACTTGTCATGTAAATGGATAGAACTAGGAAAGATCATATTGAATGAGGTAATCTAGCCTCAAAAAGATAAATATCACATGCTCTCTCTCATTGGAGGCTCCTAGCCCCAAATCTTCAGATGTGAGTGCATAGCCTGCAGCTGAAAGAGGATCGTTGCCAGGAAGGGAGTTTGGGAAGCAGTAGAGGGGGGAATAGCAGGAATCAAGTGATCTGATGGGGGAAATGGAAAAGGATCTTTCGGGGGGGGGGATGATACATGCAGAGGGAGAGAGGAGATAAAATAACAGTAAGGATGTCTGAGAAGGCACAGGGAACCATACTATCAACCATTCACCTAAAACCCTGCAATATACACAATTCACTGTACAAAGATGCATATGTAGTTTTAATGAACTTTCTCATCTTGGCTGATGATGTCCTCTCTAAGAGCCAAAGTCTACAACCAAAACCCCCAATAGCAGACAGAAGAACCCTCTTTTGAGTTGTTGGACAGGTCTGTCCCAAGAAACTCCGCAAACAGAGTCTATTACTATTGCCCTTGGTTGTTTCCCCAGGGGTGGAAGGTAAGTCTCTATGGCTGAAAATACCATGCACTTCAGAATCAGAACCTAGAGACCCCTGAGCTAGAACTAACCTGAAAGCCTCTTCCCTGAGACTTTACAGAACCAGTAAGGCACCATGCAAGCTTCCAAAAGAGGGAGAAGACCACCAGTCCTACCTAGCTATGCTGCCTGTGAATCATATAAATTACCAGCACGGCACAGCGACCTTAGTGATGCAATAGTTGCTCTGTTTGGACTTAAGTCTCTAATTGGACTAAGAGCCACTCAATAAGAAGGAAGCCATGCCAGCTACTTAGTGCTAGGGAAATCACAGATCGTGGAAGAGAATCTTACTACCTTACTAAACCAGCACAATCTCTAACAACAATCTATAAACATTTGTTCCTGTGCCAACAGATAAATATAGTCTTCACCCTTCATTAAGAAAATGTCCCCTTGCAACTGATGGAGATAACTACAGAAAAGAACAACCAGTCAAAATGCCGAGTTGTAGAGCTCAGTCCTTATGGATGCATCTATAAAACAAGCCCCACATCCAAGGCTCTGGAAGCTGTGGAAGAGAAAATTGAAAGATTGTAAGAGCCAGAGGACCAGGGAGTTTGCTTTGAGAGTGTATCTCCTAGTAATGTCACCAACATGGTTGCCCAAACATGAGTTGAATAAGAACAATACCAATGGACATGCAAAGTGGATGTACATGAATGTGTGCCTGCGTGCATGCGTGTGTGCATGTGCGTGTGTGTGTGCACGCATGCCATAATAATGAAATAAGAGACCATGAATTCGAAGGAGAATGGGAAGGGTATATGGAAAGGTTTGGAGGGAATAAAGTAAAGGGAGAAATGTTGCAATTATAATCTCAAAAAGAAAAAAACTGTGTGCTCTAAGCTGTTTCTGCTACCATGCCTCCACTCTGAACTCTAACCCTCTGAATCCATAAATCCCATTAGACACTTTTTTAAAATAAGTTGCCTTCATCACAGCATTTATCACAGCAACAGAAAAGTAAGACCAGAAGCCACTCTGAGCAGCTACCTAGGTGCCCCGTATGTAGCCACAAACAGCACACAAATTCGTTGTTCTCCACCCCCCACACTTTATACAGAATCCACATTAGCCTATGGATCCACGGTGATGGTCTTTGGTGGGTTCCTTTGCTTTTCCACTGTAAACTTGAGAGGTTCAAATAACGCTGGAGGAAGTTTGCTTTCTTATGTGAAGTCTCAGGGGTGGGCTGCCCCACTGTGCTCTTCTCCTGGGTAGTTGCCATATTTGGTCCCTCAAATGATCTGTTGTAGATGGTAAGGAATCTCTCCCAGAGAACTTGCTGTTCTTCCCCAGTTGTCATGGAGATTAAGTATCATTCTGTGGGTGATATGCTGTGTGTTCATATGTGTGTGTCAAGAATTTGATCAGAGGCTTGGTATGGCAGTGTAAGCCTGTAATTCCAGCACTCAGAAGGCAAAGGTAGGCAGGTCTCTGTGAGCTCCAGGGCACCCAGACTACAAAGCGAGACCTTTTCTCAAAATAACTGACCAGCCAATAAACAAGCAATGTGGCTCAGTATGAAGGAATAGTGGTCATCCCTCCAGCTCTGGTCTTTGCTTTTACTAGTTTTTCATGCATAGTTGTGATTCATTAGTGTTATAATTGCTGCCAACTATGTTAAAGTAATGAGAATTTATAGTTACAAGTAATTATCTTATCTTCAGAATTACACATCACAAACATAAAACAGGTAATAATCTAAGAGATCTAATTTAAGAGATTTCTGCTAAGTGTAGACATTGGTTTTTGTTTTATTTTTTTTAGATTTATTTACTTATTTTATGTATATGAGTACATTGTAGCTGTCTTCAGACACACCAGAAGAGAACATCGGATTCCATCACAGATGGTTGTGAGCCACCATGAGGTCACTGGGAATTGAACTCAGAGCCTCTTGAAGAGCAGTCAGTGCTCTTAACCCCTGAGCCATCTCTCCAGCCCCAGTGTTTGTTTGCACCTGTGATATGACACATCTTTGGGATTCTAAAGAAGTTCAGCCTTAGAGAGCAAAGTATTCTGTTACTTTGTTATTTCTCTGTTCGTGTTTTTTAACTTGTCAAGTCTTGAACATTCCATGATAAAAACAAGCCAATAAAATACTTGTCTTTTAGAAGAACTTGCATATAAGAAAAGAAACTTGTCTGTTTGGAAAACAGTCTTAGGCACTTTCAGCGATGTCAAACTGGTCCAGTTTCTTGTCTGGGCTGTATTACTTTAGATTCATGTCCATTTCGTCTACATTTTTATATTTTATTCTTTGATTGAAAACTTTGTAAGAAACTTTGGTCTCTTAACCTCATAATTTTCATTCCCATAATCTATAAAATAAGCCTTCAATTGTTTAATGTCATTGTTTAATACTTTTCATATGACTACTAAAATATTAATCTTGCTTATAACATTTTATGCATTGTAAAAGCCAAACTGCTTCAAAACACACAGAGAAGGAACTTGAAATTTGTGAAGATTGCAATTCAGGTCAGTCCTCTGATTAACTCAAATCCACCTGCCCTTGATAAAGTGGGAGTAAGAAAGACTGATGAAGTAACATTTGTGATGTCAGTGTACAGATTGAGTTTGTATTTGTGTGCAGGAGTGCATGCATGCATGTATGTGCGTGTGTGTGTGTGTGTGTGTGTGTGTGTGCGTGTGCCTGTGCCTGTGCCTGTGTCTGTGTGTCTACGTTTGTTTGTTACTCTATTATTGATCTGAATCTGTAACCTTCCTTTTATAAGTATATTTTCTGTTCTGGGGAAATGCTAGAGTCCAACCATTTGTTTTCTCTAAGTAGAGTGAGGAGGAAAGTTCTCTGATTATAGTGATTTCATATGTCTTTGTTTCATTTCCTGTTGCTGTGATTAAAAATACCCTGGAAAAAGCTCCTTAGAGGAGAAAGGCATTATCTTAGTTTACAAGTCCAGAGTTGGCAGCAGCCAGAGCTTGAGGTAGCTGGTTACATTAAGTCTGTGGTCAGAAGAAGAGAGGAGTAGATGCACGCATGCTTGTGTTTAGCTTTTCTCTCCACTCTTACAGAGTTCACGATCAGTTGCACAGGGAATTGTGCCGCCCATAGTGGTAGGTAGGGTCTGTCTTTTCACCTTAGTTAATGAACCAAAGGTAATCCCCACAGATTGGCCATAGGACAACATAATCTAGACAAGCCCTCACTGAGATACCCTGCCTAGGGGATTCTAGACTGAGTCAAGTTGACAATTAAAAGCCACCATCACTCTATTATTGCCACATTCTGGAAGCTTGAGCAAGTTAATAGGTGTTTTTTAATTTAAACTTAATTTAATGTGTATGGGTGCCTTGTACATGGCCCGTGCACCATGTGCATATCATGTACCCTCAGAGGCTAGAAGAGGGCATCAGATTCCTTGGAACTGGAGTTACAGATGATAGTAAGCTGTCATGTGGGTTCTGGAAATTGAACTTATATCCTTGGAGGATCAGTCAATGCTCTCAACTGCTGAGCTACCCTTCCAGCTCCAATAAGTTTATTTCTACATTTTTTTCTCTCAGATACCAACTTTCTTGTATCTTTTTAGGCACCTGTCTGTTGGTTTTGTAAGAGTGGATAAACATATAAAGGGGTGTTCTTCCTGTGGGATCTTTCTAATGAAAGCAAAATGGAAGTGGCTATTAGCATCTTCCCACCACACTGCACCATGCCTACAGACTGCTCTTACACAGCACGGTTTTTAATGAAAACCTAGAGAAGTTGTGTTTTGTAATAATAAAGTAAGAACAGGATGGTCCCTGGTGTCATTGATCCAGAAAACCGCAGAGCCATTTGACACAGCCAGGTTTAGTGCTGTCTTTGCTGACAGCACAGTTTGCTGTCAGTCTGGCAGGCTTCTGTCGTGACTGTGAGGCTGTGCAGAGGCATTTAACTGTCATAGATTACATTTCGAGACCCTTCTTTTCCCTACCTTTTATTTGAAATACATAAGAGGTTAAGAGTTCCCAATGCCCTCACTGCCAGCCATTGGTCTAGTCAGCCTTCCTGGTCGAACACGCACCAGCTCTGACAAAGGACGTCCCAGCCATGTAATGTAAAGATTAAGCTTCTCTGTTTTCTTCATTTTTCTATTCATTTTGTTGATTTAAAATGTAGTCTTTCTTTATCTTTAGAAGCAGATACATGCC
Organism: Grammomys surdaster; assembly: GCF_004785775.1. Taxonomy (NCBI): domain Eukaryota; kingdom Metazoa; phylum Chordata; class Mammalia; order Rodentia; family Muridae; genus Grammomys; species Grammomys surdaster. The sequence goes on along the minus strand of NW_021604569.1, from coordinate 22,321,236 downwards.
CTGAATGCTACTCTAAAACAAGGTAAGATTTGATTAATTTGTTTAAGCCAGTCTTTAGTGAATGCAGAGAAAAGAAACAAGTTTTTGTTGTGTGTTACCTGGGCTACATTCAATATGATGAACATAACACTTGCCTCTTCAGAGCAATCACAGAAGGTATGCAAAGTGTTCTGGTAAAACTTACTTCTCATGCCAGGTGGTGATGGTACAGGCCTTTAATCCCGCACTTGGGAGGCAGAGGCAGGTAGATCTGTGAGTCTGAGGCCAGCCTGGTCTACAGAGTGAGTTCCAGGACAGCCAGAGATACACAGAGAAACTGTCTCACACATCAACAATGAAAACCAATCAACCAAACAAGAACTAACCAACCAACCAGCCACAAAACAACACCACCAACAAGGAAAGAACACACTTGTCCCCATAATTGGCCACTCTCATCAGAAGGCAGGTTAACTTGCTCACTATCCTATCAGTGATGTGTATCTGACCTACAATTTGACCGTCTGCCTGCATAACTTTATGACACGGTCTCTTCTTCCTCTGCCTAGATTAAAAAGACCCAAATACAGGTCTATATAACACCAATTCAGAAAGTCAAGTTTAGACTCTGTTGTTTTTTCTTCCATGCATCAACAAAATCCAGTAATTTATTATAACACTCTATTGGTAGTCATTGGCTTGTTTTTAGTAGTTAAAGGTTTTAGGGAAGCTCTCACTAACGTGTGGCCATAGCACAAACATTGATATAGAATTGATATATATTATATATTATATATAATTACTCTACTAGAAGTGAAGAACAGTTACATGTTGTATAAATAATACTAAAAAATCTCATTGGGAGATATTTTCACTGACTTTTCTACTTGCCAACATTTTCCTTTCCAATGAATATACTACTTTTATGAATGATTACTTCAGCTTCTCTTTCATTATTTTTTTTTATATCTGACTGCTAAGTGTTCCTTTACATGTACAGTTCATGACTTCAGGGAATGCTGAAGACTAATCTAACTACCTGTGGTTACTTGAACCTGTGTTTAGAATTCCTCTCCACACATCCCCTCCCACACTTGGCTAATCTGTCAGAGAGCTTGGGACTAAAAGACTCTGAAATGGCTTCTTTGGATACACCAACCAGCAGCAATGAGACTCATGACTCTTAAGCCAGTAGCACCCAGACCCCCCCCCCCAATTATTAGATTAGTGTTTTAGTAACATAGCGGGTGACTATAGAGAAGCCCAGAGGAGAGGATAAAGATGGGAACAGCAAGTGCAACACATTCCAGGCACCACAACAAAGTCAACAGACAGGGTCTATGCAGGAACAACTTCTGGGTGATGCTCACACATTTAGAAAAGAGATGAGCACTTTGGGGATTGTAGCATACGTGATAAAGGTAATTTGGAAATCCTTAGCGCAGAATCTAGAAGAGCATATCAGAATAAAGAATTCAAAGGGGAGGTAGGGGAGAGGCTGGGAGGAGAGGAGGGAGGGGGAACTTCGATAAGAATATAACATGTGAGAGAAGCATAAATAAAAATTAAAAAACGAAATCAAAAGTTCTGTTAAACAGGGCTAAAATAACTTGAGCTAGTCAAAGCACCTGTAATGGCAGCAGATGTCTCATCCGCTGCAGTGTTAATTCATACACAGTCACTTAGAAAAGGGCAAGTTGAATCTGTGGCCTAGAGAAGTCCTACCAGACCAAGCTGAGGCCGAGGCGTGGCTCCTCAAGGGTGTTTGCCAGGCTTGAGAAATAAGGCTGCACTGTTAATCATTTGAGTCGATCTGATCTTTCCTCAGGAGTCCATGCTTTCACAGGATTGAGCTTTACGGTCAGAGAAAGTGTGGATTAAATGCATTAGTGATTGGTTCTGAGTCACCATCATCATGCATTGGTGTCTCATTGAGGAAAGAAATAAAAGCATTTCCCTTTGGAGTCATTTAACCAAGAACAAGTCCAGATTTGAATTCTGTACTTCATGCTCCTGTGTGTTTCATCCTGTGTGTATCTCCTGACACAAATACCCTTGACAAAGACATTTTTTTTTCTGTCTTTACTGAAGAGCACAGAAAGCATCACATGGGGGTGGAATGGTACACTTTACAGAAATCTTTGACAGAATGTTTACAGAGATCAAGTTATTGACACCAACCTACCCAGATGACAAACAGTACTACAAGCATGTTTACCAGCTGGTATCCAAAAGCTGAGTTTAACATTTATGGTAAATGTTTTACTCTCTAAGATTTCGTTCAACTTCTTCTTCTTCTTCTTCTTCTTCTTTTTTTTTTTTTTTTTTTTTTTTTTTTTTGGTTTTTCGAGACAGGGTTTCTCTGTATAGCCCTGGCTGTCCTGGAACTCACTCTGTAGACCAGGCTGGCCTCGAACTCAGAAATCCACCTGCCTCTGCCTCCCAAGTGCTGGGATTAAAGGCTTGCACCACCAACCTCTTTATCTGCTGCTTTCAGCAAATGATATCGTTGTATTATCAAGGGCAAGGGAGGGTCTGTAACTTGAGATTATAGCTGTGCATAAGCATAGGCTGTAAATCAGCATAGGCTGATTACATGGGAAATCTAAGCCAAGGAACAATGTTTGTCACATGGTTCTCTTAAAATCAGGTTAAACAAACAGGCTGAGGACACAGCAGGATTGTAGTCTTAAGTGACAGAAAGGTGTATTATTAACTCTAGCTGTGATGTCCAGCAAATCAGTCTTTCAGAATGTGAAAGATACTTTTATCATACTACACTGCCATAGGAGAATATGATCGAGCCCTGAAGAAGGGGATTGGGGAGTGGAGTGCGTAGGAGGGAAGATATTCCTGGAGAATTAGATGCTCTGTTACCAGGGCCCCCACATCCTCTTCCTGGAGTGTGAATGAGCCTATGAGGAATTTTTGCTGATTTGTGAAGATCTGAAAATGAAAGTTATTTGAAAAAATAATTGTTTTTTTAAATAATTTTTAATGTTTCCATCTCTCTGAAGAGAATGTGGTCAGTAACGGTGTAGACATGTGATCTTTAACTACTGTCCTCTACTTCTGGGGAGACTGTGCTGTTTTAAGGCAGCACAACACCCTAGCATCTTTCAGCCTATGGTTTGAACTATGAAGGATCAAGATGTCCAATTCTGAATGAATTGCAGTTGTTAACCAGGAGGATACATCAAAGAGGGAACACTATTTCAGCCTTGTTTCGTATTTCTCTTATAATTCAGGCAGCAAAGCTATGTGTGAGCCAGTAGTTGGGTTTTCATTTCAGCCTTCAAGAGAGGCAATCTGTAAAGACACGTGGGCGGGGGTCTCTGCCGATATGCAGAGTTCCATTCTTTGTCACGACTATAAAGCTACCTCTGAATATAGACAGTTGAGGCAGAAAGGGGTAGAAATTGCTTGTTTGTTTTTTAAACAGAGACAACTTTAACTATCTCATAAAGAAATGGCACAGATAACTGATCACCAAATGTCCCCTCCCCTTGTTTATTTTTATTCTTTAAGCTTCGCCCACAGACCTAGCTCCGAGCCCGTAGAAGCAGAAGATGAGCCTACCTTGAGTTCCAAGGTAAAAAGCCCCTCTATGAAATTAATTTTCTCTTTCTGAATTTTTTTTCTATATATTCTTACACTCAGCAATGGTCTGCTATCATTGCATCTGAAAAGTCAGCCAAAGAGAAGTGTTTATATGATTGTGACCAGCTGGGCTTCTCGCTGCTTTGTTTTACTTTGAGTGGTGACAGAGGCAGTGGCTACTCTGTGCATCAGGTGTGGAAAATGCATACCGGAAAAAACACCATGAGGCTTGGTTTTCACAATAGAGCAAATCTGAAATTTGAGCCAGGAACTTTGGGATAAATATAGATTATTGTGCTTTGATTTTTTAACTGGGGGCTGGAGAACTGGCTCAGTGTTAAGAGCACTTGTTGCTCTTACAGAGGCGGTTCCCAGCACCCATATGGTGGCTCGCAACCATCTGTAACTCCAGTACTCCCAGATCTGAAGACTTCTTCTGACCTCCACAGGCATCATGCACGCACGGGGTGCACATACATACACGCAGGCAAACATTCATACACATAAAATAAAATAATGGAAAAAGATTTAAAAAATAGTTTACTTGTGTGACTTTAATTATATTCATGTTTCAAAGCTGTAAGGAAACTGAAAATTTATGTCACAGCTGATGGATCTGCCTGTGGTTTGAACACTATCCACGAATGGAGCTTCTGTGGGGCTCCTAACAGTGGTAGCAGGCGTGCCTCTGACTCTCTTGCCTGCTCTTGGGACTCTTACTCCTATTGGGTTTCCTCACCCAGCCTCTCTATAAGGTATTTTTCCCAGTCTTACTGTATCTTGTTTTGTTGAGTTTAGCTGTTGTCTCTTGGAGGCCTGCTCTTTTCTGACTGGAAGTGGAAGGAGAGTGGATCTGGGAGAGAGGGGAGGTGAGGGGGCTGGGGAAGTGAAGGGAGGGGTATAAAGAAGAACCTAGTTTCAATTTAAAAAATAATTTAAAAAATGTACAACTAAATAATATATTTTTTTGTCCAAATAGTTACAAGCTAGTACAAGTAACCAATAGTTCAATAACCGTAGTGTAAAAATTTAATTTCTGAAGTTTTGTGCTTAGATTTTAATATCAGCTCACAGTCTTAGTTTTATATTCTAATGGTTTAGATTTTAGAAGGTCTTTACTTACTCATTTAAATTCTCATTTTAAGTCTTCTGCACGTTGTGAGCTAGCAGAGGGCCAGAAACCTGTGGGCAGGTCACCTTTTGTTCCTAGAATAGAGTTTCACGCTAAAACAGAATTTTAATATATTTCAGTGTGAAGAAACACACAGAAGACTACTAGCAATTAACAATATCAAGCATTTTAAATGTGCCTCAAATTCATTATCCTTCCTGATGTTTAGGACGTGTCCTCTGGGGTGGTTTGCTCTAAGGAGCTGTGTCGCAAATGAGAAGGGAAAATTTAGGACAGGCCATCAGAGCAAAGACTTAGAGCACCTCAGAGTCCTCTGACTCAGACTCTCGGACTCTGACTGGGGCTTATATGGGCAGTTCTCATGCTCCGACTCAGACTCTCGGACTCTGACTGGGGCTTAGATGGGCAGTTCTCATGCGTTTCGGCTCCTATGTTCTGACTAAACGTGTGCTTTCTTATTACACACTGTTGTCTCTCATCCGATCATTTCTCCTGACTAAAAGCCAAAGCAAGACTTCTGTTTCCAACTTGTCTTTCTCTGTGTTAGAAATGGTTCAGTTTCATTCCGGAGTAGATAACAAGCTCGTATGTTGGTGTCTGTCACTCTGGTACTGCATGTTTGTTACAAGGCAACCTCCACCTCAGTAGCAGCCCTTACCAGTGCAAAGATTCTTAATCTGTGTTACAAAACCAAGAAAATTGATCATGAGACACAGCATTATTTAAAATGTAGAACAGATGTTCTCTGCAGCAGCTCGGAGTTTTGTTTTTGTTTTTGTTTTTTGTTTTTTTTGTTTTTTTGTTTGTTTGTTTTTGCATCCACGTGAGTATGAAATCAAAGCACAGAGGGAAACAACTAGTGAGCAAATTCAGCTTTGGCTGTTTTCTAGGAGCTATGACGTGGCACTCAAAAATAATGACACACGCATTGCCATAGAATCGATAGAACTCTCAGCAGTAGAATTTCCTGCTGACTCAGCCCTCCAGTGACGCCATTTTGTATGACCCTGGGAAATTTTTGTTAACCTTAACATTTTTTTGCCTTTTTTTTTTTTTTGGTTTTTTTGAGACAGGGTTTCTCTGTGTAGCCCTGGCTGTCCTGGAACTCACTCTGTAGACCAGGCTGGCTTCAAATGCAGAGATGTGCCTGCCTCTGCCTCCCAAGTGCTGGAATTAAAGGCGTGCGCCACCACAGCCCAGCGATTTTTTTGCCTTTTAAACTGTAAAATGCCATTTGAGTCCAGGGCCAAGTACATGTGAGGAGGGGCTTGAATGCTCCCTGTGTCTGACCTCTTGCCCACCCCCTCACCACCACACTGTTCCCTCCCAGGATGGCTACTGAATCCAAATTGCTACAGGTTCAGAAAGTATGTGAAAACTAATAAATGTGCTATTTTAATGGTGGCAAATATGTGGTACTTAAAATCATTTGTCCAGTTTTAAACTATATTTATACATGGTCCAATTAGGAAATATGATCCATCAGTATCTGCTTAGGCATAGGAAAAGAAGGTTGGTTGATTTTAAAATAGGGTTTTGTTTTTCCTATGACATCATAATGGCACTTCAAAGGCTTAATTGTATTAAGCCTTATACACGTTTATATTTTAGTAGTATCTTGAGGTCAATTCTCAATAAATTGCTTCTATTTCCTTAGACTGTGTAGCTCAGGGCTGGAGAGTTGGCTCAGTGGTCCCTTCTCAGCATCGTGTGGCAGCTCACACTGTAACTTCAGTTCCAAGGGATCCAGTGCCCTGTTCTGGCCTCTCCTGGCACCAGACACACATGCAATGTCCATATATACATGCAGACAAAGCATCCATTCACATGAGTAACTTTTTTAAATTAAAAAACAAAAATCCCATTTGGTTCAGTCATCACTTGATGTCCTGGAATGTTTAGGACAGCTAGCAAGGAGAAACTCACTAATTGGCCGCTGTTGGATGAAGGCAGAAGAAACTGGACGTTCTGGGAAGTGTGAGAACTGGACTACTGGGGGTCCTGGAGACCCACCCGAGGCATGGCACCAGTGTAGGAAGCCTTGGAGTTGGGACAGAACTCACCCAGACAGCAAGTTCTCAGCACAAAGGAGAGTAATTACCCCAGAGGGACAAGCAGGGTTTTAGGGGGGCTGGGGGTGGGAGGGTGCTGCGGATAAATTGGACGAAGGCTACTGCAGGTGTCTCTGCAGGAGTGAGTTTTAAGGAGAAAAGGGGGCGTCTGTGCTAGAATGACACCTGATTGGTAAATCCCGATTGGCCAGGTTAACCAGTGTTAGCCTTTTGATTGGACAGGTTAACCAGTGTTAACCGAATGATGCCTTTTGATTGGTGGACCTTGGTGTTTAGTCTCAGGAATGAGTCAGTGGCCAAATAATGAAATGGACCCTGGGAGCTAGCTTTACAAATGTAGTCTCCTGCTTTAGCAAGGGAGAGGGGATGGAAAAGAGCAAAGCGTACTGGCGCCGTGTTTGCCGCGTTCACACTGTTAGAGAGCCCGTCATTTGTTTTGCAGAGGACCCAGGTTCTGTTCCCAGTGCCTGCATGGTATAACGCCAGTCCCCGGGATTCAATGCTCTCTTGTGACCTACCAGATATGCACCGGGTATACAGACATATATACAAGCAAAACACTCCAAAACATAAATAAATCATTAAAACACAGTGTACAACAAAATCCAAATGTATAAATTCTAAAATATTAAAGTAGAAGAGATTAAAATAAAAATCTCCCAGCCGAGAAAGAGTCCCGTGACCAAAGTGGTCTTTTTCTGGATGTCCCAGGTCTAACACAGGCCTGCACATCAGAAGTTTCTCTTAAGTCAGAAGCTTTTCTTTGGTGTCTTTCTGCATAATACTTCCTGATACTGTGGTTCTAAGTGGTGTGGAAGGCTCACTCACTGGTGTCTGTCGCAGCTAGTTGTGGCGTGCACTTCCTGTGATTCGGCATCGCTCCTCTAAGCAGTGATGTAGATGGCAAGTGGACTTCAGGGTGTGGATTCTCTGAGACTCAAACACCACTCTTCTGCTTTTCCGTGCAGCCTCCTGTGTCCCAGTCACCCATGCTCACCGAGTCTAGCCTCTGGGTTGGCTATCCTGCAGATTGGCCTGAACCCATTAAGTTTTCCAGACAACGAGCAGTCTACAACCCAACCGAATGGAGGGTAAAGCTGGCTTTAACAAGATTTTTAACTTTGCTGAAAAATATGTAATGTTGTGTTTTTAAAATAATTTACACTTTTTTAATACAGGAAGACATGGAATCCCGGTCAGTTCCTCTAGAAGAAAGCAAACAGCAGGTGGCAGTCTTGCTGGGAAAAGAGGCAAACATACAGACACACGAGTTGCAGACCAGGTACAGGCTTTCATTTCTCTGAGTAAAACCAGCTTAGTGCCATCAGAAGGGACGAGAGCTTCGTGCACCAGACATACTAGATTTATAGAAAAAAATTAACACCGTGATCAAATAGTTTGCAGTTTTATGTTCAATTCCACATTGGCCTGTGGGTGTCGCCTTTAGTTTGTGAGTGCTTGTACCATCTACCAGCATGCAAGGCCTACACACCTGTTTGATTCATTTTTTCCATCCCAGAAAACTACAGTTGTGCAGCAGGCATGGTGATGGGAGCCTGCAACCCTAGCACTCTGGAGGTGGAGGCAGACATGAGTTTAAGGACAGCCTTAGCTATAGTCCACCCCCAGCACTGCAGGAAGGCAGGAAAGAAGGAAGGAAGGAGGGAGAAAAGGAAGAAAGGAGGGAGAAAGGCAGGGAATGAGGGAAAATCAGGAGAAAACTGCAGTTCCAGAACCAAACACTTCACACTGGTCCGGGGCCTGCACAGCCTGGCAGACATCTTTGTTCCCCCATCTTTCTTGAGAACGTGGTGTATGATCATCACGGACCCGGCAAACACGCTTCGCACCTCATTATTTTTCTCACCTTCCCCTTCTCCCCCTAGCAAGCGGGTCTGTTGGACCTGGAGCAACACAGGTACAGGCTTCCAGTAGTTTTCTCTCATGTTTTGGCACTTTCTGTCTGAACTCACTATGTGCCTGTGAGTAGTGTCCTTGAGCTCAGCTTCTCCGCCCTGCCCCAGGGCCTCCCAGGACACGGGGGGGCCGGGGGGGGGGCCCCCCAGGCCATGGCTGTTTCTGGCCCACCATATAATCAAGCTCCATGTAAATTACTCTTTGGGCCTCACCACATATTTTCCGAAGTGTCTGAAGCCCAGAGCTGGCTCATTTGTAGTCACAGCTCTGATTAAACTTTTCCAAAGACTGAACATGGATCCATATGTAATTGCTGCTAAACATTACTTGAAAGAGAATTCCAAGAAAGCTAGCTCAAGACAGAAAGGGAGGCCAAGTTTATGCTTCATATGTGGGCTCAAATTAAAGGGCCCATTTCATTTTCCAAACCAGTGCAAACTATATTCTGATTTTAGGAATACAAGTTTCAGTGTGTCACACACTGTTCAGTTGGATCATTTCAGATAGTTGTGAAAAGAGAAAGGAATCTGTAATAGAAACTTGGGTTACAGCATAGATGATGGCTGACTTAGTTGTTAGTTAGCTTGGTTGCTATTGCTGTGATGAAACACCATGACCAACACAAACTGAGGGAAGAAAGGGTTTATTTGGTTTACATGTCCACATCTCTGGTCATCATTGAAGGAAGTCAGGACAGGAACTCATGCAGGGCAGGAACCTGGAGGCAGGAGCTGATGCAGAGGCCATGGAAGGGTGCTGCTTACTGATTTGCTTCTCATAGCTTGCTTAGCCTGGTTTCTTATAGAACCAGGACCACCAGCCTAAGGATAGTACCACCCACAGTGGGCAGGGTCCTTTCTCATCAATCACCAATTAAGAAAAGCTTCTGCCTTGTTTTGTATTATCATTTGTTTTGTATTTGTGTTAGATATCACACACTGAATGTAGCAAAACTCATGTGAACCAATAATCAGTTGTTTTAGTTCAGCTCTTGAGGAAGGAAATTTGCATGCCCAGTGTCTAATCATTTTAACCCCTGAAAATATTTTGGCCGTCTGTCATTCTTTGGTGAGAGAAGTGGAGGCAGAGGAGGTAACTAAAAGCTTTGGCTTTTTTTTAAACAAAAACTAAGTTTTAAATATACAAATAAGAATACGTTTAATATACACATTCCAGAACTTTTTAAAGAACAGAACTGATCCTATTGTGTGTTTCACTCTGAAGGGTTTTCGAGGAGCCTGGTGCCAATGATCCCGACCTGCCAGCAAAAGAAAATGCTAAGGTAATGCTGTTTTATTCTATTAATTTTCTTGTTCCGAATCCAGCTTTTTCAATATTTATCCTTAGTTATATGGTGCTTTCTCTATTATCATTTTTATGTGGAAAGTTTGCCAGAGAAAACCTTCCTAGACAGTTTTATGTAGTTGATTTGTTTTGAGTTTTTGTTTTTGAGACATGGTCTCTCTGTGTGTCAGCAGGTTGTGACCTGTGAGTCACAACCCCTTTGGGGTAGAGTGACCTTTTCATGGATTTCATATCAAATACCCTACATATTAGATGTTCACACTATGATTCAAACAGTAGCAAAATTCTAGTTATAAATTAGGGACAAAACTAATTTTATGGTTGGGGGGTCACCACAACATGAGGAACCTTATTAAAGAGTCACAGCATTAGGAAGGTTGAAAACCTTTGCTCTATATAAGCCTGGCTATCTTAGAACTCACTATAAGGACCAGGCTGGCCTCAAACTCACAGAGATCCTCCTGCCTCTGTTTCCTGAATGCTGGAATTAAAAGTATGTGCCACCACAACTGGATTGCAGATGATTGTTTTTTTAATTTTGATGAAAGCCAAAGAGATAGTAAACACTTGGAAGCCATGAGAGCTGAAGGAATGGCCCAGAAATGCATAATGACAGGGAAGTAGTTCATTGACATGTCTTAGTCACATTTCAATTGTTGTGACAAATCACCACGTCCAAGGCAACTTACAAAAGAAAGTGTTTAATTTGGAGCTCATGGTTCCAGAGAGTTAGAGTCCATGAAGATCATGGTGGAAAACATGCCAGCGTGTGGCAGGCAGTGGGCAGTGGGCAGTGGGCAGGAAGGCAGCAGGCAGCAGGTAGGAAGACAGCAGGCATGAAGGCAGTAGGCAGGAAGGCAGCAGGCAGCAGGCAGGAAGGCAGCAGGCAGCAGGTAGGCAGGCAGCAGGCAGCAGACAGGAAGGCAGCAGGCAGGAAGGTAGCAGGCAGCAGGCAGCAGGCAGCAGGCAGGAAGACAGC
>NW_021604569.1:22296376-22310152 GCF_004785775.1 Grammomys surdaster | reverse complement strand
CAGGCAGCAGGCAGCAGGCAGCAGGCAGCAGGCAGCAGGCAGCAGGCAGCAGGCAGCAGGCAGCAGGCAGCAGGCAGCAGGCAGCAGGCAGCAGGCAGCAGGCAGCAGGCAGCAGGCAGCAGGCAGCAGGCAGCAGGCAGCAGGCAGCAGGCAGCAGGCAGCAGGCAGCAGGCAGCAGGCAGCAGGCAGCAGGCAGCAGGCAGCAGGCAGCAGGCAGCAGGCAGCAGGCAGCAGGCAGCAGGCAGCAGGCAGCAGGCAGCAGGCAGCAGGCAGCAGGCAGGAAGGCAGCAGGCGGCAGGCGGTAGGCGGTAGGCGGTAGGCAGGAAGGCATGCCACTAGAGCAGTAACTGAGAGCTCACATATTGATCCACAGGTAGAAGGCAGAGAGAGCTAACTGGATATGGCATGGGCTTCAGAAATCTCAGAGTCCAACCCCAGTGGCATACCTCCTTCAACAAGGCCACACCACTGAATCCTTTCCAAACAGTTCCACCAACTGGAGATCAGTCATTCAAACATAAGAGTTTATGGGGGATGTTCTTATTCAAACCACCATGACACAGTAAAGAAAAGTGAAAATTGAGCAAAGATTATTGGTATAAGCATTATTGTGATTTTAAAATTATATTATTCTGACTTACCCAATATTCATGTCTAAAATATGTATTAAATAGTTATCAAAATAATCAAGGAATATGCCTTTGTCTGCAAAGCAAAACTATGTAGCAGAGAGCCTGTGGGGATATTTCCCTCTAGCACTTTTTATTTTAGTTTGAAGAGAGTTTATCCTCTATTTTGATACCATTTTCGGACTAATATGAACATTGTGGAAACATAGACATGTATACATAACTTATTAGTATTTTCATTACAAGTGAAATATACTGTGTTTTCCAAGATGTTCAATTAAAATTATGTTTGATGTCTTACCCAGCTGTGAACCCTGTGAACTATAGTAATGACTAGTGCGGCAAGACTGGCCCATGGGTGTAGTAATGGCATGAATGTTAAGGGAGTAACCAGCTCCTTTATAATTGGATGTAAATATGCTCCACAAGAGAAAACACATGCCTAGTACTGTAAATATGGCTAAGATTCTGTGGGTAGGAGCTCATAGGCCCCAAGGGGTGGACCTACTATTATCATTATACATGCACGTAGTATTAAATTGCCCTCTAGATCTACATTTCTCTACCCATAAAACAGCAAGGCTCTCAGACTCCATTAGAGGAGGATTTTTTGTGTAGTTGATGGAGAGCAGAGGATAAATGTCCGAGGACTGCTCAACTGAGACATCTATAACACACCCTCACTCCCAGGCTTAGGGCATGTCCCAGAAGGCAGGTGGCTAAAAGCCACAGCTCTGAGGGGTCCAGAGTAAAATTTGTAGACATGATAGGACTGTTACACTCATGAACTCAAACAGCAGTGGCTGTTTACATACGACTTGCACAAGATCTAGCCAGATCAACCATTCTAGCACAGAGAGGGAAATGTCCATCACCTCCTCCCCCGACCCCTACCTGAGGATCTATTGGTAGGAGTTAACAGCTCCTGAGAAAAGGCAGGTCAACTTTCTTTAAGCATGTGGCTTCTGGTAGGACAACCGTGCTCCAGTGGATTACCTCATACCCAGCACTTTTCATGATGTTTCTAAAGGCAGTCAGGTTGACAATGAAAAACCAGCCTACTCAACTAGGAATACTGAGCACACTTTCTAGAGTCTGTTGATCTTTTGTGTGTCTTCTTTGGAGAACTATCTGTTCAGTTCATGAGCCTATTGGTAGATTGGATAACTTTTTTTGCTAATGTTTAATTGTTGCAGTTCTTTAATATACACCCTAGATATTAAGCCAATGTCTAATACATAGCTGGCAAGGATTTTTACCCCTCTGTAGGCTGCTTCTCTCTGGCAAGTGTCTTCTTCACTACTCAGTATTTTAATAGCATACAATCCATCTATTGTTTTCTATAGTACTAGGGTCCTAAAGAAAACCCATACAAATTCTTACATGGCCTTGAAGTGTTTTCCTCCAACATTTTACAGTTTTCATTAAGGTCTTTGGTCTGTTTTGACTTGATGATTGTGTTGAGTGAGATGTGTGGATCTTTGTTCCGGCTTCTAACTGTTGGGACCCAGCACTCTAAGCACTGTTAGTTAGAGGCCATCTTTTCTCTAGTGGATGTTTTTGACAATTACATAAAAAAATATATGCCTGGGTTTGTATGTGCATCCTGTATTCTACTCCAGTGTTTCACATGTTCGTCATTGTTTATTTTTATGTATATGGTGTTCTGCCTGCATGTAGGGGCACCACATGTATGTAGTGTCCCCCAGAGACCAGAAGAGGATGCTGGATTACAGGAAACTGGCATTGTAGATGGTTGTGAGCTGCCATGTGGCTGCTGGGACCCCTACAGGGCAGCAAGTGCCCCTAACTGTCGAGGTGTCTCTCCAGATCCCTCCCATCCGTCTCTCTGCCAATATATGCTGATTTGTTGATATGATTTAGTAATAAAAATTGAGATTAGTCATTGTGATGTCTTTAGGATTTCTTTGTTTATTGAGAACCCATATGAATGTTAGCAGTTTCTTCTAGTACTGATGAATGTCACTGGGATTTTGACGTGGATTGTACTGAATCTGTAGATCACTTTGGGTAAAATATCAGTTTTCACAATGTTAAGTCTGCCAATTATGATCATGGCAGGTCCTTCTATGGTCTACCATCTTCTTCAAACCCTTTTTGTGTCTTCTTTTTGTTATAGAAATCTTAACTTCCTTTGTTGGATTTATTTTGGGGTGTTTTTGTCTTTTAAGCTGTTGAGGATGAATTTTTTTTCCCTTCTTTCTTGGCTAATTTGCTACTGGCATGTAGGAAAGCTACTGATTTTTACCTGTTGATTTTATATCCCAATAATTTGTTGGAAGTGCTTATTAAGCCTAAGTGTTTTCTGGTGGAAAAAAAAAAGCTCAAAACCTCAATTTCCTTGCCGAGTTGTACTTCCATGTTGTTGACTCCCCCATCCACGCTTCTGATTTTCTCTGCCATCTTGCCAGCTGCTTCCTCTGTGCTGCTCGCTAGTGCCCCTGGGTCCTAAAGAGAACCCATCTGTTTGGTTCATTGTTTTTCAGGTCATGGATCATTTTATCAAAAAACTGTTACAATCAGCTTCTGCTAGTCTACCTACCCGTCTGAGTACCCTTGATTTCAGTCTTAAGTGCTATGATTGGGGCTGAAGGAGCCATGTTGCCTTGCCTTTCCATATTTCACGTGGTGACAACACATAAGACCATTCTCCATTGCTAACCAACCTGTCCGTGGCAGAGTCGCTGCTTCACCCACATCCTCCATTGGGCTTGAGCTAGTGAGGGCTGGTTCATGTCTTTTGGGTATGGCTTCCCTTCCCTCCACAGGGAACAGTTTCAGCTTCTCCGTCAATCTTTGTTTTTCTCTCCTTTCACTGGGTGACTTGTGGCGCTCTCTGTGTTTGAGATGCAGCCCATTTTTTTTCTCATTCTGACTCTCCTTCATGAGCTGAGTTTTGAGGATGGCTGGTATGGTGGCCCGATAGCATTTCACAGGGGAAAGACAGCACATGTGAAGGCCCAGTGGAGGGAAGAGACACCATTTATTTCTCATCTGCCTTTCACCATCACATCCACCCACAGAATGTGTTAGGAGATTTTTAATTATGTTAATGTGTTGTGAAGTTATTGAGTTACTGTCTTGTTTGTACAGGATGAACTGCTGTCACTTTTAGCCCCTCTGGAGGAAAATAAACCACAGATGAAAGACTCTCCAGTAACTGAAGCTGCCAAGTTCCAGACAGATGTCAAGCTGGAGAGGTGCCCGTGTTTCCTCCTTTCTCTACGTAACAGCCTTTCTGGCACTCTGGAGTGATTGCAGTCAGCCCTGCGATCTGAAGAACTAGACAGCAGGGACATGCTTCATTTCTAGTTTATAAGATACAATTATTAAAACAAAGCATGAGTAATTTATACATGAACTATTCAGTGCGGGCACAAAAAAAACTGATATATTGACAAGGATTGATACTCTGCTTTACTGATACACAGGTCACCTTACTCACAACCTGGTCTCATGTCACATGGGGCTAAAGAATTCCTCATTAGTTTTACTAATTTTTTAAAATACAGGCTCATGCATATTTACTCAACATTGAGTTCATGTCTTATTTTCGTTTTCATCTTTGCGTTCTGATGTACGTGTCTTAATGAAAGTACATTGTTGCCGGGCGGTGGTGGTGCACGCCTTTAATCCCAGCACTTGGGAGGCAGAGGCAGGCGGATTTCTGAGTTCGAGGCTAGCCTGGTCTACAGAGTGAGTTCCAGGACAGCCAGGACTACACAGAGAAACCCTGTCTCGAAAAACCTTAAAAAAAAAAAAGAAAGAAAGAAAAAAAGAAAGTACATTGTTAAACACAATGGGAATTGAAAATCACTCTCTCATTTGGGTGACCATGCTTCAGATGGCTGTCTCCGAGGAGCTGTCAGTCACCTGATGGCATCTCTGAGTGATCATTGTCCATAATTACCAGAATCCATTTAGATCTTTTTACATTGTTCACAGTGTCTTAGATTTTATGTGTAGTGAGCACAGAAAGTTGGGGTAAACTGTCTTTGTTTGCTTTAACCATTCTTCAGTGGACATAGGTAATATGTGGATGGCAGCAAGAGCACAGCAGGTTTGAGCTTCACATAAGAGTGCGCTTAGTTCTTAGGTTTCACACTTGCTACGTGTGACCTTGAGACCTTGATTAGTGGCCGTATCACTTTTGATCTTGTCTTTCTGTGTTTGTTTAGTTGAAAATGCCATAAAAACTTGAAGAACTTGCACATTTGGAGTATAGGTGGCAACTTCTCTTGTATTTAATGAAACATTCCTTAAAGGATTGAAAGTCTTTGTTAGATGGTTTTATACTTCTACTAAACCAGTACTTAATGCTTCTCATTTTTCTCATTTGTGGAAAAAGACAAGGTATTTTAGAATTTGAAGAAAAGGGACTTGAAATTTGCCAAGACAGCAATCTAGGTAAGACCTGGATTGGGAATTATTGTAGATAAGCCTTGCTTTCATTTAAAAAAAAAAAAGTAAGAAATAAGTTAAATCATGAAAATGGTGTTTACAAAGTGAACATATAAAATGATTTTGTATTTTTAAATTACGTATTTGTCTAGAATCTAAGTTGTTTAATGAGTTCGTTACTAAGTATATTTTGCTTTCTGAAACAGTGTGACTTGAAAAAAATCATTTTCCTTTTGTGGTCTTGGGATTGAACCTAGAGCTTCCCAGATTCTGGATAAGTGCTCTCTCACCAAAATACATCTCTGTCTCCTATAGTTTCTTTTATTAATATTTATGGGTGATAGCAAAGTTTCTTTTGGAAATCTTTACATTTTGATGTGTTTTATTTCCTACAGATGGGTCTTGGCCCTAACACTTTAATTACTTTTTTTTTATTAATGTAAAGAGACGACATGACCAAGGAAGCTTATAGAAGGAAAAAAATTATTTGGGTTTTACAGTTTCAGAGAGTTAGTCTGTAACCATCATAGCAGAGAACATGGGAACAGGCAGGAAGGCATGGTACTGAAACATGAGCTGAGAGCTTACATCTTTATTCACAAGCAGGAAGCAGAGACAACTAACTAGGAATGACATGGGCTTTTGAAACCTCAAATCCTGCCCCAAGTGACACACCTCCTAATCCTTCCTATACAGTTCCACCAACTGGGGAACAAATATTCAAACATGTGACCCTATGGGGTGTGTGTGTGTAAAGCACTCTGCTACGTCTATTACATTACTTTTCTATGAGTATAGTAGATTGTCCTGGAAAATACCTGAGAGAGTCCCAATACTTATTTTTCAAGCTTATGATGATTTAAAGAAAGTTTTCTTTATATATAGAGAGCCCCTTCCTGGCCCATTCTGAAGCTTGAATGACATAATAATTTTATTTCTATAGTTGTCATATCAGATAGCAACTTTCTCCTCAGTGGTGCATTTCAAGCTTCTCTCTGCTATCAAGATGGTGAGGAGGGGGTAAATCATCCCAGAATGGTCTTCCCGTGAAATAATTCCATGGAAGACAAAGTGAGCTATTTTTATCACACACAAGATAGAGAACATAGTTAGAACTGAGAGTGGTTATTAGCTTTTCCTAGTAGAGCAAGTACATTGATGTCTCTTTTCTTCTGGAAAAAGAAACTTTAATCTGGAAACTGAAAAGGATCCTGGCTTAGTTAGGGTTTCAGTTGCTGCAATGAGCACCATGTCCAAAAGGCAAGTTGGGGAGGAAAGAGTTTATTCAGCTTACCCTTCCACATCTGTGTACATCATTGAAGGAAGTCAGCACAGGAACTCACACAGTGCAGAAACCTGATGGCAGGAGCTGATGCAGAGGCCACATAGGGATGCTTACTGGCTTGCTTCCCATGGCTTGCTCAGCCTACTTGCTTACAGAACCCAAGACCACCAATCCAGGGATGGAACCACCCACAATGGGCTTGACTGTCCCCCATCAATCACTAATTGAGAATATGCCTTACAGCTGGATCTTATGGAGGCACTTTCTCACATGAGGTTCCCTCCTTTCAGATAACTCTAGTCTGTGTGTCAAGTTGACATAAGATTAGTCAGCACATTCCTCCCCTGCCCATTATGTTTTGCAAAGCTTCAAAGGACCATGGCCATTCACTGATGCTGCTTTTGGCAGGGTTTATATGAAGCTAAGCAGTTTCCACGGAAACTCCCCAGCAGTTGTGTTGTGTCCTAACAAAATAAGTTCACAGAGAGGTGACTCGGTC
This sequence comes from Grammomys surdaster, assembly GCF_004785775.1. NCBI lineage: Eukaryota > Metazoa > Chordata > Mammalia > Rodentia > Muridae > Grammomys > Grammomys surdaster. Next base: position 22,303,317 of record NW_021604569.1, on the reverse strand, counting down.
ATGACTCTGCCTGCTCTTCCAGAGAACCTGGGTTCAACTCTAAGCATTCAGGTGATGGTTCAAAATCCTCTGTAATTCGAGTTCCAGGGCACCAGTACCCTCTTCTGGCCTCTATAAGGACCAGACATTCAGGTGGTGTACATATTTGCACATGCATAGGTAAAATAAAAATGAAAAGATAGTTTAAAATAAAAATAAGTACATGCCCTTAGCTCGGCTTCTCCTGCCATTAGCCTGGAAGAGTCACACTGCCTGTTTTTTATTTAGCATCAACAGCCTCTCATGGTGACTCTGCTAATAATATTTTCTGCCTGGTGATTGTATTCAGTTACAGTCTGGCTATCAAGCATGGTAGTTTACATTTAGGTATTAAATTTTGACAGGCTTCTTTCTCCTTTGATTTGAAATACAAAAACTAGTGGAAGTATGAGTTTTAGCTTTTGAAGAGTGGATTGCCTATCATTAGAATGAATGCTCTTGATGCAAGGCTCCAAATTTATTCATTCACCAAACAGTCATCAGTTGAACCATTTTAATATATTATACTTATTTTATTTTTCAAAACAGGGTTTGTCTGTGTAGCCTTAGCTGTCCTGGAACTAACTATGTAGACCAGGCTGGCCTCGAACTCAGAAATCCACCTACCCCTGCCTCCCAAGTGCTGGGATTAAAGGGATGTGCCACCCCCTCCAGGATTTCTTTTCTATTATTTTATATTGCTGATTAACAATTTATTTTTCCTTTACCTTTAGAAGCAGCTGAAAGTACTGAGTCCTATTCAATACTAAGGTAGGATTTTAAAGATTAAGTACAGAAAAAAGAAAACTGGTACATATTAGTGTTCTCTGGCTCCTTGCTGCGTGATGGGCTTGAGGCTGGCTGCTTTGCAGTCATCACAGCTTGTTTGCAGAGCATGCACCCTGTCTGTCATAACCCATTTTCCCCAGCTAGGTGGCTCTCACTGAGGGGCTCATAATCCCACAATTGCCAGGAAGCTGATCCAGGGAGTTAGACTGTGCACTTTCTCAGTCCCTTTTCCTGCTCTTCTGTATAAATGATAAAACAAGAAACTACTTCGTATAACATCAATTCACAAAGTCCAGCTGTGTGTGATCCCTTGTACCAAGTGTTCCCAACAAGCTTAGCAGTGCTATAATCATGGTCTTAAAAGTCTTACAGCTGCAGTCATAACCAAGGTTCGTTTTAAGGTTTCAGGGTAGATCTTAAGCCTGTGGCTATCGAACCTTCAATCTGATACAGAACAAAATCATGCAACTTCTGTAGAGGAATTATTTTTCTGGAAGTAAACCACATCTACATGTAGACATTGTTCAGCTACAATATTTACATATGCCTAGAAGCTATCTGAATTATTATTATTACTATTATTATTATTGACTCCCTATTAATTTCCCTCCTGAAATTTCATTTTCTAATTTGTTCTCATCATCAATGAACATGTTTGTCTTTGCTGTTGTCTTCCTGCGTGGTTTTACCTTCAGTCCTTTGCTTGTGTAGACCCCACTGAAAGTCTGTACAGAATCAGGAGTTTAAGGACTTGCTGAAAGCAGTAGGAATGAAATCCGACCTCATGTTCCTTATGCCTAAGGCCTGTGGCCTTTATTTATCTTTTATTTGTCAGTACTTTAAAGATGAAGTATTCGAGAAGTTGAAATCCATCAAAGATGAGAATGGAATTAAAAAGCAGATCCATGGTAGTTTCTAAGAATGGAGTTACAGAGAAGGGGGAGTTTTTATGTAACACTTTTGGTAACACTTATGATTTTAGAATATTTGGAGTCTCTATCAGCATGATCATGAGGATACAGGAGTTTGGGGGGCATATTTATTAAGTTTGATATAGTCTCCTGCATTCGGTAACACTTCTCAATTTTCTAAATATGTCATTTCTATCTTTTACATTTCATAACAAACCACATTTGACTTTAGTTGAATAATATACTCATTATTATTTGATTATAATAATATTAGTATAGCATTTTCAGGTTCCTATTAAAAACTACAAATGGATTGTTTTTAACCTATGCATTTATTAAAGAGAAATGTTTTTATGTGTGTTTAGCTTAAAATAGATTAGAAGAGTGTTATATTTTAGAAACATTCAAATTACAGATGTTCTTCATAAGACTAGTGCAAAAACATCACTGGGTTCTCTTTGAGAAAAATATTTACAGTATAAAATGAATTTTTGAACCTCAATATAGAAAAGTAGATTTTTCCACATAGCACAGTTTCAGTGTGGTCAACACAAGTCCAGATGAAGTGAGAGGGTTTTTGAAGAACAGAACTCACCCATTTTTATACATCTTTGTTCTAAAGGTTCTCCACCAACCCTGATGTTAGTGACCCTGAGCCCACAACAAGAAAGGATGAACATAAATTTGATACAAAGGTAAAATTCTTTGAGAAGTTGATCTTCTTATTCTGAGTATGGATTGTTTCAGCATTTGTTCTTAAATTCAAGAATAATCTACTTATTATCCCTTTATACTGAACGCTGATCAGAGAAAACATCCACCCTAGTTAGAATTAGTCAGTAGGTGTTTACTTGGGTCCCTCACAAAGGAATAGTAAGCATTCTTCGACAGCAAGGCTTGAATGAAGATGTGATAAGTGATACAAATCTTAAAGTCAGCAAACTTTCCTCATGATAAAGTAAAATTAAAATTTGGAGGAGGATTTGTGGAACAAATATACTTTTGTGTCATTTTTTAAGTGATACTAATACAACTTTTATGAAGCTCACGACTATAAAAAATTTAGTCACGGCTGGAGGGTTTGCTCAGTGGTTAGGAGCACAATCTGCCTTTGCAGAGGACCCAGGTTTGGTTCCTTGCATCACATGGCGGCTCACGACCATCTATAACCCCAGTTCCAGGGCATCAGATGCCTTTTTCTGACTTCTATGGGCATCAGGCATGTAGATCAGGCATTCATGCAGGTAAAATATTTTTATACATAAAATACATGTAAATATTTAATGTAGTCACTTATAGTAATCAATGAATTTTCCGGTGTCTCATAGTTCTAACTAGCTAGCAGAAATGTGTAAATTTTTATTCCTTCAATGCTTTTTCTTTATTAGCATATAAAGTTTACAAATATTTGTCATTATTGTGTGTGTGTGTGTGTGTGTGTGTGTGTGTGTGTGTGTTTATGCATGCACATGCATGCTTATGTGTACCTGTATGCTCTTGCCGATGGAGGTGAGAGAGGTGTTGGAGCCTCTGGAGCTGGAATTCAGCAGCTGTGTGTAGATTGTGTGAACCACCTGGTGTGGGTGCTGGGAAGCCACCCACAGAAGCACCTCTAAAAGAACAACCAGTGCTCTTAACTGGTGAGCCATCTCTCCAGCCCTTACTCGGGTACTTTTAGAAAATTAATTGTATCATAAAAATTATAAGTATAGCCAGGCAGTGGTGGCGCACGCCTTTAATCCCAGCACTTGGGAGGCAGAGGCAGGCAGATTTCTGAGTTCGAGGCCAGCCTGGTCTACAGAGTGAGTTCCAGGACAGCCAGGGCTACACAGAGAAACCCTGTCTTGAAAAACAAAAACAAAAAAAAATTATAAGTATTATTTGCAGCATAGTGGTGAAAGTGTCAGCTGTATTCATGCATTCCACCATGGGGGTGTTGGTTATCAAACTGAGTGTCATACACGTGGTAGGAAGTCCAGCTACTGAGCCACACTCTCAGCACTGGAGAAGACTCTTCATCTGTGACACTTTGAAAACATAGATGTTGTATTTTTGTGTGTGCGGTTTGAATTTGTCTTCTCATAATAATGTCACCATGTTATAGCAACACATGTGGCTATGTCCAGTGAGCAACTTAACAGCTGTGGTATGTTCTAAGAGTCAGTACTTGTCATCAAAGAATGAAAAGCAAGATGAGCAACAGAGTCTACAATACTCCCTCTGGAAAATACCAGTCAGCATTTTCAAGTATCTTCCAATCAAATCACTTGGTAGCACTCTCAGAAAGTCTGGCTGACATTAATATTTATTGTTTTTCCCCTTTTAATTGTGCTGTTTGAGCCTAGATCCAAGTGTATGTAATTAGTGCTCTACCACATGGTTACTTACCCACCCACCCACAATACTGACGGTCAAATATTAACAGAACATTTTCACCTTTGAAACTCAGGAACCCTCGGGATTATATTCCTCCTAACATCCCAAAAGAATCCACATGTAAAGATTTAGCAGCTGTGAATGTCATAGCTTAGCATGTAACTGATTAGTGCGTGTCAGTACTGGGTCCAAATTTCCAAAATTTGAACAGTATCTGAAAAGTATTTGAGGGTTTATAAATATGATATTTGAATAGTGATAGATTTATAATTTTATTTGCTTTTGATAACATTTTATATGCTATGTTATGAAAAAGCTAGGAAGCAAGAACTCTGCATCTGCTGATACAGAATTAGGAAAATCAGGATAACTCTAAAATAAGGTTTTACATTTCTAAAATCATGCTGGTATTTTAAAATACATAAATTGGCAGACCCAGACTACCTCCCTAACTCTTTCATTCTCTTCTCTCTAGACTTAATCATAGACCTGCTGTAGCAGAAACCCCTCCTTCTATCCTATCTCCATTCCCTGGGGACTCTACCTCTTTGTGTAGACCCAGAGCCTTCTTAACTCTTTCTTGCTGCCCCTCTCAGCCTCTCCTTCTTACTCATCTCTATGCCTTTATATCACCCACCAACACAGAGCAACACTCTCTACCAGAGATCCTACAGTCATCACACCTGCCTAAGATCCAGGGTGAGCAACAGCAACCAATGACCCAAACATCCAACCAACAAAAATTAGACCAAACATCGACCAAGAAACACCTCAAATATCATAACTCCAGATGCCTTGATCCCAGAAAAAAAAAAAAAAAAACATGAACAGTCAAGGCAATATGCCTCCTCCAGAAGCCAGAAACCTACAGACAGGCTAAAGGCAGGCCCATTAGAATAACACCTGACTTCTCAGGGGAGACTTTGAAACCCAGAAGAGCTTCAAAGAGAGATGTTTTACAAACTCAAAAAGACTACAGATGCCAGCCCAGAATACTAAACCCAGAAAAACTATCAATCACAATTGATAAAGAAAAACATTCTACAATAAAACCCATACTAGTTTCTATGAATCCAGTTTTGTAGGAGGCACTAGAAGGAAAACATCAGTCTGAAGAGGTTACTCACATCTAAGAACACAAACGGAATAAGTAATTCTAAACCAGTAAATTAAATCAAAAGAGAGGGAAAAGCCGGGCGGTGGTGGCGCATGCCTTTAATCTCAGCACTTGGGAGGCAGAGGCAGGAGGATTTCTGAGTTTGAGAGTTTGAGGCTAGCCTGGTCTACAGAGTGAGTGCCAGGACAGCCAGGGCTACACAGAGAAACCCTGTCTCAAAAAACCAAACCAAAAATAAATAAATAAATAAAAAAGAGAGAGGGAAAAAACTCACACAATAAACATAGGAATCAATAATGTTCATTACTAACTTTTAATATTAATGGTCTCAATGCCCCTCCCAAAATGGACACAAACTCACAGATTAAATTTGAAAACAGGATTCACCTTTCTGCTGCATCCAAGAACACACCTCACCAACAAGGATAGACATCAACTTAGGGTAAAAAGATAGAAAAAGGTCTTTCAAGCAAATGGACCCAAGAAGCAAGTAGATGTCATCATTTTAATATCTGACATGATAAACTTCAATCAAGACTAGTCACAAGAAGGACACTTGCATATTCATCAAAGAAAAAAAATACACCAAGAGGATGCTATGATTACAAATATTTATACTCTAAACACATGGACACCCAAGTTTGTAAAAGAAACACTAGTATAACTAAAGTCACATATTGACACTCACACAGTGATAGTTGGTGACTTTAATACACAGGTCATTCAGACAAAAGGTAAGCTGAACTAAATGACATCAAAAACCAAATGGACCTAGTGAGTCTTTTCAGAGCATTTTATTCAAACACAAAAGACTATTCCCTTTTCTCAGCAGCTTATGAAACTTTCTCTAAAATTTACCACATACTCAGACACAAAGCAAGTCTCAATAGGTACAAAAAATTGAAATTACAGCCTGCATCCTAACTGACCACCATGGATTAAAGCTGGATATCAACAACAACAGAAAGCTTACAAACTCACAGAAAACTGACTAACTCTCTTCTGAATAAAAAATGAGTCAAGATAGAAACAAGGAAATTAAAAGCTTTTTATAATTTAATGAAAATATGACATATCCAAACCTATGAGGCACAGTGAAGGTAGTTCTGAGAGTCAAGTTCATAACAGTTTGTGTGTATAAAGATCTCATACTAGTAATTTAGTGGCATACCTGAAAGCTCTAGAATAGTAAGAAGAAATAACAACCAAGCCGGGCAATGGTGGTGCACGCCTTTAATCCCAGCATTTGGGAGGCAGAGGCAGGTGGATTTCTGAGTTCGAGGCCAGCCTGGTCTACAGGAGTGAGTTCCAGGACAGCCAGGGCTACACAGAGAAACCCTGTCTCAAAAAAAAAAAAAAAAAAAAAAAAAAAAAAGGAAGGAAGGAAGGAAGGAAGGAAGGAAGGAAGGACAACAAAAAAAGTAGATGGGGAGAAATAATGAAACTTTAGGCTGAAATCAACAAAAAAAAAATATAAAATAAAACAGTGCAAAGAATCAATCAAAGGGAAAATTGCTTCTTTGAAAAACAACAAGATTGACAGACTCTTAGCCAAATTAATAAAAAAAAGACACACAGGAACCAGATTAATAAAATTATGCCCAGAGAGAGGATCCATATGAAAGAGGGACATCATAAAAGTGAGGGAATTCAGAGCCTCAATAGGATATACTTTTTAAATGTGTATATATATATATACACATTTAAATGTATATATATACATTTAAATG
>NW_021604569.1:22255816-22296276 GCF_004785775.1 Grammomys surdaster | reverse complement strand
ATATTTTACCAAACTGGAAAAAATATAAAATAAATGGATGGATTTCTTTATACATAGAACCTGCTGTCTTAGTTACTTCTGTTTTTTACTGTGAAAGACACCATAACCAAGACAAAATTAAATGCTTATGAAAGAAAACATATAATTAGGGAGTTTGTTATAATTTCCTAAGGCTAGTCTCTAATTATCACAGTGGGGAGCCAGGCAGCAGGCAGGCAGGCCTGGTGCTGAAGCAGCACCTGAGAGCTTTACATCCTGATCCACAAGTCAGAGGCAGAGAGGGACTAGGCCTCACACAGGCCTTGAAACCTCAAAAGGCCACCCCTACTGACATATTCCCTCCAGCAAGGCCACACTTCCTAATCCTTCCCAAAAACTGTTGTACAAACTAAGGACCAAATATTCAAATATATTATTCTATTAGGTCCAAAAATTAAGTCAAGATGAAATAACTTTAACAGATCCATAAAAACTAATGAAAATCTCCACGTTAAAAAAGCCTAGGGATGGGTTTAGCACAGAATTCTCCCAAACCTTTAGAAAAGAATTAATATCAATACTCCCCAAATTATTCTGAAAAATAGAAACTAAAAGAACATTTCCTAATTCTTTTTATGAAACTACTATGATCTTAATACAAAACCATACAAACATCTAACAAAAGAAAATTACAGAAGTTTTCCTCATGAACATAAATGCAAAATATCTCAATAAAACATCTTCAAAACAAAATCAAGAACATATCAAAAGATATCTACCATGATCAAGTTGGCTTCATCCCAGAGATCCAGGGTGGATCAACATATGTAAATCAACTAACATAATCTGCCACATAAGCAGACTGAAAGACAAAAACCACATAACCACCTCATTAAATGTAGAAAAGATCTTTGACAAAAGTCTCTTCATGATAAAAGTCCTGGAGCAGCTAGGGACAAGGGAATTACCTCCACACAATAAAGGCAAGTTACAACTACCCCATAGCCAACCCCAGTCTCTGAGTTTGAGGCCAGCCTGGTCTACCAAGTGAGCTCCAGGACAGCCCGGGCTATACAGAGAAACCCTGTCTCGAAAAACCAAAAACAACAACAACAAAAAAGAGCAACAAGTAAATAATCAGACCTTGGGAAAAAAAAAACCAGCATGATATTGGCCTGAAAACAGACATGCTTGTCAGTGGAATTGAATCAAAGACATAATAAGTCCAGACACCTGATTTTTGATTTTTTTTTAAAAAAACAAAACAAAACTGCACTCTGGAGAAAAGACATCTTCAACAACTGGTGTTCATCAAACTGGACAGCTGCATGCAGAAGACTGCAAATAGATTCATGTTCATCACCCTGCACAAAACTCCACTCCAAGTGGAACATGGACCTCAAAATAAGGCCTGATACACTTAATCTGCTAGGAGATAATGTGAGGAACAAATTCAGACTTACTGGCATGGATACAGACTTCCAGAGCAGGACACTGACAGCTCAGGCACCAACATCAACTGTAACTGCGATCTCATGAAACTGAAAAGCTTCTGTATGGCAAAGGACACCATCTTTCAAAGAACAGGCTACAGAATGGGAAGAATTTTTACTAGTCACACATCCAATAGAAAGCTAGGGAGTGCCTGAGTCCACCGGAAGTCAGATATTTACATGTAAACAACTCATAACAGTAGCAAAGTTACAGTTATGAATTAGCAATGAAAATAATTTTATGGTTTTGGGGGTTACCTTAACATAAGAAACTGTATTAAAGGCTTTAGGAAGGTTGAGAATCACTGATCTAAAATATATAAAAAGCTCAAAAAACTGGATGTCAAGAAAATAAATAATCCACCTTAAAATGGGGTATAGATCTAAACAGAACTCTCAAACGGCTGAGCAGCACTCAGAGTCCAACATCTTTAGTCATTAGGGAGATGCAAATCAAAACTGCTTTGAAATATTATCTTATGACTATCAGAATTGCCGAAAAGAATAAAACAAAAGACAGCACATGCTGGTAAGAATGTGAGGTAAGGGGATAGTTTCTCCATTGCTAGTGAGAGTGTAAACTTGTACAAACACTACGGAAATCAATGTGGCAGTTCCCCAGAGATCCAAGAATCTATCTCAAGATCTAGTTATACCACGCTTGGGTGTATGCCCAAGGCACTCTGCATCCTACGACAAAGACACTTGCTCAACCACATTTATTGCTGTTCTATTCACAATAGCTAGGAAATGGGAAAAAAAAAAAACTAGTTTCCCTTCAATCACTGAATGAGTAATAAAAAAATGTGGTACATTTATACAACAAACTATTATTCAGCTCTTAAGAAAAATAGAATTATGAAACTTGCAGGTAAATGGATGGCACTAGAAAAAAATCATTTTGAGTGAGGTAACCCGGATACAAAAAGACAAATATTGCACATTTTCTCTTATGTGTAGATGTTAGCTCTTATGCTTTCGATATGTGTGCTGTAATCCAAATAACCACAGAGGTTAGTAAGGGACTGGGTAGAAAAGAGGATCTCCCTAGGAAGGAAAAATAGAATACAGTGTTATGGAGAGATAAAAGTGAAACTCGAATAGGAGAACTGGGAGAGGGAAGGGAAAGGAAGGCAAATGAGGAAATATTAGGAAGAACAGCATACACTAAAGGCCTTTGAAAAATCATATAGAGACATACTGCTGTAGACGCTCCTAAAATATAGACATCTATGAGAGGACTCCAAATGGGATCGCCAAATAACCTGACTTTTGATGCCACCAGAAAACCCTCCAGTGCCAGGACTGGGTTACCCCTTGTTGCATCGCTGTCCAGGGTACTCCCATTGATTCCTCCAAATACCACAGGCTACTGCCAAGGCTATTGGTTGAGCTGTATGAGCTGACAGCAAGGCCCTGTTGCTTAAGACAACACTTCTGTCATCAAACCCAGAGAAATCAAGCTGTGAACCTTCACCCTACTGACTAGCATTTATAGCAGGGGAAGGTACTCTGCACATAACCAGAGAAGAAAGGAAATCATCTCTATCACCTAGCAACAATCACTGAAATCTACAGCAGTGACCTGCCTGCAAGATAGGCTGGTGCCATAGTGTCACACATATTGAGGGAGTAACCAACCACTATGTGATTGAATTTAAGACACACTGTAAGATGGAACCCTTGTCTGACATTGCTTGGGTGGCCAAAATCCCCATGGGCCTAAGGGAGAACCAAATACGATGGTTCTTCTAAAGGAACACAACAAAAACAATAGCCATAGATCAGTGCCTTGCCTAATTAACCCTTATCCCTTGCAGCAGATGAGAATTAACACACAGACCCACAACTAAGCAATGTGCAGAGGGAGGGGCTTTAGAGTTCCCCATCCTAAATGGGATGTTTTCCTCAAAGATCTCCCTTCCAGGCTCAGGGATTGTTGTGAAAGAGGAAAAAGAAAGACTGTAAGACCCAGCACTGATGGATGGCTCCTAGGAGACAGTGTCTTCCAGACACAACAGGACTGATGCACTAGGAATTCACAGAGACTGAGGCAGCATGCACAGGCTCCAGACAGACAGGTCCCAATGCTGAGAGGGAGAAGTCGACATGGGTTCCAACTAAGAAGCTATTTGCAGTTGATAGTCAATTGCAAAATAGAAATTATTTATTTTCCCAATGGAGTGCCACTGGGTAAGTTCCCAGGCCCAGGAGGTGGTTGGCCAACACAAGATGAACTCAGTGGTATTTTGTGGAGTTTTTCTTTGATTTGACATCTTTTATCTGGTTGGTCTTTTGCCTGTTTGTTTTTATTTTCTTTTTTGTGGAGCTTTTTGAGTTTTTGTTTTTTTTTAAGACAGAGAGAGAGAGAATATAAAGTTGGGTGGGTAGGAAAGACCTGGGAGGAGTTGGAAGAAGGGAAAACAGGATCAAGATATAGTATATAAAAATTTTAATTAAAAATAAAATAAATAATGAAATGCCTAAATCTATAATCCATAAAAATACAAAAATAATTTCATTTGAACCTTCTATTAAAGGGTCGGTTACAGACACAGGTTTGTATTTTCTGCTTTTGCCTTTTTATTTGTTCCCTTTCTCACCTTCCTCCTTTTCTTTCTGTGTTGGGAGAATCAAACTTAGGCCCTTGGGTTTGTCAAACAAGTCCCTTCCCATTGACTCACAAGATATATCCAGTGAGAATTCTTTATTTCTATACATGAAATGGGAAAATAAAATTTAAGTTTCTATGTTCTTTAAAAAAATGTACATTTTTTTCATTGGATTCTTTTAATTTACCTTTTGCTGATAATTATGTGCCTGTGATAGATACACATCCAATTAACAAAATCACAATGTAGGTGTTTTTTTCTAAAATGAGTTACCTGCTACCGAAGAATCATATGGATAGATGGATTTGTAAGTACTGTATACAAAGTTACCTCTGGAAAATGACTACTTACTTTTTACAATACCCCCAGAAATGGGACAATCAGAAACCTCTGTTGACTTACCACCAACACTGTTTGTATATAAAGGACCTCAATCCAAACCCAGCCCATGTCCCGCACCACTCAGCTGCATGCCACCAGACTCTCATGGTTGTTAGGACTCCTATGATCTCTACAACCACCTCCAAAGTAATTTTCTTCTTAACTGAGAAGAATCTGGCATGTTTTAGATACTTGATAAATCAGGGTTCTTGTGCCTGTGTTCTTAGTAAAGCTTGCCATACTTCTTGAAGCTGTATCTCAACAGGGAAGACTTAGAAAACCATCACATTTGGAGGCCATTCATATATAACAGCAGAATTTTCTTCTAACGTGAATTTGGTTTTACACACATGGTGTCACCATTATAGAAATAGACAATCTTAGTTCACCTACTATTCAATTACTAATTTTCAGAGACTAAATGTCAGTAAACATCAGTATTTAAAGAATGGTGAAATAAATGTTCTTGTAGTATTTAAAATTACCTAACACATACCAAGCAAGGATCAGTCTAAGTAACAGTGGTAGTGTTAAGTCTTCTGGGTCATGGACTCTTCTGGGAAGACTAAGATAAGTGAGGGATTTTCATTTTACATTTATTTATTGTATGTGTGGGAGCAGGTACACATCTCAGCATCCCATGAAGGTTAGATGAGAGGCCAGCTTTGGAGCGTTGTTCGTCTGTTTCCATCGTGTAGACTCTGAGGGTTGGACCCAGACTGTTGGGCTTTGGTGGAAGCCCCTTTACTTACTCAGAGGCATCTCACCAGCCCTAAACTAATTTTATTTGTTAATTTTAATCATATGATTCTTGTGTAACTAAACGTATATTATGAAAAGCCAAATGGTACACATTAAATCTTTTTGCTTGTTTGTCCCTGCCCTATGATTTCTAAGGACAAGGATGGATTAGAAAAACATCCCCTGGCATCCAGAGCATCCCAGCATCAAGCCAAGCAGATGAGCCCTCCACTTTCACAACTCCAAGAAAGGTCTCAGGAGCCAGAGATGGACACGGTTTCTGATGAGGAAGATACATCTGGACTTTCAAACCCTGCTAAGGGGCCAGTATGTGGAGGAAAGTTGTTGACTGAAGGAAAAAAACCGGAGGGTAAAGAAACTGAGCAACGTGTCATAAACAAGCCAACCCAGAAGGGTGGTGAGATCTATGAAGGTGTCGAAGCTAATGTTTACCACAAGGAAGAGCGACCACCTGATGCCTCAGGAAAAGCTCACTTGAGGTCAGCCCCCACTAACAGTATGCTTGACTGTGGCCACAGAGATGTGATTGCAGCGCTGGACTCTGTAGCACTGCGGATCTTTCCCAGACAGGAGGAAAGTAGCCTTGGAAATGCCTTTCCATCTTCCTCATCCTCTCAGGTCATGGAATACAGTGGCCAGTCACTTACTAAGTTTCCCATAATGAGAAATAAATTAGACTGTGAAAATAACACTTCTGAATTGGAAGAATCTTTTCACAAAAGAAAGGAGAAATCTTCTAAAAATATTGAAAGTAGAAAGGTAAAAGGGAAATACCCAGAAGTACATATGGGTGAAAAGCAAGAAGGCCGTGAGTTCAAGAGCCAATTGCAAAAAACTATGAAACCAAAACGCACTGACTGGCAGTTAGATATCGGACACATGCTGAAATCCAGTGATGCTAAAAGGCTTTCAAACGTCAAGGAAAGGAGTCAGGTGAGCGAAATAATAAGTTGGAGTGATTCTACCCTTCTTGTAAGCGACATGTACAGGAAAAGTAAAGGCACACAGGACTTGTCCCTGAAGCCATTGCCCTTCAAGGGCAATTGTGAAGCCCCAGTGCGTACTGTGGGAGCCACCAGTGATGCGCCCCCTGATGGCCAGACGGCAAGAGCTTTTGAGAATGAAGAAATGCAGAACAGGCTGTCTGACAGCGAGTTCCGGATATTGGAGGAAGAGATCCTGGCCTGGGAGAAAGTCCACCTTGAAAATGAGGTAGTTGTTCTTTTGCTGGTGTGAATTGGATGCCTGTTGTCTGTTGGTGAAATTTTTTTACTAATCAAATCGAGTATGTGTGTATGAGATTGTGTAGCCATGTAGGCTACTTTCTATTTCCTAAGCAAAGGAATGTGACACCGTGGCTTCTGCTCCTTAAACCACCCTGGGTGTGTCCTTTGTATACTAGGAAGGAAGGGCGTGAATTCAGCACCCGACATTTTATAGACATTTAGTAAGTAACTGCTCTTAACATTCCTTCTTCTCCAGACTTGAAATACTGTGTGGTCTTTATGTAATGAAGAGATAATCCCGTGCATGTCTAATATTTGCATGATGGTCTTTTTTTTTTTAGATTTACTTTTATTCTAAGTGTGTGTTTTGCCTGCATGTATATCTATAACTGGAGTTAGAGAAGTTTGTGAGCCACCACACAGGTGCTGGGAATCGAACCTGGGGCCTCTGGAAGAACAGCCAGCGTTCTAACCCACAAAGCCATCCTCCAGCCCTTCTCAGTGCTTTTCTTACTACTTTCACTTTTTAGTCATCCGCCTGCCATCAGTAATTTCCCACTGTACATCCAGATCACCAAAACTCCTGCTTACCAAAATGAAGGTCCTACCGTCCGTGCCTATGCTCGCCAAGATGTGATCATGGCAAATATGGAGCTTTACAACCAAAGCAGGGTCAGTCAATTGGAAGCATTTTGGGCATTTTCTGGGTACGGCTGCACAGGCTAGTAACCCCAGCATTGGATAGGGATGAGGCTGGTGTGCACGCGATGACAGCACCAACCCTGTAAGTTGTGTTGGAAGTCAGTCTGAGTGACACAGAAAGATACTGTCTCAAAGACAGAATTTTTTTCTGCCCTCATTTATATTACAGGCACTATACATATAAACTTTAATTTGAAGTGTTTTATATAGACATTTAATTCCAGTGCAAATACAAATCGAAGGCAGACATCCTAAAGTGTAGTTCCTTGCTGAGATAGGTGTGCCATCCAGTTTTGTTTAATACATATGATAGCCCTGGGCCCTACAACTCCGTATACAAAGATTGGTCACCATACGAAGAAAAAATACTGGCTTGATCTAGAAATTTTGCAAAAGATCCTCTATAGACATGTTCAGGAACTTGACATTTACTTACTTTCAAAACAATGTTTTTTGAAATAGGAATTTCATTAAGAAGTTATTAACTTTTATAGTCTTTAGGTCTGGTTAATTTTAGTGTGTGACATTTTTGTTTCCAAGATTTTTTAATAACAAAGTAAAAAATAAAGAAATGGTGAATAGGAAAACTTCGGATACTGTTTTATGAAATGCTTGGGAACTGTTTGCAGACTAATCATGGGTATCGATTTTTGCAGAGTGTCTCTGAGAATTTGCTGAACAAGTGTGAGGGGATTCTGTCTGATGCCACAGATCAGCAAGTGCAGTATCTGGAAACAGAGCAGGCAGCAGGTAAGGGCGAGCAGTCCTGACATCACTGGGCTAGCCGTCACCGACTGAGCGGTAGACATGTGCCCTACAGCCAGAGAAATGCACCAACTAGATGAAGGTAGGGGGATGGACAAAAAGGGGCCTGGGGTCTGTCATTCCAGGACAAGAGGAGAGGGCCTCTGAATGCTCGATACGGGTTCCATGTCAAGATATCCTGAGACCTGCAGAAAGTTAGGGCTTAGAGATGGGAGGGAGGGGAGGAGGAGGGAAGAAAGGAAAGGCCAATAGGACAGAGTGATGAAGAACATGAGGCTGCTCTGCCCAGCAAAGAGCAGGGAGTTGGAACGCTTCTTCACAAAGTCAAAAACAAAGGGAGAGACAGGGAGACAGCTTCCAGTTCCAGGTAGAATCTCAGTCCTTTCTTCCTCACCGGAGAGATGCCCCCAGAGACCTATGGTGCCAGGTACAGTTGTGTTTCATTTTTAATCATAAACAAATTTAAATATGTCTGCTCAGCCACCTGGGTATAGAGTTTAGTGTTGTGGAAAGTGTTATTTCCCATTATTTAAAAGGTTTTAGAGAAGAAAAAGTTGAAATTGTCATGGAGAAATAAGAAAAACAATAAAACACCACAGATCTTTAAAAATCTTATCACAGAGTCCATAACACCTTTGGCAATTGAAATGTGAATTGTCTGATAAGGGGCAACTAGAGGCCAGAGTCTAAAATGGAAAGGTGAACTCTTGGTTAGACTATTGTAAAACAAGGCCTCTGGCAGCTGGTCTTGTCAGCTGGCCGAACCACTGGAGCACGCACATGCTGACCAGTAGATGTGGGGGTGCTGTCCACGTAGACCCTTGTCCTTAGACAAGCATGTGCTCTTAGGCCTGCCTCAGCCCTGGCTGCTGTCTGTGCAGTTTATTTAAGTCGCTCTGAAATTCTAGCTCAAGCATCAGCTCCAAAGCAGCCATGCTTGAGAGCTCAGTCCCTGCAGCTTGTATGGATCTCCTGAAGAAGCCAGGAACAGTGGCACACACCTTTAATCCTAGCACTTGAGAGGCAGAGGCATTCGGATCTCTGTGAGTTCAAGCCCAGCCTGGTCTACACAGTAAATGCTAGGATAGCCAGGGCTATGCAGAGAAACCCTGTCTCAAAATATAAAAAAGAAAGAAGGAGTCCATGGAACAGGAAGTAAAACAAATGTATGTGTGTACACATGCATGTGGTGTGTGATTGACCACAGTGTGCACATGTGTGTGGAGGCCACACCTCACTGCCCACCTCAGCTTTTTTCTCTAAGCTACATATCTTGTATGTGCATGTATGCGCATGTGCTGGCCACACAGGAATGTGCCATAACACCTATGTGAAGGTCAGAGGTCTTACCTGAGTTGGTTCTTTGCTTGCATCATATGAGTCTTGGGATCACCTGACAGGAGATGCCTTGGCCACTGAGCTATCTTGCTGCCCCCACCTCACCCCCACTTTATCTGTTGAGACCTCGTCCCCCTCCAACCCCTGAGCCTGAAGTTCATCCGTTACCTCCCCTGGCTGGCCAGCAGGCTCCTCCAGGGACCCGTGCCTTCCTCCACCTACTGTGCTATGATTGCAGTTTTGTGCAGCCACACTCAGCTCTTAAGTAGGTGCTAGAATTTGAACTCAGGTCCTTATGCTAACTCGTCAGGCATTTTACTAACTGAGCTATCTCCTCCGGACTTGAATGGTGGTAAATAACTTGACTTCTCTTGTTGGAGACAGAGTAGACTTGCTGATAAACATAAGTGGGTACATAGGAAGGACATCAGTTTCTCTGTGTCATCATCACCTCTGAGGATCTGGCTGCAGCAAAGAAGGGAATTTGTCACCAAATGAACAACAATGCTTCATTACTCATAAATGTGCAAACACATCCTATTAATTTTGGGCTCAGTGATTTACAAGAGTTGTGTAAAATGTAGTATTATGAGGCCAAAAATAAAATGGTGTAGTTGTATGTATCTCCCTCTTTCCTGTCTTAACATTTTGCTTCTGGAGATCTTGTCAACAGAGTCAAGTCTGGGTTTGTAGAATTTTTCTAACATTGGGGTATCTAGAGGCCGCATTCAACCACTGTCCGAATGACTGTAATCAGGTTTGGGCTGTTCAGGTTTCCACGTTTATACAAAGGCTTTATCAAGCCCAATAATGAAAAAAAAAAGTGTGTGTTGTGTCCCTTTGTGTGTGTAGAGCAGCTTGCTTATAACAATTTTTTTAATGAAGGAGCCACCTGCATATTAACCTTGATTTAAAATTTTAACTTAGAAATTGAAAATAGCCAGGCGGTGGTGGCACACACCTTTAATCCCAGCACTTGGGAGGCAGAGGCAGGTGGATTTCTGAGTTCGAGGCCAGCCTGGTCTACAGAGTGAATTCCAGGACAGCCAGGACTACACAGAGAAACCCTGTCTCTAAAAAAAAAAAAAAAAGAAAAAGAAATTGAAAATAACCATTATCCTTTAGAGTTTTATTCTTTTCATTTACTTTTAAGTGCTGTTCTTTATAACCTATGAGTGAGTAGCTTTTTACAGGAACTGTATGTGTGTTTCAGCAGAAGTGGACTCTGAGGAGACATCACAGCTGGAACAAAGGAATCTCGACAGCAGTGAGAATACTCAGCTGTCGGTATGCACAGTTTTAATGCACATCTCTCTGTCATGTTTTCTTTGTGTTAATAATGTGCCATACCCCAAACAGCACTTGAACAATCAGCTTTTCAGCAGCAATTTTATATCATACTTGACATGTAATGTTTTAAACATCTTAACTAGTAATAAAACGGTGTGTTCTTAGAAGCTATAGTCAGTTTAGTTTGTTGCTTGACAGCAGACATTTTTCTGAGTAGTCGTCCTGCTTCCATGTATAACTTCCTCACAGGATGAGGGAAGGTCTGAGCCATAGACCTGTGTACTTGAACTTGCATGTGCCTAACAGTGATGGCTGCTGTTTGAGAATCATTTCTTGTGACTTAAAATTGTTGTGCTACATCTGCAATAGCTAGTGGGAAATTCAAAGAAGTGATACTGTCTCTTGGTGTCTAATTGTCTTCAGCTTCTGTATTGAAGGAGATAACAGGCATAAAATACGCCCATCCCTACTGAGACACACCTTAGCTGTAGTTAGTGTATCAGTGGTATAGAAACTATCACTTTCTGTGTTGTTCAATGTCAAGGCCATGATTTGATATGTGCTAGTAAAGTTTTTGCTTGTTTGTTTGGTTTGGTTTGGTTTAGATTGGTTTTTTGAGACAACCTTTCTCTGTGTAGCCCTGGTTGTCTTATAACTCATGTTATAGACGAGGCTAAAAGAGCTCACAGAGATCTGCCCACCTCAAGTACTGGAATTAAAGGCATGTGCTACCATGACTGGTGAAATATTTTTAGTTAAACCTGTTCTTAGACAATGTCACAAGGTCACTGTTGGGGTCTGGGAATTGCCACACAAACCACTCAGACACTAATCTCAGCCAAACAGGGATAGTTTATTGAATGCCACATACTAAGACTGATCCATCAGAACCACAAATAAGACTCAGGAGGTGGCTGCAACATTGAGTTAAGATCCTATAGGACTTTTAAGCCTAAAATGCACAAACATCTGTGTCAAGTTATTCTACCAATCAGGATTTAGGGATAGGGGATTTCCGTAGAAACGTGTCTTTGTTGTATACTTATCTTGCTTCCATTGATTGGGGTACTCAACTGGGGCAGGGGACTTGCCTTGTCTAACATTCATGTTTTAACTTGCCAACCAGGATGTCAGTTACCCACATATATGTCTCTTTTTGACAAGCAGATGTCAGTTCCCAGGGAGGTCTTGGAAACTTAAACTTTACTCCACCCCTACTCAAGGTGAAAGCCTTATTCTAAGTAGTTTCTTATATTGGTGCAGGTGTCTCTCTTATGTCGAGATCCATCCCAGGGGCAGCTTATAAAAGCAAAAACCATAAAAGCTCATACATAACTGCATAAAGTGCTGCCTGGTGGTTGATTGGGTCTGAGATTATTGTGGCTAACTATACAAAGCAGTCCTAATTGACTTCTATTGTGATTAGTGTCTAAGAACACCCATGCACAGAACATGCTAGTAAGAACATATGAGAAAGTTTCCTCATGACATTAGTAACTGCACAAAATGGCAGGTGTGATGATTTGTATATGCTTGGCCCAGGGAGTGGTACTATTAGAAGGTGTAGGCTTGTTGGAGTGGGTGTGTCACTGTAAGTGTAGGCTTTAAGACCTTCACCCTAGCTGCCTGGAAGTCAGTATTCTGCTAGCAGCCTTCAGATGAAGATGTAGAACTCTCAGCTCCTCCTGCACCATGTCTGCTTGGATGCTGCCATGCTCCTTCCTTGATGATAATGGACTGAGCCTCTGAACCTGTAAGCCAGCCACAATTAAATGTTGTCCTTTATAAGACTTGTCTTGGTAATGGTGTCTGTTCACAGCAGAAAAACCCTAACTAAGACAGAAGTTGGTACCAGGAGTGGGGTATTGCTGTGATGGGGCTGACCATGCTTTTGTTTGGAAGAATGTGGATTTGGGGACTTTGGATTTGGAAAGCAGTGGACTGCTTTAAGTGGGGCTTAATGGTCTATCCTAGTAGGAATATGGAAGACTTTGTGACTGAGGGTGATTTGATTTGTGAGAACCTGGCTCAAGAGGTTTCAGAAGAGAATTTCAGTATGAGGCCTAGAGACTGTTTTTGTGGTATTTTGGTGAAGAATGTGGCTACTTTTTGCCCTTGTCTGAAGAGACTACATGAGGCTAAGGTGAAGAGACTCAGATTAATTGCACTGACAAAGGAAGTCTCAGAAACAGTCTTCATAGACTTTGTTCTCTGGTTAAGTCTCATGAAGAACATTTTAAACAAGCATAGCAAGCTGATAAAGGAAAAATATAAAATATATGGTTTGAATATTAAAGGGGCTCCAGGAAATGAAACAGAGCTGAATTCTGTGTACAAGGATATTAAATTGAGTTAAGGGAGTAGTGACCTTAGGGCAAGATCCCACTCAGCTAAATTTAAGTCCAGGCATGGTAGTACAAGCCTTTAATCCCAGGAGGCAAAGACAGCAAATGTCTGAGTTCAATAGGTAAAGAAAAGTTTAATTTCAGGCTTGGTGGTACACACCTTTAATCCTAGCATTACAGGAGACAGAACCATGCAGATCTCTGAGCTCAAAGTCAATCTACAGAGCAAGTACCAGGAAAGAGAAGTTTAGGTTGAGAGGAAATCGGAAAACAGAAAGCTGGTAATAGAATAAATTGAGGTGGGGGGCATGTTCCAGCCCCAGCAAGCAGCAGAACTCGGCAGCTTTGGCCATGTGCCTCTGGCTTTAGAGTGAAAATTAGAAGAGACAATTGGGACAATTGATGCTGGTTAGCTGAAGCTAAGAAATTAGTGGTGATTAAAAGAGGCCAGAATCATGAGATAAAATCTTCTGGCATGTATTTTCTGAGAGCATAAAGAAACTGTATTCCAAAGATAGCCAAGATTGTACCTCATGCTGCAGCTGTACTTGGTGATATGTAAGAGTCACCCAAGTGGTACTAGTTTTGAAGGCATGAAGGGGTCATGAAGGCCCCTGAGACTTGGCACTGTGAGAGGCCATGGAAGGCCATTGGTGAAGGTGCAACCTCAGCTGCAGTTGACAGCTCAGGACTGAAGGGGCCATCCAAAGGAGTTGAGGCTTGGCACCATAAAGAGAGCCTGTGAGAGGCTATTGGTGAAGCCTAATCACAGTGGAAGACCCCAGTGTATTGGAGATGCCAGTATCACAGGATGATCACCATGAACATAACAGCATCAGTGGAGTGGATCAACCTGAACTTAGAATGCTACAGAGGACAGAGCTGGAGGAGCCCTTTGGAGGATCCCAGAAGATCATGTGTGGATCCCAGACATTGAAACAAGAGACTGTAATATTGAAATTGCCTTGGAGACTCTAAGATGTTTGAGATGTCAGAGCTGTGGGCTATCTGCTGAGGAAAGATGCTAACAGGGAGTGGAACCAGCCCAGCAGAAAGAAGTTTGTTGCCATCAGCAAAGATGAAAAGGGAGTTGGAGATCTGAAGACTTCTTTGGCATCAGACACGGAGACACAGAGTTTGGAGTTTGCCCAGCTTGTTTCCTGTCTTGCTTTGTGGATTACAGTTAAGTGGTTGAGTGAATCTCAGAAGAGACCTTGAGCTTTGGACTTTTAAGATTGTTGAGACTGCTATAGACTTTGGGGACTAAATGGATTTTGCATTCTGCTATGTTTAGGTGTGGCCCCCATAGACTCATATGTTTGAACAAGCTTATGGGGCCAGGGAGTGGAATGTATATGCTTGGCCCAGGGTGTGGTACTATTAGAAGGTGTAGCCTTGTTGGAATAGGTGTATGCCTAGAAGTCAGTATTCTGCTAGCAGCCTTCAGATGAAGATGTAGAACTCTCAGTTCCTCCTGTACCATGTCTTCCTGGATGCTCTCATGCTCCTACCTGATGATAATGACTGAACCTCTGGACCTGTAAGCCAGCCACAATTAAATGTTGTCCTTTATAAGACTTGTCTTGGTCATGGTGTCTGTTCATAGCAGTAAAACCCTATCTAAGACAGCAGAATAGACAGGTAACAGTTACCTAGACCTTAACAGTCACAATGCATACTGACCCCTCTCACCACAACCCTCTCCCATCTCCCTACCATCCATCCACCCCCATCCTGTACTCTCTCACACAGCCATGTCCATTCGTTTTGCTTTGTTTTTACCAACAGTGTCTATGTAATCAGGTTTTCATGGCACATATAGGATCCCAGTGGGCTCAGCTGTGGGTACACAACTGAAGACAATGATTTCCCTTTTCTCAGGATCTATCAATAGCCAATAGTTAGCAGTAAACATAGGATCCCCAAACCCCTCCCCTTTCCATGATTGATTATTGACAGGCCAGTCTTGTGTGACCCCAATGCAGATGGCCACAGCCATTGCAAGTTAATGATTGCTTTGGCTGTGCTGAGTCTAGGATGGCATCTCACAGCCCTTCACCTGTCTGTCTGTCTTACACTTTAGATCCCTTCATCCTCAGTGTTCCCTGAGACTTATGGGGCGAGCGGTGGTGTTAGGAATGCCTCATTTAAGGCCGAGCATTCAATGGTCACTTACTCTCAGCATATTGGGAAACCTAGAGTCTTTGCCTTTGCCATTATTTATGGTGAGGGGAGGTTCCTCTGGTTAAGGCGGAGTGGCTTTTGTCTGTGGATATAAGCTTAGGTATTTAGGAAGTGGCCGATGCTGTTACCTAATGTCTTTTGTGAGTGCTAGAGTATATTCACCCATAACACTCAAAGCCCATAGAGATGTCACAGCATCCTGGTATGTAATTTAAATTAAGACTTAGCAATTAGTTTTTGTGTGGTTGCTGTTAATGCTCTGGCTCTCAGCAATGTAAAGCTTTGGGGTTGGTTCTAATAATTTCACTCTGCTCAGTTATTCATCAGATAATGGGCTGAAGCTCACTGGCATTTACTTTTTGAGGCCTAAGAGGTCAAATATTTTTATATAAGGACAAATTTATAATATTAAAAATAAACAATTCATCTTTGGTAAATTAACACACAGCGGATTGATTAATAATTAACACATAATTGTTTTGTCCAAACAACAGTGACTAACAGAACTTTTCCAGTTCATATTTTTATTCTCATGTTGCTGAAGATTTTCTTTTTAAAAATACACTGCCCAGTGATTCTGACATTAAACATATATTAAGAAATTTAAATGTAAAATATATATTTATTTCTTACTATTTTTCTCATCTATATCTTGTGACCCCTGAAGGATCCAGCCCTTTTGAAGACATGCCCCCAAATGCAGAACACACCTGCAGATCCAACCTTGCCAATCTATCCCCTGTCTGAGAAGGAGAGCAAGCAAATTCACCCCTCACCTTTGCATCTGAAAAAAATGTCTGAAGACCTTGAAATAAATAAGAAATATGACAAAGAATGTGCACCTGGACATCCAGAAGTTCCTTCAATGAAAGTGCCTGGGAGAGAGTCTCTCACTCGAGACATGACAGAGAATAACAGCAAGCCAAACAAAAGCAGCTCAGAGCCGCAGCACTCAGCTGGGGATGTGTTGGAAACCATTTGTCCTGTGGAAGAACCACTTCCGGGTAACTGTAGGAGAAGACCTCAGTTCAAGGTAATTACCTGTAACTTAACTAAGACTCTGCCTGATGTGAGTTGAAGGTGTGTCTGGTTTGCCTGTCTGAAGTAATGTTGACATTTCCCAAACTTGAAAAAACGATACACGGGAAATGTCATACACAGAAAATGTCTTCCCTCTTCTTCGTGCTCTTGGTCTGAGCATGAGCTTAGCAGCCATCCTGTGCATTTTCTAAGTAATGAAAGCAAACACTTCACACATTTTGCACACGAATAAGGGGATTCTTGTAATTCAAGGGACAAGACTACAAAGTCCCAGGAAGTGTTAGAACTGAATGTAGGGCTGGAGAGATGGCTCAGTGGTTAAGAGCACTGACTGCACTTCCAGAGGTCCTGAGTTCAAATCCCAGCAACCACATGGTGGCTCACAACCATCTGTAATGAGATCTGATGCCCTCTTCTGGTGTGTCTTAAGACAGCTACAGTGTATTCATATATAATAAATAAATAAATCTTAAAAAGAAAAAAAGAACTGAAATGTAAGAAAGTGATGTGCTTGATATTGGCATGCTAAAAGTAGGAACTGGAAATTGGGTATTGGACAGAGCCTAAGACTAGAATACCAAAAGGGCTGTGGCTTATATACTTCAATGAATCATTCAAATGAATCACATGACTGAAATTATATGTAACATTGCACAGGGGCTATAGAGATGGCTCAGCAGTTACGAGTGCTGGCTGCTCTTTTAGAGCTCCACAGGACAGCTCGTAACTATCTGTAACTGCAGGTCCTGGGGAACTGAGGCCTCCTCCTGGTCTGCTTGGGTGCCAGACATGTGGTACACACATGCAACCAATTAATACACACAATAATAATTTTCAATCACAGCATTTCTGCAACTAAAGAAGTTGATACAGTAATCTAAGTAATTGAGGGCTTGCCTGACTGCTGCAGTAGCCACAAGTATAAAACCTGGGGCCTGAATCCTAAAATGTCAGGAGTTCCCCACACCGTGACAGGACATCAGTCTGTATAAACTAAGAAAGGCAGCAAGACAAGCTGAAATTAGTAACAAGATAGGCATTTTAAAAGTAGATTCTGCCCGGCGGTGGTGGCGCACGCCTTTAATCCCGGCACTTGGGAGGCAGAGGCAGGCGGATTTCTGAGTTCAAGGCTAGCCTGGTCTACAGAGTGAGTTCCGAGACAGCCAGGGCTACACAGAGAAACCCTGTCTCGAACAACCAAAAAAAAAAGAAAAAAAAAAAAGGAAAAAGAAAAAAAAGTAGATTCCAGCCTGGACTTGGGGATGCATGCTTTTTAACCCCAGCACTGTAGATCTGTTTGTATCTCTGTGAGTTCAAGGCCAGCCAGGACGACACAGGTAAGCCTCTGTCTCAATGAAACAGAAAGAAAATAGAAGTTTCACATTCAAAAAGAGGTCCTTCTATTCTTGCTTTCAAAAATCAGTGTTACCCTTATTTTTGCTGACTAAAAGCTTTCATATAGTGAGTGGTGCATGCCTCTAGTTCCAGCACATGGGAGGCAGAGGTGGGCAGATCTCTTCAAGTTCAAGGCTAGCCTGATCTATATCAGCTTGCATGGCAGCCAGGGCTACATATAGAGACCCTGTCTCAGACAAACAAAAGGCTTCCCTATACAGTGAGATTATCCACGGATAAAACTGTATCTGGATAGAGGTGGTTTCTACTGTCTAAATAATAAAAGTTCAGAAAAGTATTTTCAGAATGATTTTTTTGTTGTTTTTGTTTTTTGAGACAGGGTTTCAGGATGATTTTTTACTAATCAACTCCAGTGTTTCTTTCCAGCATCTGGCCTAGAAAATCAGTTTATCCCACGTCATGTGATCTTTTGACTTAAGCTAAACACAGGAGTATGGTGTTGATTGTCAGCTTTTGATAGAAGTGCTTTCATTGACTTAAGAGAATATTACTCAATGGGAATGAAGCAATAAATGAGAAGAAATGAGAATGTCTCTAAGTTCATCCAAATCAACCCAGCCACCATGCGTTGGTGTGCGCAAGCTTGGCGGTCTCCATCCAGACCTCTGGAAGACGTAATTCCCTCTTGGTAAAATTTTGTCAGTGGGTATATGTACTTCCACGGATTTTAACATTGATTGACAAAGTATCCTCGTTAAAGCATCCCATAGAACATGTTCTTTGGTAAAACTAGTTTCAGAGCACATGATTTTATTTTTTTTATTTTTTTGGTTTTTTTGAGACAGGGTTTCTCTGTGTAACTCAGGCTGTCCTGGAACTCACTCTGTAGACCAGGCTAGCCTCGAACTCAGAAATACGCCTGCCTCTGCCTCCCAAGTTCTGGGATTAAAGGCGTGCACCACCACCTCCCGGCGATGATTTTATATCATACAAGAACATCCATCATCTGCCAAAAAATATATTTGATCCAGGTTCACAGAAATCTAGAGAAATGTTGAAAATACGTATAGATGAGACCTCCCATTTCCTAAGAAAGCATGAGATTATTTTGCAAATTCGCTGTATCCTTGTGGCTCCAGGGATTATCCAGCCTGCCCCAGTGAGGGAGGAAGGGAAAACAGACAGAGAAAAGCTGGGCAACTTCTGAGCTCTGCGATGGAGAAACTAAAGCACCAGATGCTTACTTACTCTGTACAGATGAACAAGGAAGCAAGATTCTTGCAAACAGCTGAGACAGGGTTATTGCACTCAGATAAGCAGGAAGGCGTGGTGATGGGGTACAGCTCAATCAAAGAGGCAGGTTAGCTAATCTCAATAGGAGCAGGCTGTAGGGGAGTAGTCTCCCCATCAGACGGGGAGACAGCCGTGGTGACATTTTATGCAGACTGTGAACATTCGTACTCAGATTCCTTCTCAGCCTATCCCAAGAAGCTTTGCCACTCCCATGGGGCTGAGGCATTGGAGTCCTGGATATGGCTGTGTCGGTGTTTACAATACACAGGATCAACAACACACATCCACTAAAATTTCATTAGTTCAGGGCTTCCTCTACTCCTCACACAAATTCACATGTCTTTAATTGAGCTGAGTAACTGAATGGAGTTGTTGAGTCATTTATCTGACAGAGCATTGTGGGATTGCATCGTGTCTCGTGGCATTGTGAAATACTAGCAATGGCCCCTAAGGGCTTTGAATGGATACTTGAAGCTGAAGTAGGAATGACCTGGGTACCATCAGTCTGTGGAATATGATAGTTAGCACTTGTCCTGATGGGAGGCATCTTGTTCCCAGCGTTTGAAACCAGTTTAGCAGCCTCACCTACCACTCAGCTGGATTGGGCACATCTGTTTCAGTGAACTCCTTCACAGTTTTTTCTTTTTTTTCCTCTGTTCTGTTTTGTTTTGTTTTTTTGGTTTTTCGAGACAGGGTTTCTCTGTATAGCCCTGGGTATCCTGGAACTCACTCTGTAGACCAGGCTGGCCTCGAACTCAGAAATCCACCTGCCTCTGCCTCCCAAGTGCTGGGATTAAAGGCGTGCGCCACCACCGCCCGGCTCCTTCACAGTTTTTGATACCTCAGTATCAAAGTGATTTTACAAGTTGTCAAAATTGAAGGGGAAGAGATATGCCTCATTTTCCCTCCTAACATGCATGAGGGCACATGCTGGGAACCTGACTGTGCAATCTTGGCAGTAAATCCTGAAGGTTATATGTTTTCTCCTGTTCTTCAAAGTTCTTCCATCGAATAGACAGTGGAAATGCCAGACAGCAAAGACTGAATGCAGAAAGACACAGATCTAAGAATGCTCATCTTTGAAGTTTTATAAAACTCTGGGTTTTTATTTCTTAGGTCAAACAGAAATAAAACAAAGCATAATTTACAAAAAAAAGTCTCTAATGCTAAAATTAAACAAAGCAAGGACTTTCAAAATACATCTTTTTTTCTTTATGAATATTTTGCCTGAATGTATGCATGTGCGTGACATGTGCTTGAGGTGCCCTCAGAGGACAGGAGAGTGCTGGATCCCCTGGGACTAGAGTTGTGAACGTTGTGAGCTGCCATGTGCATGGGCTCGTGACTGCTCTTCACCCCGTGCCACTGCTCCACCCCTACACGACCCACGCTAAATCACGTAGTGGACATCAATGGCAAGTGAGGAGAACAGTAACACTTTTCCTGAGCAGTAACACTCACCCTTGCCTCAAACTTTCATCAAAGGTTGAAGAAATCAGCAAGAAGCAGCTGAGTCTGGAATCAGAAGTCTCAGAGAACTGTCTCATGGTCACCAAGTGTAATGACAACCAGTTGAGTTTCAAAAGGAAAGGCGGAAGGACTGGGAAGCTGTTTCCTGCTGAGAAGAAACATGAGCTTGCTAGGTAAGATTGCAGAAATAGTTTAAAGTCAGTCGCTCTTCTGTTCCAAACACTAACCCTGATTTGGACTAATAAACTGTAGACTTCTGCTAGGACTAGTCAGGTGTCTGCATGGTTATCAGAAGGACACAAATAATTTAATATATATTAATCCAATTAAATTGATAAATATTTTCTTTAGAAAGAATAAGAATTGATTAATGTAAATCGATGGTCCCTCCAGGACGCTCTTGTTTAAGAATATGGCTGAGCAAGGTAGTTGTGGGTAATTGAGTAGCACGTATCAACATTTGCTTTGGTGTCATCCTTTGAAGCTAAAGTCTTCATTTCTAGAGCTGGGTCTTTCTTGGACAGGAAAACATGAAAACACTTAGAAGACATTAAGGACATTTATTACATATTATATGCAATAGGTGAATACATAGTCAATATGTGAACACAAAAACACATATATTAAAATGTTTGTGTAAACAGTTTATATATCCATATAGAATGTACAGGTACTTATGCTAGGATAGTTGTAAGTCCAGAGAGAGTGGACTTACCAATCAGAATTTATTTACAATGTCATGCCCACTAAATACTATATTGTGTAACGAGCTCTGGGCTGGAGAGATGGCTCAGCAACTAAGGACACTGGCTGCTCGTGCACTGGACCCAGGTTCAATTCCCAGCGCCTACACAATGACAACCACCTGTAACTTCACCCAACACCCTGGCATATGCAGTCACCATGCATGCAAGTGGTGCACAGACAAACATGCAGGCAAAAACACTCATACACATAAAACGAAACACACATAAAATACACATTGACTGAAAGGATGTGCATCTTCTGAGGCCATTGAGAATGGTTTGGGTTTTTTTTTTTCTGATTTCTTTTTCAGCATGTTCAGTTACTGGTATATTGGAAAGCCATTGATTTTTATATGTTGATTTTATATCCTGATACTTTTTAAAAATACTCTCATATCAAAAAAGTTTCTGGTGTAGTAAAAACCTTTTAGTGGACAACCACAACCACTTAGTCTGCAAATTGAAATGATTTGACCTCCTCTTCTCCTGTCTGTAGCCCTGTATGTCTTTGGCTTGCTACAGTATTCTGTCTAAATTTCAAGCATTATGTTAAATAAAACAGTTTCTGGATATAGGGAAATGCACTAAAATTTTCTCCGTTTTGTATAATGTTGGCTATAGGTTGCTCAAATGCAGTCTTTTATATTAAGGTATGCTCTTTCAGGACTTTACCATGAGGCATGCTGAACTTTAACAAATGGCTGCATCTAGTGAGGTGATCAGATGATTTCTGGGTATCTTGGGATGTATGTCACTTTTTATTTTGTGTATGTGTTTTGAATAGGAATACCCCACCACTGCCACCACCATCAACTCATGTGTTTGAATGCTTGGCTCACAGGGAGAGGCACCTATTAGGAGGTGTGGCCTTACTACAGTAGGTGTGCCCTTGTTGAGAGAAGTGTGTCACTGTTGGGGTGGGATTTGAGGTTTCCTATGTTCAAGCTACACCCAGTATGGTGCATAATCTCCTGCTGTCTGCAGATCAAGATATAGAACCCTCAACTCCTTCACTAGCCCCATGTCTACCTGCATGCTGCCATGCTCCTGGCCATGATGATAATGGACTAAACCTTTGAACCTGTAAGCCAAACTGATTAAATGTTGCCCTTTATAAGAGTTGCCTTGGTCATGGTGTCTCTTCACAGCAATAAAATTCAAATTAAGACATGGGTTTATTTTTATTTTTTTATTTTTTATTTTTTGGTTTTTCTGAGACAGGGTTTCTCTGTATAGCCCTGGCTGTCCTGGAACTCACTCTGTAGACCAGGCTGGCCTTGAACTCAGAGATCTGCCTGCCTCTGCCTCCCAAGTGCTGGGATTAAAGGTGTGCGCCTCCACTGCCTGGCAAGACATGTATTTTTAACTATCCTTGCACAGCTAAAATTAAACTAACTTGATAACTGTGTATGATATTTCAATATGTTGTTGATTTTGTTTTTCAAGGACTTTTTGAGAATTTTTGTGTCAGCAGCAAAATTGACAATTTTGATTGTTTATTCATTTGCATATTTTATTTTTTTTCTCTGATTTTGATGTCAGGATAATATGACCAATAATAAGAAGATGATGTGTCACCACTAGTTTTCTAGGGACAGTATAAGGTCACCGTGCTAGTCCTTATTTGAATTTGGTAGATTATGCAGGGATTCAGCCCAGCCCTGTCCTTCCCAGTGCTGAGAGATTCTGTTTTGTTTTTTGTTTTGTTTCTGAGTATTTTTCTCAGATTTAAATGCAATTTTTACAGTGGTTGCCAGAACTGTTAACTAAAATCCGCACTCTGTCCATTCACTGGAACACCATTGCTGACATCATTAGGCCTGTGTTCTACCTTCCTCATTTCATAGCTTTAACCTGAGGCCCAAGATCTGAACCTGGAGCCCACACTCCAGACTCCTGGGGTCAGCCTGGGATCCACTACCTCCCCAGAAGTCAGGACTGACCTCTAGACACACCCTGCATATCCCCAGACCTCAGCTCGGGCTTGCTGGAGTCTACACTGGTCTGGCCCCTGAGTGACCACCTGCCAAGAGACTCCTCAAGAGCCCCATCAGCCTCTTTCCTCACTGTCAGTCTGTCTGTGGTCTTGACTTAATGTTGGTAGGTCATGTGGTCCAGGGGTGTGCATCTCTTCTGGATTTTCAGCAATATAGATTTCCAAAGCATTTGCTAATCAGCCTGTGTTTTATTGGTATCTATTGCAGTGTTACTTTTTATCATCTCTACTTTTAAGAGTTTGAGTTTCGAGAAAAAAAAAGAAAAAAAAAAGGAAGTTGAGTTTTCTGCCTATTTCTACAAAGTTTGCTGATGGCTTGTCAATATCAGTATTGTTCGTCTCTTGGAAGAAACTATTCTGCCTCATGGGTTCTGTGCTGTCTTTTCATCTCCTTTGTTACTTTATGTTCTCAACTACCTCACCACTCCCTTTCAGCTGCTGGGTTCGGGTATTTTGCTATTGTTCTAAAACATGAAGGTCCATTACCTCTCTCTCTCTCTCTCTCTCTCTCTCTCTCTCTCTCTCTCTCTCTCCCTCTCTGCCTCTCTGCCTCTCTGAAGCTGGTCACATGTAGCCAAGACTAGGATTACAAACACAGGCCGTGTTGAAATTTTGAGGATTGAGTTGGGTTTGTGCACGCTAAGTAAGTACTCTCTAGCAACTGTGCTACAGCTCCAGCACTTCCTGGAAAGGCCTCTGTCCACCCTGACACTCCTGCCAGCACACCTCCAACCCCGTGCATAACATTCATCTTCCTGCTTGAGTTTTCCTCTTTTGGCATCTTTATATTTGAGCTGTTGGCTTTTTGATTGACATTACAGATTTTACCCACTTTAGAACCACTTCCTGCAGCTACTAGCACAGTAGGTATAGATGGGGATATTATACAGTAAATGACTTCTCAATAAGCATTTATTATATTAGTAAACAGCAAATGCTTTGTGACATATTGCTGGTGTTGTTTTAAGCATTTGACTAGTAATGTTTTTTAAAATGGTTCATTTTGATCAGTTCTTACAATCTAAATTTGCAGATATGTGAGTTTTGAATTAATTGTTCTGGCATTTAGTAGTCCATATTCGTTTTGTTTTGTTTTGTTTTGTTTTGTTTCGAGACAGCGTTTCTCTGTGTAGCCCTGGCTGTCCTGGAACTCACTCTGTAGACCAGGCTGGCCTCGAACTCAGAAATCCACCTGCCTCTGCCTCCCAAGTGCTGGGATTAAAGACATGCACCACCACCGCGAGGCAGTCCATATTCCTTATATTAACCCTCTTTCTCATAGAAAATTCAACGTTGTAGTTCTGATTCATTATTCTTTGGCTGGTACTTATGATAGTTGCAATTATGGCAAATTGTGTTAAATAAAATCCAAAGTTGACTTGCATTTTATTAAAATTAAAGGCCAACAAGATGGCCCAGTGGGTTAGAGTGTTTTCCAGGCAACCTGATGACCAAGGTTCCATCCTGAAGCCCGCATAAAGGTGGAAAGTGGAAACCAAGGCCATGAATTTGCCCTCTGACCTTCACACACTCATAATGTGTGCACACACTTGCACATGCATGTTTCATACACATATTTGTAATAATATTATAAATACTTAAAATTAAATGTAGGATAACAAAATCAATTAGAATTTGTTTTTTTAATTTGTGTATTTATCTTATGTGTGTGAGTGTTCTCCCTGTATGTATATGTGTGCCATGTGTGTGCAGTGCCCAAGGGAACCAGAAGAGGGAGCTGAAGTTACAGATGCTTGTGAGCCACCATGTGGGTGCTGGGAATCAAGCTTGGGTCCTATGCAAAAGTAACCAGTAGTCTTACCTGCTGAGCCATCTCTCCAATGAGTGGTCCTCATAACAGGTTTCCCCCAGGTTTTGCCTGATGAGCTGTTGTGTTTTGTTGGATCTTGTCTGACATGGTTTGCACATGCTCAGACTCAACTCTTGGTCCACAAACTCACAATCTTGTACTTGCCTAGTTGAAGAATGAATCTGACTTTCCCTTCCTTACCTGGGACTTTACAATGTTTTGCAACTATTAAGTAGATTTAGGTGGAGAAGAGCCGAAATGTTATCAAACTGCTGTTTAGCCTTTATCCACTGATGTACGAGACAATGTTGGTATTTGTGAATTTTTCAAAGGTGTGTTCCTGACTCGAGTATAAAGGAAGCGAAGGAGAGTGAGAGGGTAGCATGGGCCCCTCAGGAGCCTGTGGTCACACCGGTATTTGAGAAGTCCCCTCCAGAAGCTGTTGATCCACTACTGATGAAGGATGGCCACCTTCTCACCAATATGGATCAGGTTGAAAGAAGGTAAAAACTGTGAAGTCTTTCTTTCCTGTGAAGGATTGCTAACAGGAATTACCTTTTATGAAACAAAGCAGATTGGAGTCATCTGTGTTCCAAACAAGGCGCACCCTGCCAGCACTGCTGGCAGACGAAGATGCAGGCGCATGACTACAACAAGCAGGGATTTCAGCAGTGAAACCAGACAGTGTGGAGGATAGACCAGTCCTTGGAGATTTTTTTTCTCAGAAAAGCAACTTACAAATGGGTGGCAACTAGTAAAGGATGTGAAATTTACAAGCAATTTTTCCTTTTAAAATGAAACTTTTTAGAAGATATTTACATGAGGATGAAAAGAATCCAGTGTAGGAAACAGTGAGGGAATACAATTGAAATGTTTGTATGACAAAGTATTTGAGATCTTGATACATTATGTCAGGCTAAAGGTAAACTGTCACTTGAGCTTGTATACACAGAGAGACAGGCACAGACACACACACATAAAGAGAGAGAGAGAGAGAGAGAGAGAGAGAGAGAGAGAGAGAGAGAGAGAAAGAGAATGGAGTTCATACTAAAATGAATCAGAAATAGAATGCTACTGTATTTTATATAACACACACACACACACACACACAGAGTAGTCCAGGACCCACTGCATAGGGAATGGTGCCACCCAACATAGGCTAAGTCTTCCCACATCATTTAATGCATAATCAAGACTGGATGCTATGAACATTATCTCAGGCCACCTGATCTAGAAATCCCTGATTGAGATTTTTCTTCTCAGCTGATTCTTGGTTGAATCAAGTTGATAATTAGAATTAACTACCACAAGTACTGTTACTCTCTGTCCATTACATTTATCTTTTGTTTATAATTGAATCCACTTTATAGGAAATGATTGTATTTTAAATTAGTTAACATGGACATGTGAAGTAAATTACAACTATAGAGATGTTATATAAGAAGACACCGTTTGCATTTTATATACTTAACATTTGCCTGAAAAGATTTTATTTTATTTTTTTAAGGCTGACAAAGAGAGATGCTAAAGAAAAGCACAAGGTACCGTAAATGAGGAACCAGAAATGGAGTTTGGTTGTAGGAGTGAAGCAGAGCCCAGGGAATCTGGGCCACAGGCCAAGTGACATCTCACCAGGAGAATCTGTAGCTACCACAGCTGCCTCCAGCATCTCCATAACCCTGCAGCGAGGAAGTAAACCTGTAACCTCCACTGCCCATCCCTGGTACTGCCCAATCCAAGCCTGGCACCGTGGGTATCGGGTAGGAAGTCCAGCCTGACAGTCTTCACATGAGTAGTGTCTGTCCTACAAACATAGCAAGAAAGACTTTTGGTTTTGCTGTGAGAAAACAAGAGTTTCATCCAGAAGAATAACAAAGGGCAAAGTATTCATGTGCCAGGCAGTCACTTCTCCCTAAAGGTGATGGACACTGTGGAGTCTGATACTGAGGCAGGAAGGGGTACACAGTGAATACATAGCAGCTCTTACCTGTGCTAGACATGGCCAAGTCCCAGGCTCCTTCATTCATCCGAAAAATTAGTGGAGTCATGAGCAGGAGGTGGGGGAGTGGATATGAAGAGTTGACAAATATTCCCAAAGTCAGCTGAACAAAAAGGCCCAAAGTCAGGCAAAGCTTTGCAGGTTTCCCATTTCTAAGTCTGGTGACCCTGTGGGCATCCACTACAGCATCCCAGCCCGCGGTGCAGGAGTTAATGAGTCTGGTGACCCTATGGGCATCCACCACAGCATCCCAGCCCGCGGCGCTCTGCAGGAGTTAGGGATAAGTGGGGTAGAGAACCATCAGAGTACAGAAGAACAAGCTAAACAGCGAGACCAAGTGTGCAGCTGGGCTGTAGGCATGGTTCTTCAGGGGCCTCCTCCACCCGAGAAGAGAGGAAGGCGAGGAAGAGAGTGAGGAAAGTCAAATAAGACCTGAAGTTGGTAACCCCGCCCACCGTACCCCGCCCTGCCCCACCCCAGCTCGCCCCACCCCTGTGCCAAAGTCCATTCTGTCAGAACTTCAGTTACCAACACTGATGCCCGGGGATCCACAAACAGGGATGGCCAAGAGTCAAAACGCTTGTTCACCAGCTCTATGGGACAGCTGATAGACAGGTGAGGTAAAGGTAGGCAGGCTCACCCTCTCCTCTGAAATTGCTTTCCATCTAACGACAACAGGACAGGAACTGAAACCTGAGTGGCAGCAAAGGGGAGCATCAGATGCAGGGTAGCCAGAGCTTGCCTTTTGCCCGTTACCCAGATGACGAGAAATAATTTTCCCTGTCAGGTTTCAGTTATTTATTCTTACTCCTAACTTGTAATAAATATTTAAGTCAGCCAGACATGGTGGCACAGGCCTTTAGTCCCAGCTCTCGGGAGGCAGAGGCCAGAGGATTTTTGTGAGTTTGAGGCCAGCCTGGTCTACAAAGCTAATTCCAGGACAGCCAGGGCTAAACAGAGAAACCCTGTCTCCAAAAGCCAAAGTAAAAAGGGTACTTAAGTTGACGTTTTGGTGTTTTTTTTTTTTAAATAACTCTCTGGGGCTGGTGAGGTGGCTCAGCGAGTGAGCATGTTTGCCAAAAGCCAGGTGACCACATTAGATCCCTGAACCCATGCAAAGGGGTCAGGAGAGACTACACTCCACATGCACAGCGGGGCAGCTTTACTATTACGTACAATACTAAATATTTTTAATTTAAATATAACTGCAAGCAACTATTAATACTACTCTTAGTAATCAATAAAAAGTATCAAAACATTATCTAAGATATTTTTGTCAAACACAATATGATGTATCCACTGAAATGTATTACAGAGGTAAGGGAAAAAGACTTGTAAAAAGAGCACATTTTGAAGAAGAAATTAAGAAACAGGAGACATAAGGGCTAGGTCTGGGTGGCACATACCTTTAATCCCAGAGGCAGGCAGATCTTTACAAGGCCAATGTGGTCTCATAGCAAGTTCTAGGCCAGCTAGAACTACATAATGAAACCTTGTCTCAAAACTAATTATTAATAAACAGGAGATGTTAACCAGGGTACCATCTGACGTAATCATAGAATTCTGCACATTTCTGCTTATACATTTGAGTTTTAAACCACCACTTCTGTGCATTTACTACATGCTATATAAATTTGGGGGGATGTTTTGAAATAGTGCTATTTTACAGATGGAAACCCAAGTAAATGAAATGGAAGAAGCTAGCCGTGGAAGCGAGCCTTGTGCGACAGCCGCAGGCCGGGGTGAGTTGCCCCGCTCTTGCCATGCATGAGTCCATCTGCTGCCAAGTAGAGCACCTTGGAAGGGCATGAACAGGGCTCTGTGAGCAGGGGGCCTCTGCTGCATGTGGGCCCCATGTTTGCATCCCTCAGCCTTGAGTCACAGAACGGTGAAGTGTTCAGGTTCTGGGCCCACAAGAGATGTCCTTGATACCATACTAGACAGAGAACCACTTCAAACTCCCTGCCAACAAGCTTTGCGGACTCCTGCTGATCCCAGTGTGAGAGGCATCTTGCTGTCATAATCTTAAAAAGAACTCTACCTCCTCAAACCTTGATCCACTCTGTCACTAGAATGGGTCGGTCTATTTTCAGAATTGTCCCAGGTGTCACTTCTCACTGCTAAACGCTCACTCTCCCTAGATCCTCTAGCTTTTCATGGGTCCCTCTTCTGCCCACTACGCCTTCAGCATATGATATTGTAACAGAACCTTGTGTTTTCAGTAACTCTGCTGAGGTCTTCTTGACCAAAATAAATTACACGTATGCAAAGTGTGTCCCGTGCCTAGGTGTCTGCATGCTTAAACACATATTTGCCACCATCGTCAACATGGGTATCAATGGGTATCTTTCCTCCACAGACATTTCCTCAGCTGTCTTATAGCCCCCACTAAGAAGCTGCCAGTTCATTTTGCAAAGTACCTGCATCGTTTCCACTCCCGTCATGAGGACGATGCCCGGTGTCTCTGTGTCTTTTGCCCGGTGGCTACTGTGTCTTTTTTAAAACACAATATTTTTCACAATTCTTTGAGAATTTCATATGACATATGTTGATCATATTACCCACCCTCCCCCAGCTCCTCCCATAACCACCCTCCCTTCATCCCCCCCCCAGCTTTGAGTTTCCCCCCAATACTTCATGGAGTCCAATGCATTGCCCCATTAGTCTTGGGAGTGGGTCCTGCCCTGGAATGTAGACAACCTATCAGGGGTCCCTCCATAAAACCTGACTCTTTTCTGTCCCCACTGCTATCAAATGCCAGTCGCTCCTGAGCACGTAGTGGGATTGTATGCCCACCTCCCCACTTCTGATTTTTTTTTCTAGCTTGAACTTGTACAGATCTGTGTCAACCACTATGGCTTTGTATGTGTAACTGCCCTGCTGTGTCTGGAAAATGGTGTTGCCTTGATGTTATCCACAACCTCTTCCTCCCAGAGCAGTGAGCCCTGGGAGAGGGGTGAGATATGTGTCCCACTTGGGGCTGAGCATTCTACAGTGTCTTGTTCTCCACACGTTGGCTATTTGAGAGTCTGTACTAACCGCCATCCGCTGCGAGGAGAAGCTTCTCTGATGATGGCTGAGAGATGATCTGATTTATGTGTATTCCAGGAAGTCGTTAGGAGTCATTTTAAAGCTATGTCCATTTAGCAGAATGATAGTGTGAGGTTCTTCCCTAAGGCCTATGACCCATCTACCCACAGATTCTTGGCCCCTTTAACAGTGCCAGGTATGGATTTCATTTCACAGTTCTGACTTTAGATCTAATCAGAAAATGGTTGTCTAACCCTATGACATTTGTGGCACTGTTTCACCAGTGGGTGTGTCTTGTCAGGCACTAGTCTGTCTGCAGGTTACAGGGTTCACAGCTGGGTGAAGCTAATGACCACTTCTCTCCTCCAGTAGCATACATAGCACCTTCTAGCACCATGAAAGCTGGCCAATAGGGAGGAGGCTTCCATTTACTGTTTCAACGTCAAGCTCTAGGGGTAACCAAGAGTATTGGCAATAGAGTATAACATGGCCCACTGGCCATCAACTCGAAAAGAGGCAACCCGTTCCTGATCCTGAAGGTTATTTTTAACATACTATTAAGCTTCTTCCTATGTTTATTTTCTATTTGTATAATGTTTGTGTGTTTGCCCGTGGAACAATTCTGGGGATTAAATATCGGCCCCTGTGCATGCCAGGTGCAGGAAGTACCACTGAGCTGTATCTCAAGCTCTCTGGTTTCTTTGTTACTTAGAGAGAGTCTTGGTTAGTTCCTAGGATGACCTTGAACTCCTAGTGTGGCTTAGGTATGAAATGGCTTTTGATACTCCTGCCTCAGCTTCTTGTGTAGCTGGGATTATGGACCTGTGTCACCAAGCATTCTAGTTCCCTTTTCTGTCACTGTGATAATCCATGCAAATCAAAGCAACCTGGGTTTGTTTTGTTATGAGATCCTCTTAAATTTAACATAACTCAAATACCAGGTCAATGAAGACAGCAAAAAGTTATTGTAATCAAGCTGCTGCTGATGCCACCAAACAGACTCGGGAGCAGATCTACAGCCATGAAGAGAAATTGCACAGCAGATTTAAAGGATGAGACCACAGAGTGGGATGGGACGTGCACTGTAGCATTGTCCAATCATATTGTGACATAAGGGGTTGAGCGAGAGAGTTTTCCCCAATCAGGACAGTGGAGTCTCGGGCCTGGGAACATGTACTTGTTTGACTCTGCCAGCAAGATGGAGAAGTTGTCCCTGAGGTGTCTGCTCTCAGACGCTTAGTTCCTTGTAACGGATGCTGTTCAGCTGTTGGGAAGTCCCCAGCTCCCCGAGTGCCTGGAACCTTGAATTTAGTTTCTCCCTGTGATTAAACGGAGTCTGAAAATGAAATAGTTGTACTCAGGATACGTTTCTTTTGACTGTTCCCAACAATTTCAGTTCACACTTCTAGGTCACAACATGACACTGAGACAAGTCAGGATCCATGGAAGAACAATGTTCCTGGTTCGCTCGCTGGCTCATGCTCAGCTGGCCTTTCTTACACAGCCTGTGATGACAAGACCCACAGTAGACTATGCCTTCCTGCATCGAGTAACAATCAAGGCCATGCCCCACAGAATGCCCACAGACCAAGCTGATTGCTCTGCTGGGGTTTCTCCTCCCAGGTGACTTTAGGTTGTATAAAGTTGAGAACAGAAACTGATCACACGTTAGGCCAGAGTTGTTTTGGTACTTTTGCCAACATTTACTAAATCTTAATCATTAAATTTCAATTTGATTTCTTAATTGTTGTGAAACATATTTTTCATTGCTTAAGTTGTTTTCACGTAATAATCCTATGATGGTTTACTTCTGATCTAAGCATGTGTATTAGCATATTGAAGCATGCTAATTCTTCCCACTGTCTCACTGACTGTCTGCTCCATCCCTTACTGAATAAGTGGGCTTAGAATTTCAGGTGTTGTCAGTGAATGTCTTTGGGCTCTGTGGTCAAATTTTGTGTCTTGTATTTGTAAAGTGTCACTAGACACACAAACTGGGCAGGATGATGGTCCCTCTGCGGTCCATGCTGGGATGTTGACTGCCATGGTCTTGTTCATATGCAGATAGCCAGAGCTGATGTGAGCTCAAGAGTACAATGACCCTGCCACTTAAGAATTAAACTGAATTTTTTCAATGTATTTCATGCATATGTATGTATACATGTTCACCATGTGCATGCAGTGCTAGGAGAGGCCAGAAGAGGGCATCAGATCCCCTGAAACTGAAGTTACAGGAGGTTGTGAGTCACTATGTGGGTGCTGTGATCCAACTTGAGTCTTCTGCAAAATCAGCCAGTGCTCTGAACCCCTGAGCAATCTCTACAGGCAGCGGAGGCTGCTGCTGCTGCTGCTGCTGCTGCTGCCGCCGCTGCTGGGTGTCATCAGAGCTTACTTTTTTATTCAGGCAGACAATCTGTCATTCACCTGGTTCTCACTCATGTCCATTCCGTATACTTACTGAGGGGCTATTGACTCTCCGATAACATTTTACTGGGCATGGGAGTGACAGTCACTGACAATCCAAGATTTAGAAGCATCTTTGACTTCTACAACAGAACTGCTAGGGAACTGTTGTTGAAAGGAATTCTCAGTGAAAACACAAATGGCCAGAGACAGGCTCATCTCCTAGAGATAGCTGGCATTCCATCCATGGTGTGGCTGAACAAATACCCTTCCATTGGGGCTTCTAGCAGGAGAAGAGGTAATCTTGGGGTTGCTGCAGCAATGCAGCTGTAGAACTTTTTTTTTTTAACCTTAGTATATATGACTTCAGGTCAACCACTTAGGGATAGAAGTGTGTTCATAGCTCTGATAAACTACTTGTTATGGCCTTCTATGTTCTCTTTTGTTAACAGATTATAAATTAGGCATTTTGTATGTATGTTTTATACATTCGTGACATCCATCTTATGTTTTTTCAGTAGTCCTCTAGCACGTGGTTCTATAAATTTTTTGGACTATTCGAAAGCTCAAAACAATTTTTTTTGGATATTTTATTTATTTACATTTAGATGTTATCCCCTTTCAAAAAAATTTTTTAAAACACAGTATATATGTCTTAGGGTTTCCATTGCTGTGAAGAGATTCCATGACCAAGGTAACTCTTATGAAGGAAAACATTTAACTGGGGCTGGCTTACAGTTTCAGAGGTTCAGTCCATTATCATCATGGCAGGAAGCATGGCAGCAGGCAGGCAGAGATGGTGCTGGAGACACTGACAATTTTACATCTTGATCCAGAAGGAGATACTGTCTTCTATAAGCAGCTAGGAGGAGGCTCTCTTCCACACTGGGTGGGACTTGAGCATAGGACCTCAAAGGCCACCCCCAACAGTGATGAACCTCCTCAAACAAGGCCACACCTCCTAATAGTGTCACTTCCAATGGGCCAAGCATATTCAACCACAGACCGGCATGTTTAAACATGCCTTGTTGAAGGGTTAGCTGTAGTTAAATCTGTCCACCATTGTGCTATTGATTTGGATTCCTGATGATATGTTGGAGTAAAATTTAATTTTTAAAAAGTTAGCTCTGATGAGTCTACTTCTCTTTGAATTGTAATATGGGATATATTTAAGTCACAATAAACAGTTTTACCCTTCCTTGCTATTCTTCTAACAGCTTCTAGTCTCCTCTGACCCCAGTGGCAGGACCTTTCTGAAAAACTATGGAGACTTTTGCATTATGATATGGCCATGAACCTATGGAGTCCAGGAAATGTAATGTGGTAGTTTGGATATGAACGGCCCTCTCAAAAAAAAAAGAAAAAAAGAAAAAAAAAAAGAAAAAAGAAGCAGGGCGGTGGTGGTGTATGCCTTTAATCCCAGCACTTGGGAGGCAGAGGCAGGCAGATTTCTGAGTTCGAGGCCAGCCTGGTCTACAGAGTGAGTTCCAGGACAGCCAGGGCTACACAGAGAAACCCTGTCTCGAAAAACCAAAAAAAAAAAAAAAATGGCCCTCTCAGGCTTGTAGATTTGAATACTTTGTACCCATCCACAGTTGGAACTGTTTTGGAAGGATTAGCAGGTGTGGCCTTGTTGGAGGAGGTGTGTCCCTGGGGGTGGGCTCGGAGGTTTAGAAAGACTCATGCTGTCCCATTCCTAGTGTGTCCCTTTTGTTCTGCCTCTTGGTTATGTCTCAAGATGTAAGCTCTAAGCTGCTGCTCCAGCACCATGTCTGCCTGCCTCCTGCCCTGCTTATCACCATGATGGTCATGGACTCTCACCCACTGAAAGTAAGCACCAAATTAAACAGTTTGTTTTATAAGTGGCCTTGATCACGGTATTTTATCACAGGGATAGAAAAGTCACTAAGACAGATACATTTAAGTTATGCTAAACAGCTTGACCCTTCCTTCCTGTTGTTCTGACAGGCTCCAGTTCTCCCTAGTGTTAGGCACCACCTTTTCCTGACCCAGTGGTTCTCAACCTTCCTAAAACTGTGACCCTTTAATACAGTTCTTCATGATGAGTTGAAGAACTCCCCAAAACCATTAAATTATTTTTGTTGCTACTTCATAACTGTAATTTTGCTACTGCTATTAATTGTGGTGTAAATGTCTGATGTGAGCCCTTTGCAAGGGGTTGTGACTCACAGGTTGAAAACTACTGTCCTAACCAATTATACCTGACTTACGGGTTATCAGGCCAGTCTGCTGGGAATGGACTCTTCTCTGCATTTTGTGAGCCCTGTTCCAATGTTCCAGTTCCCTCTAAGCTTTACCGACCTTCTCATCAGTCACCGAAGCCTTCCTGGCACAAGCATTTGGCCATACTCTGCAATGTTGAAGGGGCCTCAGCAGGTCTGCAGTGTTCTTCCACAGTGTTCTCTTCCCTCCAGTGTTCTGTCCTCTGCCAGGCTCAGCTCACCAGCTTCACCTTCCTCACCAGAGAATCCAGAAGGTTCCACATCAGTTCCTCATGTTTGATGGCCTGCAACCTCTCTTCACAGGGAGACAGGATGCTGGGAAACCCTTTCATCTGTTTTCTTTCCGTCAAAGATCATTATCTTCATAAGCCTTATCTTAATAGTTGTAAATATATTTTGTATATATTATATATAATGTATATATAATAATTCAACTATAAATATAATTTGTAATAGTTGTAATAATATTTTGGCCATTTATTCATCCTCCTTTTCTCAGTGTGTTTTTTTCCTCCATGGGAAAATCTGCTTGGATCTCATTTTAGATCAGTTCTAATAGAACTGCTTCCCTACAGCATCTACCTGAATATAGAATGCTCATCTTGTGTCTTTTCTCCCTAGATTTGAAACTAGACAAAAGCAAGTACATTATTCAGGGTTCTCTAGAGTAACAAGACCTATAGAATGAATATGTTTATATAAAGGGGATTTATTAGAATGACTTAGAGGCTGTGGTCCAGCTAACCCAACAGTGGCTGCCTACCAATGAAAGGTCCAAGAATCCAGTAGTTGTTCAATACATGAGGCTGGATGTCTCAGCTGCTCTTCAGTGTATGCTGGAATCCCAAAGAAGTAACCTCTAATGCCACTAGAGGAATGGACTTGCCAGTGAGTGCCCGTGGGCAATGAGCTAGAGAGCTTCCTTCTTCCAGGCCCTTTATGTAAACTTCCAGAGGAAGGTGTAGCCCAGATTAAAGGTGGATCTTCCCACCACAAAACTGGATTAGAGGTGAATCTTCCCACCTCTGGATCGGGATTAGAAATTGGGTCTTCCCACTTCAAATGCTTTAATTAAGAAAAAAAAATCCCCCACAGGTGTGCCCAGCCATTTTGTTTTTTAGTTAATTCTAGATATAGTCAAGTTGGCAACCAAGACTATCCATCACACAAGGACTCATTTGTTTCATCTGCAGAATTTAACACTGTGTTCTTTATTACAGGAACATAGTGCTTACTGTTCAGCATATGAATGGTTGGTTGTGCGAATGTAGTCCCTGCATACAAGATATACTTGCATGTAATCTGTTCTCGTGCTGTCTTCTCTCCTACAGGTTCTAGTAGCCCGTTGAAACCCTGGGATACGGCTCACTTAGATGAAAGACTGCTAGAGCTGAAGAATAGCTGCTGTGAACTCCTTACAAGAAAACCTGGAAACGTGGAAACGAAGGCTAGTGAAGTGCAGAGAGAACAGACAGAAATTAAAGACGCAAAATCCTGCTCACAGCATAAGAAACTGGCATGGGGCGAGCTCTGCGCTCTGAGGCATGGTATTTTAGTTGGTTTTTAAATGTTTTATTTTTATTTTATATGTGTGTGTGTGTCTGCCTACATGTGTGTCTGTGTGCCATATGCATGGAACACCCCAGAGGCCAGAAGAGGGCATCAAATTGCTTGGAACTAGTGTTACAGATGACTGTGAGCCTCCCTATGGGTGCTGGCAATCCAACCCAGGTCCTTTCAAGAAGAGCCCATGCTTTTAACCACAGAGCCATTTCTCCAGCCCCATGCCATTTTAGCTTTAGAGGGACACTTGAACCATCACATTGTACCATGATAGGCTATGGGATTCTCTAAAGAGCGGGCTCATGGCCTAGTGTTCTAGGAGAAGAACATTTCAGTCCTGTGGAGTGTAGAATTATTAAGGAATGTGTAACTGCCTCATTGGGTATGAATATTTTAAGTAAATAAATTCATAATCTTCAAAACTGGAATTGAGTGGCTATGCTGTTAATTATTCATTTAGGAATGAGAATTGTGATCATTCTCATATTTTCTTATTATAGTTAATGCTGCAAGAAATGCCATTTGGACCTTGTTATTTTGGAAACATCCATGTACATTACTTGTTCAAAGTATAGCAATCTTTTTTAAAGCTCGGATCAATACATCTTGCTTGTTATTAAAAACAAAAGCTTAAAATTCATTTACAGCTTTATCGAAAGAGCATGAAGGGGTCATTATTTCTCAACTCAACTACTTTTAAATGTATACAGTTGTTCTCTTTAATTAATTACTCATTTACTTTGCTTTGGACCCCCCAAAAAAAGGTCATCATAAATGACAGGCCTGAGGATGAGCTAGATTCTCATCTGGTTTTTTGTTAACACAAACGAAATACAAAGAAAATAGAGGTCACTGGTTCATTTGTTCCACATGTCTCTTTCATGCATCTATAACTGATTCAGATTTCTATGTTAAAGAACTACGCACTGCTACTAAATGACCAGATCATGTATTGTTCACAAAAGACT
Organism: Grammomys surdaster; assembly: GCF_004785775.1. NCBI lineage: Eukaryota > Metazoa > Chordata > Mammalia > Rodentia > Muridae > Grammomys > Grammomys surdaster. Next base: position 22,259,281 of record NW_021604569.1, on the reverse strand, counting down.
ATCAAGCTTCCTATGAGATAAATAACACTGGGATGTGGTTGAAATGTTTAAGAACAAGCAGGGTGAGAGACAGCAGATACTGGATTCGTTCTTCCAGTCTTGGGTCATGGCTACCCTACTGTGCGAACATTCAGAGATGCTCCTTTGTGATGCGAATCATTTTGGGGCACATCTGGCACATTTTATGGTGGTGAAATTTTATTTCAAGTCAATTTATTCAACTGTTTGGAAAGGTGATCAATCAAAATTATTTGTTAGTAGTATAATGAAACCATAATGACCATCTTTTCCTCAAAATGAGTTGCAATGTGTTTCAATACTCCAGGTTCCCCTTAAAGCAAGATGAGAAGCAAGAAAATACTGAGTTTATGTTTCAACAAAAGAAGCCACAGTTCCAAACAGAAAAGGAGCCATGTGGCGGGAGTGTGGAGTGGACTCAGCACCCTGAAATCAGCACAGTGATCACAGAACTGAAGGCCCTAGAATGGGATTTGAGACAGGTAAACAAGTTATGAGTAAAATTTCTTATTTCTGAGAGTTTGATAGGTATCTGTTAGATCACTCCAATTTTGTATATTTTCAGATAAATATTTGTGACTCACAGAAAATGGTCAGAAAGAAAAGGCCTTACTTGCCAATTCAGCACTATGAAAATGTGACAGCATGCATCACACTCACTTGAGCCTTGCACCTCATCACTTGACTGTAAAATCTCTGTGACACCAGGCACATAGCTCTCCTTTGTTGACCTAGATGTTGCCACGCCATTCACTCTTGAATTACTTGGAACAGAAATGTTAAATGAAGACATTAATAGCCACGTTTACAAATTATAAATCTTGGTGTCTAATAGTGTTACCACGTGTCCCTGTCTGGAGGACCAGAGGGTCACTGGAGTTTAGCCAACTGCCACCAAGATGACCATTTAGTGTTTTATGTTAAAACATGTTTGAATCTGTAATGACTCATGCTAGCTCTTTTATAAATAGCAGTATTATCCACGGCTGTCTCTGCAGCTGCCTTTGCACCTTGACAAATTTGCTTATTCATGCAGTTTCAGTGATTCCGGTAGGGTGATCATCCTTGGAAAGGTCACACTCCTTTGGTGCCTTGTTTTGAAATTCTGTGCTGATGCTTTGGGGATATGGGGACATACACATGACTGAACTCTTAGTGAAATGATTCCCTAAGGATTTGAGGACCCAACAAACAAACAAACAAACAAAAAACAAAAAAAAACAACCTGACTGCAAGTTTCTCAAGGAAATGCTAGCATCTCATAAGATAAGTTGGGCCAAATCATCTTTGCAATAAGATTTAATAGCAATTGCACAAAGCACAAAGGAGCTCTGAGATGCTTGAGGCATTTTCCAATATGTACTTGTAGCATGGAAAAGGCAGGGAATTTCAGCCTTGAGTTTATCTGTATAATGTTCTTATCTGGGAGAGGTCATGGCAATGTTGGATTGAGTAATCTTTGCTCCCAATGCATAACCAAGGCAGGTCTTGAATTTCTGGTCATCTTACCTCCATTTCCCAAGTTACAGTAATGCTCTTAATTTAACTCTGTCTGTGTGAGTCATGACATTCATAATAAGCTAATTCAAAGAGAAGGCTTAAAAATCTACTATGTACAGACAGATTTTCTAGTTTGGGACAATGATCTGACCTCCTTTTGTGTGTGCAAGTACTTCAACTGCTCTGTAAGGAGGAAAAATAAAACCAACAGAGTCCCATTTTCCAAGAACATCCCCTCCCTTTAGGAAGACTGCAATTCTATTTTAATGTGCATAGTCATTGAAAGCCAGAATATTCTGTAATATAGCAGATATTATTCCACAGTCACATCCTCAGCCCTAGATCAATATATCTCATTTTATTAACTTCACATAACTTGTACAGAAATGCCAATGCAGTTTTATGTGTGTTTTAGATTTTTCAATGTATAGCATTTTTGTTTGTTTGTTTGTTTGTTTGTTTGTTTTCAAGACAGGGTTTCTCTGTGTAGTCCTGGCTGTCCTGGAACTCATTCTGTAGACCAGGCTGGCCTCAAACTCAGAAATCCACCTGCCTCTGCCTCCCAAGTGCTGGGATTAAAGTCGTGCACCACCACTGCCCAGCTAATGTATAACATTTTTATTCTTAAAGAATTTCATCCATGCATGAACTGCATTTTGGTCAGATTTACTTCCCTCCTAACTTCTGCTTTTCATTCAACTTTCACCCATCCTCTCTTCTTAAAATAACTCAACAAGTTCATTTATGCTGCCCATATATTCATGGATGTAGGGCCATTCCCTGGAATACGGCTAACCCAAGGGCCACACCCTTTAAGAAAATGACTTTTCTTCCCCTCCAAAGCCATAAACTCTCAACGGCTCCTCAGCTCAGGTTTGTGATGCTCTGACCGTGCTAGAATGTTGACTGGCTTGTTATTGTACAGGTCTTGGAATGTCACCACAGCTGTAAATGGGAACCCTGCATTTTCTATCTGATAAACCATCATCATGACTGCAATGGTCCTGTCATATCCAGAAGATGCTATTTTACACTGGTCTTTCCAACCACCCTTCCATAGTTGTCCCTGAGCCTTGGGGGATATGGTGTAACATAGATGTCTCATTTGTGCCTGAGGACTCCACTGATACTTATTAGCTACACTTAAGACGAGTTGTGAGTTTCTGCATTAATAGCCATCAACTGCATAGAGAAACATCTCTAATGAGGTTTGAGGCCTGTACTAATCTATGGATATAGAGATACAATCTTTGGGCCAGTTTGTTACTCTGTCCATTTAGCAGAATAATAGTTGGAGGCTCACCCCTTGGATCGATGACATCCCCAGCCGTGAAGCAGTTGGTTAGACCACAACATTCATGCCACCACCACACACATGGACATGGCTTGCCACACAAGTCATTATTGTAGCGCATGGGGTTGACAGCTGAGTAGTAAGGCTGCTGATAGATCTTTCCCCAGCTGCCTACATATATACATGAGTTGCTGTGTAGGTGCTGGAAACTAAACGCAAGGCCCTCTGTAAAAGCAGATGCCCTTTACTGCTGAGCCATCTCTCCAGCGCCATCTATTCATTTCTTAATCTTAGCTAGTCTGACTGGGGTAAGTTGAAATCTCAAAGTAGTCTTAATTTGCAGCTCACTGAGGGCTGACAGTGGTGAATAGTTTTCAAATATTTCTCAGCCATTTTCATTTCTTCTGTGAACTCTCTGTACAGTTCCATAGCCCACTTTTAAACTGGGTGGTTTATTTTCTCAGTGTTTAGTTTTTTGAGTGCTTTGTGCAATGAGCGGTTTCCTTTACAGTATAGAAGCTTTTCAGTTTCATCAAGTCCCACTTACTCACTGTTGGTCCTATTTTCCAGGCAACCAGAGTCCTATTAAGAAAGTCTTTTCCTGACCCTATATCCTGACATGCCCTCCTATATCCTGACATGCCCTCCTATAT
>NW_021604569.1:22244300-22255806 GCF_004785775.1 Grammomys surdaster | reverse complement strand
TATCCTGACATGTTGTCCTGTATCCTGACATGTTGTCCTGTATCCTGACATGTTGTCCTATATCCTGACATGTTGTCCTATATCCTGACATGTTGTCCTATATCCTGACAAACATATCCTCCTATATCCTGACATGTCCTCCTACATCCTGACAAGTGGCTGTGCATATCTGGCTTATATCTGGGTCCTCTATTCCATTCCACTGATCAACATGTCTATTCTTGTGCCAGCTCCATGCTGTTCTTAGTGCTGTGGCTCTATACTCACACTACTGTGTAATATAACTTGAACTCAGGCATGGCAATGTCTCCCGCAGTGTTTTTATTGTTCAGAATTGCATTAGCTGCCAAAGAGCCTTTGTACTTCCATGTGAATTTTGAAATTTTTTATGAAGAATTGCATTGGAATTTTGATAGGGTTATATTGAATCTATAGAAGCTTTTGATAGAAAGATCATGTTCACAGTATTACTTCTACCAACCCATGTGTATGAGAAGTTTCTCCATCTTTTGGTAGCATCTTCAGTTTCTGTCTTCAGAATCTGCTTTGCTGTGTTTATCCCCTCTGGGGGTTTTCTGGTGCCACTTTAGCATTTCTCATGTATAGAATCGTGTCATTGCACATCAGAAGGGGAGTTGAGCAGCAGCCCAGTCCCCCTCAGTAAACCAAGGGCAAAACCCTTCAGATGACCTTGACACCAGATGCTGGGGCTTAGAAGTCTCCAGTTGGAGGCCACAGTCTTTGAGGTCATTTGTACCTGCACAAGCCATCTCCACCTCCCCTTGGCTCATGGCTGCCCTGCTAGGACTAGAGCGAGGGCTTCTGTGTGGTCCTCTCATGAAATAAACACAACTGGAGGATGGGTGGGGCCTCTTGTTTACTGGGAAATCATCTTTCAAGCTTGATCATAAGAAACCTTATGCAATTTGCATAAACAGTTAAGAGTAACAAGATTACTTGGAATAAATGCAAGTAACATATTTTGACAGTGGCAGATTCAGTTGCTACTGAAGATGATATGTTGGGGATAAGAAGACAAGTCAGGGTTGTTGGAAGGCACAGAATGACCCCCAAGTTTAGTCTCTGCATTTCATTTTCTCATGATTCCCTCGTTCAACCAAGTACCTGCTCTGGCTAGTTTTGGTATGCAGTCTACTTGTTCAGATATTAGAGTAAATATGCCTGCTTGTTTTTATTTCCTAGAATATCTTTTATCATCCTTGGGTATTCTTAGAGGAGCCTGTTTTCTAATCTGATCTACTAAGTGTCTATGTCTTTTTATTGGAAAATTGAAACTCCTAAAATTTAGAGTTATTATTGATCTGGAGAAATGGCTCAGCAGTAAAGTGTGAGTACTGCTCTTGCAGAGGACAGAAAATACAAAGCTTCTGGCTTCCATGGGTACCTGAAGTATGTATACACACAGAGACACACAGACACACAGACACACAGACATACACACACATACAGGGGGGGGGGACAGAGAGAGAGAGAGAGAGAGAGAGAGACTTTATTTCACTAACTGTTTGGGTATTATTTATTTATTCCCTGTGATTCCCTTGGGCATGCTTATCCTTCTCTAACTGAAGCATTCCTCCTAGTATCCTCTGTAGACTTGTCTTAGGGCTCATAAATTCCTTTTATCTCTTTCACTTTTAATAGATAGTTTTGCTGGGTATAATAATATAGGTTGGTGGTTTGGGCCTTTTAGAACTTGGAGTGTGACTTTCCAAACACTTCTGACTTTAAATTTTTCTATTAAATAATTAGCTGTCATTCTGGTGGGCCTATCCTCAAAAATTACTTGATTCTTCATTCTTGGAACTTTCAATATCCTCCCTTTATTTTGTGTTCTTAAGGTTTTAACTATATGTCATGGGCAGTTTCTTTTCTGTCTATCTGGTACTCTGAAGGGCTCTCTTACACTTGGATGGGTAACTCTCTAGGTTTGAGAAATCTCTATTGAAAATTTTTCTACAACTATGGTACTCTCCTTCTTTTGTGCCCATTATTATGATGTTGGGTCTTTTAACCATGTCCCAAAGTTTGATTCTTTTTAAATTTATCTTGACCTTTACTGAGTCATCCAGTTCCTCTATCTTTCTTGTAATCCTGACACTCTGTTTTCCACATGATTCATCCTGTTAGATTTCCCATTGATTTCTTTTTTTAATTTATTTTTATTGGATATTCTTATTTACATTTTAGATGTTACCCCCTTTCCATATTTCCCCCTGTAGCTGCCGTTTCTTTTGTAACGGCCGTCAGGTTCTGTTACTTTGTAAAGGCCGGCCGGTTCTGCTGCTCCGGTCGGCAGGTCAGGGTCTAGCAAGAGAGAAAGTGGGGACGGAGGAAGGGGAAAAAAGGGGCGAGAGACGCAAAAGATAGATACAAGCCAGAGTCCGGTGGAGTCTCTTCAAGTCTTCTTTATTCTCCTCTCTTCTTACTATATTCTCACTCCTTTAGTCTCCTGTACTCCTCTACTTCTTCCTACTTCCTACTACCTCCTACTTTCTACCTCCTACTTCTACCTCTACCTCCTCGACTCCTCTACTCCTCTACTCCCCTACTCCCCTATAGAAGGGAAATCCTGGGTATTTATACCCTTTACCACGTGACTTGCCCTCGTGGACAATCTCAACTGAAGCCACTACGTCACGTGCCTTGTAGCCATGGATACCAGGAGCACCTGGCAGCTGGGGGCACTAAACAGTGTAACAAGATGTTTATCAGAGTGGGCTCAGCTATTGCAGGCTGTTGAAACAAGTCTCTTGTCAGGGTATATGGCTCGAGATGGCTGTAAAGATGATAGCCACTTTCGGCTAAGAGTCGGCTCCCAACAGGTCCCCCTTTTTAAATTTGTTTTCAAAAGGGAAGGCTGGGAAAACTTACGGAAACCGTGCCTGCCTTAGGTTGGAACAAAGGACCCCAGCCTCCCTTTCCCGTCTCTGGATACTCAACAGTCATTGGTTGAGCTCCTGTCTTAGGATGGTGAGGCCTCCCAGTTAGGGGCAAGGGTCTTGAGGTGTTCTCTTACCCGTCATTGACTATCCGGCTTAGCGCGTAAGTTAAGGGTTAGTCCTCGTCAGTCTTGATGACAGAGGTTTTAGTCCCCTACTTCCAGCCTGTAATAATGGACCTGTATGGGTTTCATTTGTGTAACGTCTATCTGTTGTAGTACAAAAGCCATCAGTTTGTTGAGCAGCATGAACTCGAGAGACAAGAGACTTAGCAATGCCTGAATGGTTAGCGCAAATACAACACTCTTTTTAAGGGTAGTACATAACTTCTTCTGTTGGAGGAGTAAAAAGTATAAGCCTCTTCTATTCTATAACACTATTTTATAAATCTAATCTATATAAGTACAGAACTGATCATAGCTTTGATCTTAACAAAACAAGTAAGAAAATCCCTATTTCTGTCCCAAACAATCTCAAACCTAAAACACAACTATAGTAACTATGGTAATGGGTTTTCTCTAGGGTTTAAACAATGTACCACTAAATCATAAATCAGGGAACCAAGAGTCTAATAGAGCCACCCTGGAGGCGTGGGTGGTGATGTCTTCTTCCGCACTGAGAAGAGCCACCCTGGAGGTGTGGGTGGTGATGTCTTCTTCCGCACTGAGAAGTTCCCAAGTCAGGTATACTGGTTGATTCGCTCCAGTGAAGCATCTTCATGTTTCCTGTAAAGGAAAAATACGCTTCTCAGGGGGTTTCTCCTCCCTGGATTTGTTATTATTGTCTATTTGTTTGATCAGTCTCTCTGGCAGCCATCGTGCGGCATCTGCCTTTTGGGAATATATGCAGACAGATCCTCTTCCCCAGATAAGCACTGGATCTGGCCCATTCCAGGTTCCAGTTAATGGGTCTTTCCAGAGGACTGTTGCAAAATTCTTTTTAGTATTAGGATGCCAGAATCTATCTGCAGCAGATTTTTCTTCAGAATCTAAAGATTTGTGATTAGTAGGAATCAATGGAAGTAACAATAGTTGAGCTATCCTCCTTCCTGTAGGAATAGTGACTATATTCTGTATTGCCTTGGCCATTACCTTAATCTCACCTTGATAATCATTGTCTATAACTCCAGGAAAAATTTGTAGTCCCTCCATAGTAGCACTGCTTCTTCCCACTATCAGGCCAAACACATTTGGATAGAGTGGTCCAAACACTCCAGTGGGTAAGGCCTGAGGTCCCATTTCTGGGGTTAATACTGTGTGGGTGGCGGAACTGAGGTCCAGTCCTGCACTTCCTGGTGTTGCTCGACTAAGTTCTGAAAGGGGTTGTTGTTTGTCGGTATGAAACTGACTGCCCCATAAGCCTGCTTTGGCTTGTATTGGTTCGGGGCCTGGGGCTGGCCCCTGTTCCCGTTTCCCTGATTATAGGAAAGGGTGTTTCCTTGTGCATCTGTCTTGGACCTACATTCACTAGCCCAATGCCTTCCACGTTTGCAACGTGGGCATAGCCCAGGCTGTTTTCTGGGCTGTCTCTGGGTTAACTCATTTTCTGCTTTGCAATATTTTGAAAAGTGTCCAGGCTTGCCACATTTAAAACAGGCCTTTTTGTCTCTACTTGCCAAAAAGTCTCTTACTGATTGTCCTTGCATGGCGGCTGCCATAGTTAAGCCCTGTTGGTAGGAGGGCCCTATATCAGAACAGAGTCTGATATACCCAGTAAGATCTGTCTTTTTCCTGTAGGGTCTAATGGCTGCTTGGCAGGCAGAATTGGCATTTTCATATGCAAGTTGTTTCACATAATCTATACCTGCCTCTGCATTACCAAAAATCCTCCCTGCTGTTGTCATTAATCGATGAACAAAATCAGAAAATCGTTCATCAGGCCCTTGTCTGACTGAGGTCAAAGATGCACCAGGGTCTCCCTTTACTGGGAGTTTGCGCCAAGCCTTCATGGCCGCATTTTGAATTTGAGCGAATAAGCCTGGGTCATATTGCATCTGGTTATCACTAGAAGCAAATTGTCCTTCTCCTACTAAGGCATCAAAGGACCAACCATTACCTGCCTGAATGTTTCTCCTAGCTGTCTCTTTACAATTCTCATGATACTCTGATTTCCAAATAAGATAGTCACCACCACTAAGAACTGCTCTCACTAGAGTATCCCAATCACCAGGAGTCAGCCACTCCTCTGCAACAGATTCTAAGATTGCAAGAGTAAAGGGAGCAGTGGCACCATATTGTGACACTGAATTTTTTAATTCTTTAATAATTTGAAAGTTAAACCCTGTGTGATGTCTCCACGCAACTCCTTGAGCATCTCTAGTCTCTGATACAGGGAAAACCTTAACCTCTCCCTCCTCTGGCTGATCTGTGGCTGAACTGAAACCAGAGGACAGGGGCTGTCTTTGGACTCCAGGTTGAGGAACTCGAGGACCTGAGGAATTTTCCTTGCCCTCTCGAGACCTCTTCCCTGTCTTTAGTTTTTGTATCTGACTAATTAAGTCCTGATACTCTTCCTCTAACTCTATTTGTTGTTTAAGGAGAGAAATTTGTTGTTTAAGAAAAGAAATTTTGTCCTGCAACTCCTTTCTGTGATCTTCGACCACCATCTCCATAGCAGGAGCATCTGGAGGTGGAGGAGCACAGGGAGGGGGCCTTCGGGAAGAAGGCCATTCAGGATCAAAATATTTGGCTGCCTCTTCCTCTAGGTCAGCACAATCTGGCTCTGACAAATTGATTACTTCAACCTTTGGTCCTATTTTGGATTCTATGTGTTTCTTTTTCTTTTGGACATGAAAAGCAACATTTAAACAGCGAAACAAAAGCAGACAATTGATACACGTAAACAGCAAGCAACAGAACAAAAACAGAGTTGAGTTCAGGCTGACTTATTTCTTGCCCCATTATTACTATGACTTACTGGTCTCCACACGGCAGTTTCCTGCGGCAATCACCTCTGTTTCACCTCTGAATTTTCAGTCGATCCTCCTTCCAGTAACATCCCTCACTGGGTCTCTGGTTCTTGCTGCCGCACGTCTGGGCGCCACTTTGTAACTGCCGTTTCTTTTGTAACGGCCGTCAGGTTCTGTTACTTTGTAAAGGCCGGCCGGTTCTGCTGCTCCGGTCGGCAGGTCAGGGTCTAGCAAGAGAGAAAGTGGGGACGGAGGAAGGGGAAAAAAGGGGCGAGAGACGCAAAAGATAGATACAAGCCAGAGTCCGGTGGAGTCTCTGCAAGTCTTCTTTATTCTCCTCTCTTCTTACTATATTCTCACTCCTTCAGTCTCCTGTACTCCTCTACTTCTTCCTACTTCCTACTACCTCCTACTTTCTACCTCCTACTTCTACCTCTACCTCCTCGACTCCTCTACTCCTCTACTCCCCTACTCCCCTATAGAAGGGAAATCCTGGGTATTTATACCCTTTACCACGTGACTTGCCCTCGTGGACAATCTCAACTGAAGCCACTACGTCACGTGCCTTGTAGCCATGGATACCAGGAGCACCTAGCAGCTGGGGGCACTAAACAGTGTAACAAGATGTTTATCAGAGTGGGCTCAGCTATTGCAGGCTGTTGAAACAAGTCTCTTGTCAGGGTATATGGCTCGAGATGGCTGTAAAGATGATAGCCACTTTCGGCTAAGAGTCGGCTCCCAACACCCCCCACCCCAGGAACTCCCTATTTCCATCCCCTCTCGCTACTTCTATGAGGGTGTGCCTCCACCCATTCACCTACTCCCCCCACCTCACCCTCAAATTCCCCCACACTGGTGCATTCCACCTTCATGGGATCAATGACCTCCTCTCACCCAATGCCTGACAAGGCCATCCTCAACTGCATATACAGCTGGAGCCATGGGTCCCTCCATACATGTTCCCAGGCTGGCGATTTAGACCTTGGGAGCTCTGGTTGGTTGGTATTATCTCTCTTCCTATGGGGCTGTAAGTCCCTTCAGCTACTTAAATCTTCTCTCTACCTCTCCATTGGGGACCCCATGATCAGTTCAATGGTTAGCTGTGAGCATCCGCCTCTGTATATGTCAGATTCTGGCAGAGCCTCTCAGGAGACAGGTATATTAGGCTCCTGTCAGCATATACTTCCTGGCATCCACAACAGTGTCTGTGCTTGTGCTTGTGCACGTGGGAGGAACCCCAGGTAGGACAGTCTCCAATCAGGCTATCCTCCAGTCTCTGCTCCACACTTTGTCTCTGTATTTTTTTCCTTGAGTATTTTGTTACTCCTAAGAAGGACTGAAGCACACATACATTGGTCTTCTTTCTTCTTGAGCTTCATGTGGTCTGTAAGTTGTATCCTGAGTAGTCTGAGCTTTGGGGCTAATATCCACTTATCAGTGAGTGCATACCATGTGTGTTCTTTTGTGATTGGGTTACCTCACTCAGGATGATATTTTCTAGTTCCATCTATTTGCCTAAGAATTTCATGAATTCATTGTTTTTAATAGCTGAGTAGTACTCCATTGTATAAATATACCATATTTTCTGTATACATTCCTCTGTTGAAGGATATCTGGGTTCTTTCCAGCTTCTGGCTATTATAAATGAGGCTGCTATGAACATAGTGGATTGTGTGTCCTTGTTATATGTTGGAGCATCTTTTGGGTATATGCCCAGGAGTGGCATAACTGGGTCCTCAGGTAGATCTCCCATGCTCATGGATTGTCAGGATTAATATAGTAAAAATGGCCATCTTGCTGAAGGCAATCTACAAATTCAATGCAATTCCCATCAAAATTCCAACTCAATTCTTCACAGAGTTAGAAAGAGCAATTCTTAAATTCATTTGGAATAACAAAAGACCCAGATATCAAAAACTATTCTCAACAATAAAAGATCTTCTGGGGGAAATCACCATCCCTGACCTCAAGCTGTACTACAGAGCAGTAGTGATGTGATTAAAAAAAAAAAAAAACCTGCATGGTATTGGTACAGAGATAGTCAAGAAGATCAATGGAATAGAATTGAAGACCCAGAAATGAACCCACACACCTATAGTCACTTGATCTTTGACAAAGGAGCTAAAACCATTCAGTGGAAAAAAGACAGCATTTTCAACCAATGGTGCTGGTTCAACTGGAGGTCAGCATGTAGAAAAATGCAAATCGATCCTTTCTTATCTTCTTGTACAAAACTCAAGTTCAAATGGGATCAATGACCTCCACATAAAACCAGATACACTGAAACTAATAGAAGAGAAAGTGGGGAAAAACCTCTAACACATGGGCACAGGGGAAAAGTTCCTGAACAGGACACCAATGGCTTATGCCCTAAGATCAAGAATTGACAAGTGGGACCTCATAAAATTGCAAAACTTCTGTAAGGCAAAGGACACTGTTAATAGGACAAAATGGCAACCAACAGATTGGGAAAAGATCTTTACCAATCCTACATCTGATAGAGGGCTCATATCCAATATACACAAAGAACTCAAGAAATTAGACTCCAGACAATCAAATAACTCTCTTTAAAAAATGGGGTACAGAGCTAAATGAAGAATTCTCAACTGAGGAAACTCAAAAAGCACCTAGAGAAATGTTAAACATCCTTAGTCATCAGGGAAATGCAAATCAAAACAACCCTGAGATTCCACCTCACACCAGTTAGAATAGCTAAAGATCATAAACTCAGGAGATAGAAGATGCTGGTGAGGATGTGGAGAAAGAGGAACACTTTTCCATTGCTGGTGGGATTGAAAGCTAGTACAACCACTCTGGAAATCAGTCTGGCAGTTCCTCAGAAAAATTGGGCATCATATTATCTGAGGACCCATTGATTTCTTTTAATTTTTTTCTAGGACATTTAAGTTTGGATTTTTTTCAGCAATTTTCTTTATTAAATCATGAACTGAGTTCAGCTGCTCATTCAGGTCTTTGTTCTTTGGAGTATACTCCTATCCTCTATGAGTTGTTCATAGTTATAATTCTCTTGAATTCTTTGTCTGGAAGATATGTCAAGTCATTCTCACTTGAGTTCATTACTGGGGAATTAGTAATTAGAAGGAATGTTGAGGTAGATTTTTGTATTCCTTTTATTTCTCTGCTGGGACTTGCACATCTGAAGTAGTTTGTTGGTTAAGTCTCTCTTTTGTTGTTGAATGAACACCCTTATACTGACAGATCAGGACTGTAGCTCAGACAGGGCTGAGCCACCACAAAACATCTTTCTGTTGGGTTACAGTGGACAAAGAAACCACAAAAACCACAGTGAGCCCATACACAGGTGCAAGAAGTGCTGCCTGGTGGTCGGCTCTGACTCAAGCCAGTTTAGACACAACAGTTCATATTGACCTTTGATTTGATGGGTCCTATGTAAAGCTTTGTGGAGTTTCTTAAGACTAACAAACCTCAGACCATAACAGGATATGTGATCAGCACTGACTTCGCTCTGAGTCAAGTTATTGTGTCATGTTACAGAACATGTTATAGGCATGTTGCAGAAACAATATAAAATATACCTGGCAAGCATAGAACAAAATGGCTACAGCTATACTGGGGGACAGACCTCAACAAAAAGATGGTGACGTTTTCTTTTGTGGAACTGGTATTGAGGACTATAGTTTCCATTCCTAGTTTCCTTTGGGGAATCTACTATTGTCTGCCTGAACAGACACTACTCAAGTGTCAGCACACCCCTGGCTGGGCCTCTTGTCCACAGCCTCTGTTGTGGCTCAAATACCTTGACTCACCCAGGTCTTACATACAAGACCACTTTTGGTGGCATAACAGCTGTGTGAAATATTAGATTTCATTAGAACACAAAATATAATCAAAATACTAATACTTAAAGACAGCTCCTTGTGTGCCATGATGCTTCCTAGTCTAGCCACCTTGGTGTTGGAGCGTGGTAGGCACTGGATTGTCAACTCCATTTCACAAGTGAAGACAGCAAGCAGGGTGTGGAAAGTTGATTGACTCCAGTTCACACCTCTCCTCAGTGACTGAGCGAGGGTCCAGACTGTCACAGCTGCTGTGAAAAGCCAGTCTCTTTATCTCATTTTGCTTTGTTTGGAATTTTTGTCTTATTTATTTTAAACTTGTTTTGATTTCTATTTTTGTGAGGGGGTGTTTCTTGGGTTTTGCTTTGAGTTGTTTTTGCTTGTTTTAAGGAAAGATAAAAAAAGAACATCAAGTTAGGTGGGTAGGGAGATGGGGAGAATCTGGGAGGAAATAAGGGGGAGAAAAACATAATCAAAATATATTGTATGAAAATGTTTTTTAACTTTAAAAAATGTTTAAAAAGAAGAATTGAATACCTAGAAACAGGCCACAAAGTAGGAAGATTAAATTTAAATAGTTGTCCTGTCTTAGTTTGACATTTATTGCTATGAACAGACACCAAGACCAAGCCAACTCTTACAAAGGACAACATTAATTGGGGCTGGCTTACAGTTTCAGAGGTTCAGTCCATCATCATGATGACAAAAAACATGGCGGCATGCAGGCAGACATGGTGCTGGAGAAGGGGCTGAGAGCTCTACATCTTGAACCCACAGCAGCCAGTAGCTGACTGTCTTCCAAGCCCACCCCCACAGTGACACACTTCCTCCAACAGGGCCACGCCTACTCCAAAGAGGCCACACCTCCTGATAGTACTACTCCCTGCTCTCTCAAATAATTTCTTAAAATATCTAATTTTCAAAACCAAATATATATATATATATATATATATATATATATATATATATGATTTTCACCTAAAACATCGTGTTAGTTTTTATCATCACTGGCATATTCCCATGATCATTCATATATGTATACATAAAAACAGTTTTTAAAATGATGGGTCTTGGGGTGATCCTGAAAATTCAGACCCACACAATTACACATTTTATCCATCCTATCAATTTGTGTATCCAACAAGCTGTGCTTCTGTGCATAGTAACTGTCAGTTAACTTTCTGTAGATAGCAGACTGCATTCATTACCTTAGGTATATGGTAGAGCTAAAAGTCCTGCTGTGACAGCTCAGTTAACTCTACAGTTACAGTACAAAAGTTTCTATAGACAATGTCCAGGTGAAGGGGCACAGCCATGTTCTCATGAATCCTGGCACGAAAATGGGTAAAGGGCAGACGGAATGGTACTAACAACTTTGTTTTTCATTGCTCATTTTATTTTACTTTTTTTTCATTGTTTATTTTAGTTGCAGGGAGCACAAGATCAACTCGTACAGACAGTACAGAGTTCTAAGAAGATACGAGCTGTCTTGCAAAGGTATAAAATAGAGCAGCCACAAAGTACCATGAGTTTTGAAAAAAAACAAAGAATAGTGTAGCACAGAAATTCTATCAGTTATGATAATGAATACCCCTCCATGAAGGCAGGAAACTCCCACAGCAATATAGTAGTTGAAATGCATTGTGTAAGTCTTAGACGTAGTTCAGTTAAGACAGGGCACGATCTGTGTGTGCAAAGTAAAGGGTTTGATCCTAATCCCTGCCAAAAAGTAAATGTATGACTCTTACACTGCTGTGTACATTGTCCATGTGACCCTGACACTGCTGTGTACATTGTCCACGTGACCCTGACACTGCTGT
>NW_021604569.1:22199187-22244290 GCF_004785775.1 Grammomys surdaster | reverse complement strand
TGTCCACGTGACCCTGACACTGCTGTGTACATTGTCCACGTGACCCTTACACTGCTGTGTACATTGTCCACGTGACCCTTACACTGCTGTGTACATTGTCCATGAAACAAGCTGAAGCTTTCCAAACCACCTGTTTTCAATCATTAAAAATGAAATTATTCTTTCAAATGTTAGTTCAAAAATTGTGATAATGTTTTTCAAAAGTATATAGTGAATCATTATCAAATACATTTTAGGCTTGAAGTTCGATTTTCCAAATTAAAAATTACACTAAAAGAGCAATCAGCAAAGATTAAACAAATTCAGAATCATCTGCTGCACGAAGGTTTGGTGAGTATTAATTTCTCTGTCATACTGAAAAATCCTTTCTCCCTTTTGTGGGATTACATAGGATAAGGGAAAAGTGCCCATTAATAAAAATATTTGCCTTTGCCATGTCTGGGCATGGTGCCATGCACCTTTAATCCCAGCATTCAAGAGATTGAGCCAGATGTATCTCTGATTTCCAGACCAGCCAGGGCTAAATCATAGAGACAGTGTTGCATACATGGTGTGAGTATGAGTGTGTGTGTGTGTGTGTGTGTGTGTGTGTGAGAGAGAGAGAGAGAGGGAGAGAGAGAGAGAGAGAGAGAGAGAGAGAGAGAGAGAGAGAGTGTTTTGTTGTTGTTGTTGCTGCTGCTGCTGTTGCTCATAACGCTCCAATAGTAAATATCCTCTTGATTTTATAGAAGTTCGTTGAAATGATATTATTAGGGACTCTGGTAGCGAAATTTAACTAAACAAGAGGCTACAGAGATAGCTCAGGAGTTGAGAGCATCCACTGTTCTTGTAGAAGACCAGAATTCAGTTCCCAGCACCCACATCAGGTAGCTCACAACTACCAAATCCAGTTCCAGAGGATTTGAAGGCATCTTCTGATCTGTATACTGTATACATATGGCATATATACATATGAATGAAAAGAAAAGCAATTTTTAATTAAGAACTTCCTGGGCATGGTGGTAAATACCTTTAATCCAAGTACTCAGGAGGCAGAGGCAGATGGATCTCTGAGTTCAAAGACACCCCGGTCTACATAGCAGGTTCCAGGACAGCCAGGACTACACAGAAAAACCTTTTCTTGGAAAAAAAGATTTTACTAAACAAGATTCTTATAAAATGAATGTTCTATAATGTTATAATTAATAATATATCTTTGATATATAATGTTTGGTAAGATATTTTGTTTCCCTATTAGTTAATTAATAGACATGTAGCTCAATTGTCACTGTGAGTAGGGTTGCTGCATACACAGTGTGCAGGTGTCTGTGTCACTGGGAAAGTCTTACTGTTCAAAGAACAATCCACAGTTAGTTGGTCTTGAGTTCTATATCTGTTCCCATAAGCCTTCAGCAAAGTTTTGAGAGTGGATGACTAGTTGCTTCCATTTCTAATTAAGAACAGATACTTGAGGCTAGAAAGAGGACTCAGAGAACACCTGCTGCTACTGCAGAGGACCCAAGTTCAGTTCCCAGCACCCACATAGTGGCTCCCAGCCATCCATAACTCCAGTTCCAAGGGATCTCTGATGCCCTCTTCTGGCTTCCACAGACACCAGGCATCCACGTGGTACACAGACACACATGCAGACAAAACACTCATACACATCAATAAATAAATCTTGAAAAATGTTTATGAAGAATGAATATCTTGTCATTATTTAAACAGTTCCACCAAGGAACATTTTTCTCTGTGTAATTTCCATAAAGAAAGATGATGCCATTGGCTGCATACAGGAAATGTTTCATTTAATGGGGCCTTATGGAACTGAAGATGCAGAAACTGTTTTGCCATTCAACGTGTCCACCAGTTTTCCAAGAACTCAGCCTCTGCCTCAGCATGGCTGTGCTGGAGAGCTGCTGTCCAATGGCCACCCAGCTCCCCCAGTGACAGGCTGGCTTCTCTGAAAAGCTCAACCAGAGAGACACTTACAAGAGAAACTGTGCAGCTGCTACAGGTGGTGGATCACAGGCACAGGAGCTCAACTCAGACAAGCAGGAAGAGAAAGCGAAGCATCGGGTAGAGAGTAGGGGTCCAAAGAGGCTTCAAAGCAGAGCCCACTTCCAAATCCACAAAACGAAGCTCCTGTCCTGCCAAGAGACAAGAATGCACACTCCACTCTCAGAGAAAATGGACAGCTCAGGATTCCACTTAATGAGGGATAGTGAAATCTCTGTTACCCCTCACCAGACAGATTTGAATTCTCCTGATTCTCACACTGCTTTTCCAGACATCACCATCACAAGTCTATGGTGTGAACACCCACCTGGAGCCATGGCATGGCTGCCCCTGTAACCCGAAGCAGGGCTGAAGCTGCCTCTGGAAAAGTATAAACATCTTTAGAATTTTGCTCACGAGACCCAAACATGATAAGGACTCCAAAATGTCCCTGTTGCCCTATATTTATTGAATTTGTAAGATTAAAAATTCAGATTTTAAGAGGTTGAAGAGATGGTTCAGGATGTGTTACTTGGACAGCCAAACTGGGTTCTAGTCCCATATGGCTCACAACCACCTGTAACTCCAGCTCCAGGGGAACTGATGCCCTCTTCTGGGCTCCATGGGCACCAGGTACAGATAAATACATTTAGGCATACACACACGCACATACATACACACATGCACATAAAATAAAATAAATCCTTTTTTAAATCACACTTTTTAAAGATACTAGAAGGTGCTGGGTGATAAAAATAGATTTTTAGAGGGACTGTGTATTGAGGAGTATAGGAGCCCACCGGAAAGGCCTATTTGGGATGGTGGGGAATCCAGAAGAATCAGGCAGATGTTATGCTTTGTGGTGTTAGCACGAAGACATTCTTTAAAGAAGAATAGTAAATAGAGAAGAAAAATTCAAATTCCTGGGAGAATTCTTACCGAGGATGAATATTTTTCTTATCCTAAAGTCAGATGAGGATGAAAAAGACCCATATTGACAAATTATAGGAATGTAAATTCTATAGAAATTAAAGATGTGGGAAACCAGAGACATGGCTCAGCAGCTAAGAGCACTGGCTGCTCTTCTGGAGGACCAGAGTTCAGTTCCCAGCACCCCACAGCCATCTGTAACTACAGCTCTGGTAGGCCTCGCCCTCTTTTGGCCTCTGTAGGCACCTGCACACATGTGGTGTGTATATACACACACATATACACATGTGGAGGGGAGATAAAAAATAATAAATTTCTTCAAACATTAATGATAAACGCATAAATAAGTAGGAGCCAGCTTTAAGGAGTTATTTTTAAATTTGATCCTAAGTGGAATGTTACAAACTCAGACAAATGCATATTACTCATACACTTACATGAAGTGATTTTATAAAAGAAGAATAAGTCTTGATACTTTTAACTGTTTTAATAATATTTTAAAGCTTGGTGATGAAACAAAGAAACTCATCCTTCAAACAGAGTCCCTAGAATGTACTTTGGAAAAGCAGATGAATAAAAATGAGGAATTGATGACAGAGCTAATGAGGTAAGATTTTAACATTTCTTTCTTTTTTTGTTTCTTTGGGGTTTTTTTTTTGTTTTTATTTTTTTCGAGACAGAGTTTCTCTGTATAGCCCTGGCTGTCCTGGAACTCACTCTGTAGACCAGGCTGGCCTCGAACTCAGAAATCCGCCTGCCTCTGCCTCCCAAGTGCTGGGATTAAAGGCGTGAGCCACCACTGCCCAGCTTAGATTTTAACATTTCAAATCCTTTCAACCATTAGTTAGCTTCATTGACATTTTTGTTATTTCATATTTTTGAGAATTTCATGAGTACAATATTTACTTTATTCTACTCCCTCTAACTCCTCCCATATCTCCCAACTTCCTCTCAAATTCATAGCTTCTTTTTCTTTGTTCTGTTACATATAATGTGTATATGAATTTATAAATACAATCACTGAGCTCACTTAATATTGCTCCTATGCATGTGTTTTAGGGGTGACCACTTGGTATTGTATAAATTTATTGTAATTTCTTCAGTTTATGTGTTCAAGTGTTGTGTCCACATACATATCTGCACACCACACACATGCCTGGTGCCCACTGGAAGATGGTGTTGGATTCCCTGGAACTGGAGTTGCTGGTGGTTTGTGAGCTGTCAAGTGGGTGCTGGGAACCTAACTCCAGTCCTCTGCAAGCGCAGGGAGAGCACCAAAGCTTGGTCATTTCTTCAGCTGTTGGTGCCTGTCAGTCCCTGGCTCTTTGGATGCGATTCAACAAGCAGCTTGTGGATTCTTCCTCAAGGTTGCTCTTGGGGGAGCAACAGCTCTAAAGGACAGAGTAAGTGGAGAAATCTTGCCAAGATAGGTCTGTGAAAACCAACAATGAAGGCCAGTTTAAAGAGCCTCGAAGCTGAAGTGACCCTTCTAATCTGACCTTAGTAAGGGTAGCATAGTCTTCCATCTGTGGGAAACACAACACAGTCAAACAGACAAAGTACAGAAAAAACACATCAAGCAAATGGAAGCTGAAAACCAGAGCATCTAAGACAAAGTTTGAAGAGATAGCAAAGGCCCCTGTGGATTAACAAATGGAATATTTGTCCAAGAGTGTGCTACACTTGTAAAGAGACATGCATATGTGTCCAGTCTCATGGTTTTCAATAACCCAAGAAACCATAGTGCTAAACTGTAGGATAGATGATAACAAACCTCAGAGTCCCACTGAGTGTCCCATCTCACATCTGTGGGCTACACTTTCTACAAGCTCACATCACATTCCCAAAGATAAAAAACATCTCAGGCAAAAATTAATTAATTAAAAATCTTAAATTTAGGAAAATCAAAATGATTCCTTGATTCCTTTTTGGATTATAATGGAATGAAACTTGAAATCAATATGAAGAAAAATTACAAATCCTTGCTAAACCATGGTACTGAGCAGAACAGTACTAAATGGGCCCAGTTAGGGGTCAGCGTTTGCTCTAGCATCATGCTAAGCTCCTGTCCCCTCTGAGGGTTTTTCCACTCAGTTCCCCTTCTTCTTGTGCACCAGAGTAAACAGGAACTGAAGTATATATTTGGATCTTTCAGTGACATTCATATAGAAGTATGTTTTTCTGCTTCACCCTGGTAAACTCATCTCTGAGTTACAGCTAATCTTTAATAATTCACTCCAAAGTGGATAATAATTATTATAAAACATCTGAATGTGGTTCTCACACGTGTTCCTTATGTGATATAAATGTCACATAATTTTTCTTTATATTATTTATTTAATATTATAATTTGTTCCAAGAGCCATAGTCTATTTAACAAAAACCCCAACATGAGTCATGGGAAGGCCCTTTCTGAGTTGTTGCTCAGAGTTATCCTAGAGACTCTCAAAACATTATTAGCCATCAATATAGCCCTTGATTGTTTCCCAGAGACTAAACGGACGTTTCTGTTGTTGAAAAGACCAAACACTTCAGACACAGGGTCCAGAGTCCCCTGAGTTGGAACTAACCTGAATGCCTCCCTGCTAGCTTTTATGGTACAAGAAGGTGCTATTGCAAGATTTCAAAACAGGAAAACGATAGTCCTACCCAGCTGTCGTGATGCCTATGGACCACAACAACAAACCAGCATGACACAATGTCCATAAGGGTGCCATATGGCTGGGAGTACTTTGGAGATAACCAACAGTTGTTGTAAAGCCCATTCAACAAAAGAGAAATCATGCCCGGTAGGGAAACCTGGGCAATCACACAGGACTGGTGAAGTCACAGGTCTTGGAGGAACACCACCATCCTCCACTTCACTAAACCAGTTTAATGTCTAACTACATTCTAAATATTTCTCCTTATACCTGAAAATAAGTGTAGCTCTCACACCTCTTCAGAGACAATTACAGAAAAAGCACAAGTGATCAAAATGCAAAAACCATTGATCATGTGGTTCCAGCCCCAACTGACCCAGCTTATTAACACAGTTCCTGTCCCTGAGGTTCAGGGATCAGGGTAGAAGACTGTAAAAGACAGCTGAGCATAAAAGATTGTGTCTACTAGAAATAAAGTCTTGCCAGGCAGTGATGGCTCACGCCTTTAATCCCAGCACTTGGGAGGCAAAGGCAGGTGGATTTCTGAGTTCGAGGCCAGCCTGGTCTACAGAGTGAGTTCCAGGACAGCCAGGGCTACACAGAGAAACCCTGTCTCGAAAAACAAAAAACAAACAAACAAAAAGCAAAACAAACAAAAAAAAAGAAATGAAGTCTTATCAACATGGCTGCCTACACAAGGAAAACACCAATAGACACGCTGATAGGAAAGGAGGGAGTCTCATAGGGCACTTCACTCCAGACAAAGACGCGCGGGCAACAGAGACATTCTGAGAATGGAATAGTCTTCCCAAGGGAAGAGCCCTTTGATTGGGTATTCAATACCAAGTGGTTAGCCTTGAAATCATATACATAAAAGTACCATGATATGGACTGAGCAGGTTGTATTTATGAATTTAGAAATACATATCTATGGTGATGGTAGTGTTTACATTTAGTCTCAGCACTTTGGAGACAGAGGCAGGTGGATTCCTGCAAGTTTGAGGCCGGCTTGGTCTACAGAGCTAGTTCTAGGACAGCTACACAAGAAACCCTGTCTCAAAACAACAACAACAAAACTATGTATTTGTAGCAACAATTTAAACAATAGAGGCCATAATTTTAGAAAGAGGAGTTCATAGGAAGGATTGAAGTGAAGAAAGGAAAGGAGGAAAATTGTGTATTTTAATTTCAAAAAATATAAAAATTAAGATTATAATTTCAGGCTGGAGAGATGGCTCAGCAGTTAAGAATAGTAGCTGTTCTTCCAGAAGACCCAGGTTCAATTCCCAGCACCTACATGGCAGCTCACAGCATGTGTAACTCCAGTCCTGGAGATATGACACCTTCCTTTGGCCTATGTAGACGTGAGCATGCATGCAGTGCACATACATACATGTAGACAAGATTCACATACACAATTTTATGTAAAGATTATAATTTCAGTAGAATACTTTTAATTCATTTTAGGTTGAGACAAATGAGATGCTCACAGCTTACAATTTTGTTCCTTTTGTATGATATTGCATATTATCTACTTAAATTATTAAATACTGACTCTGAAAACATTCATTGGCCAATTCTATACATTTTTACAGATTTAAGAAACTCTTTGAAGAGACAAAAAAGAAGTTAAATAAACATGAAGGCGGAGAGCTTGGTGGTCCTGGAGATTTACAAACCAGCCAATTTGATATGCATATTCCAATTAATATGCTAAGCCATGAGGTAATTTCAGTAATCTATAGGTTCAATATTTCTTGCTTTGGGGAAATATAGCTATATATTCATTGGCCAGCAAAGCAAGGATTTAAGAAAGCAACTTCACTGACTTGATATCAATGAAAATGTGTATTTTTTTTCTATTAAAGATGCATTACACTGATTCTCTTACTTTTTAGATTGATTTTTTTTAAGTGTGTGGGTGTTTTGCCTGTATGTGTGTCTGCATCATCTACATGCCTAGTGTCCTTAGAGGCCAGAAAAAGGCATGGGATCCCTTGGACCTGGAGTTACAGATGGTTGTGATCCACCCCGTGGGTGCCTGGTACCAAACTCGAGTCCTCTGGAAGAGCAACCAGGGCTTTTAGCCATTGAGCCATCGCTTCAGCTCCTCTTAATGCTGGCAGATGACTTAACAGCAAACACTGTACCTTACCGTTACAATTTCAAAATCACACCCACCATGTCAGTTCTATTTGCTGCCAGCACCATCAAGACGTAGGCGACAGTCCATGAAAGCCAGTCAGTTGAAGTATACGGTAAAATTTGGCAAATATTCACAAATATTCAAATATCATCTCAATTTATTTTAGTATTTTTACATTCCAAACATGTCCTAAATGACTTAGTGATCGCTCTTTCATGCTGAGACTTAAGGAACCAAGTACACTTAACAGCTGTCCAGATGTTTGTCTGAACAGCTTGTATGAGAGACAGAGTCTGCACTCTAGCTGCCTTTATGTCTGGCTCCTGGTCCCGGACACAATCTTTTCCTTGTTCAGCCTAAGTTCTAACACCTGTAAGTACTTCCTCTCTTCCCATTGCTGACTAGTGTCCTGGTATACGGATATTATGCATTCACCAATTGACAGACCTCTGGCTTGTCCCCACTTTGAACTTTGATTAACAGATGCTGCTCTGACAGTGCAAGCCAGAGCTCTGCACAGAATGGCTTCATTTCCCCCTGCCTGGCTTCTGGTCAGTGGCACTGCTGAGTCATGTGATAGTCACGTACTTGGTTGCTCTCTGAGGACCCCCAGCACCAGCGTGTCTTCTCCAGTGGCTGAAGTCTCCTGTCCTCCAGTCCTGAAGGAGCACTTAACTTCTCTGCTTCCCTTGCCAACACCTGCTCCATCTTTTTATATTGTGTCTGTTTTGAGACAGGGACTCCCTATGTAGCCCTGGCTGTCCTTGGAGTTGCAGAAATCCACCTGCCTCTGCCTCTGGAAGGCTGGGGTTAAAGGTGTGAGACCCCACATCTGGCTTTTTCTTCCAAATTCTAACTAAACCAAGTTCCCATGCAGCAATGGGTAGGTACGGGAGTTTCCATTTGTGTTGTCCTAACGGAGCACATGAATCTTCTCAGCCTATTGGCCGTTAGTGTACCTCCTTCAGAGAAAGGTCTATCTAGATTGTTTCTACAGTTTTAAATTGGATTAGCTTTTCACTGGCATTTGTAGAGGCCCTCTTTATATCTTGGATATGAATTCTTTATCAGATACACAGACGTTGTGGTAATTTCTTCTTCTAACCAGCTTACCCTTGCACTCCATAACAGTGGCTCTGAAGTGCGTTAGCACTTTATGTTCATGGAGTCAACTCAACTATCTGTGCTTTAATGTCCTAACACGAAGTTTTGCCCGATCCAGTCCTGTTTCTCAGGATCTGCACGTCTCATTTCCTCCCTTAATACTGCATTTTGAGTGAATTTTATTTGTGGTGTTTGTTGGTCACTCACACTCAGTTTTTTCACATGTGAATAACTCATTGCCCCAGAATTATTTCTTGTTGAAAAAAAAATTAGTCTTAAGGATGATTTTTGCAGAATTTGTCGAGAGTCAGCTGATCATAAACACAGAGTTTGCTTTGGGAGATTCTATAAGCCGGGACCAATTAAATCCATTTCTTAAGTGAGAAGTCTTTCCCAGTAGTATGTGGCTTATTTCCAGTTGTTTTCTGTGACAAGCTTTTAGAATACAATTCAAATTAAAATAAAATATTTGTAATTCAGAGAAAAACACGACTTCAGAGCCCATGCTTCTAACACCTGTTCATTTGAGTCTCATTTTTGAGCTCTTTTGTGGAGACACACTCATCCGTCCAGATCCAAGCAACTGAAATCCTTGCCTTAAAGCTTGCTTACAAATTACAGGCACTGAGTGTGGGAAGGACACACTAGATTTGGCGTATGGTTGTGTTAAGGAAAGAATAAACCAGGCATGGGAAGTGACAGCTGCAGTTCAAGTATCCGGCAAAGAAGTGTGTAAAATATACAGAGCACAGTTGTGTCATTCCTACTGTGTTTGATTTTATTTTCTGGATAATTCTGATCATTTAAGAGGCTGCTATAGAGTCAAACTGACTTATTACCTCTGAACTGGCAGCAGACATGTATTGGTTTTATGTCTGACTAGACTCAGTGCCTATTCTTCAGCTTAAAGCCATGTTATTTTTCTCCTACAGTTCCACAATCTGAAAGAAAGTTGGGAGACTACATATTACAAATATCTACAAATGGTTGTAAAACTTCAGTTCATCCAGCAGGAGCTAATAGCGATAAAAACAGAACAGAAGAAGTGTGGACACCTGCTCAAGAACCAGAAGGACTCAGAAAAAGAAGTGCTCCTTTTGAAAAGCTGGATGCGGGAGAGCGAGGTGGGTGACATGAGGGCAGGGAACGGAGCAGGGCACGAGGGAAGGCAGTTTGCAGAAAGCCCGTTGGTTTGCTTGTCTTTTGAATCCGTGATGGGTTTTCATTTAATTTTCAGCGCACAGGTAATATGGACTACATCCCCTGCTTCTCCTCCTTTGCTAACAGCAGTTGACTTGGTAGATCTCATTCGCCTCTCTTTAAAGTTTTCAGTGTATGTCGTTCTGGTTTGTATTGCTGAAATAAAACACTGACGAAAAACAAATAGGGGAGGTGCGCTGGGTGGTTTTAAACACTTGACAGGAGCTAAAGTGATCTGAGCGGAAGGAACGTCAATTAAGAAGATGCCTCCATAAGATCTGCCTTTCTTAATTAGTGATTGATTGGGGAGGGGCCCAGCCCATAGTGGGTGGGGCCATTCCTGGGCTGGTAGTCCTGGGTTCTAGAAGAAAACAGGCAGAGCAAGCCAATATACAGCACCCCTCTATGGCCTCTGCATTAGCTGTGGACTAGGGCATGGAAATGCCAGCCCAGTAAGTCCTTCCCTCCACCGTTACTTTTGTTCATGGTGTTTCATCATAGCAATAGCAGCCCTAAGACAAGAGGGAAGGTTTTTTGTTGTTGTTGTTGTTGGTTTTGTTTGTTTGTTTTTAATTTATTTTTTTTTTCAAATCATAATTTTTACTTATTCACACAGGGGTTATAAATACAAAAGGGCAGGACGTGGGGAAGGGGATGACACTGGAGCGTGGGTGTTCAGGGGGAATACAGATATCTTTCAGAAAAGGGTATTGGCTGGGTGAAGGTTCAGGGGACAGGTAACTATGACTCTGCCTATGATTCACTTGTCTTTATCTAAGTTGGTATTATCTGCCAAGGCTACCTATTTACAAGGTCTATGACTACTCAGGCTGGTAAATTCCACAAAAGCTGCCTGTTTACAATAGCTTATAGCCATCTGTTTCAATGTTTTTCCACAGAGACCCAAGACTTGGTGTTAGTATACATGTATGACAGGCCTATTGTTGATTTTAGGCCTATGGCTGATTTTAGGCCTTCAGTGTATAAGCAGGGCTTCCCCTGACATCTCCTCCCTTCTCTAAGTATAGAAGAGCTGTGGCAATTCTAATCTTGCGAAGGCGGGGATAGAGGCCTGACCTCCAGTAATTGAAGGGGACCTTGTAATGGCTCTGGTTCCCCTGTCGTTGTCCAGTGAGGCATGAGGGCCATACCCATCCCGATGTCTTTTTCCTGGAGAGGGGATACTTTTGACAAGAGGGAAGTTTTTATAGTAGGCGTACATGCCCTTCTCACAGTCACGTCACTGAGAGGAGCCAAAGCAGGAACTCAAATCAAGCAGGGCAAAACTGCTGAAGCAGAAGCAGACTGGCTGGATCCTCTGGTACACTTAGCTTGCTGTCTTACACAACACAGAAACACCTGCCCAGGGGTGGAACCACCCACAGTGGGCGGGGCTGGGTCCTCCCACATCAATCAAAACCAAGAGAATACCTTATAAACGTGCCCACAGGCCAGTCTGTTGGAGGTACTTAGTTCCTCAAGTGAGGTCTGTTCTTCCCATGTATGATGACTAGGTTAGCATCAAACTGACAAAAATAAAGAATGCTCTGCCACAATATTTTAGTTAGACAATTGTTTGCATTTTAAGACAATTGAGAAGAAAAACTTCTTTGAAACAGGCTCTTAAATATTTCTTAAGTTACAGTTAAACATTTTTTTATTTTTTTTAATTGTATTTGTTCTGTGAGTTATGGAACTACCTGAGAGCTAGCATGAGAGTGATTCCGAGCTGAAGTAGCACACACAGGGCCTGGGATCAAGCCCAGCACCATTCAAAGGAAAGCAATACACTGCTTTATGTTTTAAATGTTTTTAATCAGGTTGTGGTGGTTTGTTTGTTTTGTTGAGACAGAGGTTCATTATATAGATCAGACTGGCCTCAACTTCACAGAGATCCACCTGCCCCTGCCTCCCGAGTTCCACCATGTCTGGCTTTATGTTTTAAATGTAATAAACATTACATTATGACATTTATGACATTAGTAATAAAACTTTAAATCCCAGCATCTTATTTAACATATTTACAACAGCCCATGAGCTGAAGATTCTTAACTAAGGAAACAAGAGCAAATTAATCATTCAAGGGTTAGTTATATTGGACTTTTGTTCTTTTTTTGCTTTAGACTCAAGCAAGAGATCAAAACAACATCGAAAATTTAAGAGACACCAATGATGCAGCAATGAGAAGCCAAATGGATCTCAGAATTAAAAACATGGAATCTCAGCTAGCCACTCGGCAACATCTCCATGGAGGAGGGAAGCTAAAACACAAGCACCACCATGCAGAAGAGAGTGGCCTGACCCAGCCGGTGAGGACCAAGCTGGATGAGCAAGCCAAGCAGAGCCCCGGCGAATAGCAAACTCGTTGGTTTGTCTCTGCCGCAGGGTGCAGATCTTAGCGCTGAGTCAGGGCTGGAAAATGAATGTGCACGTGGACTGCTGCTGTTCAGGAAGCCCTTGGCTTCTTCCCCTTTTCAGTCTGGATTTCTGTGGCCTTTTGCCCCCAGTGCTCTCATGTAGCTAACCTGATCCATTCGTATTCTAATGCTTTCTAAATATGGCCTTTATATCCTTACTAAGCTACTTCTCCATTTTATTAAATAGAAGTGTTAACACGTGTAACAATGTGGGGACTGTTACTTGAACAGCAATGATAGGGGATGACAAACTTCCCCTGGTGTGTCCTGACACGGGCAGACTCTGCTGGATTAAGATCTTTGGTATCGCCTATTGAAGGGTCTCTGTCATTGACAAGTTTTCTAGTTTGTATAAAGACATGCTTATGACACAGGAAAGAAACACAAAGGAAGAGAAAAGCAATTCACAAAACATCAAAATAACTCCATAGTCAGCATATAGATATCAGCATATAGGTGTCCATGTGTTGTGCCCATTTCGAATTTGCAAACCCCAAAAGACCACCAAGGAGCTGACTCTGATGCAGTTGCACCAGGGTCTCTATTACAAACTCAAGCTTGGGCCACACCACTGTCTGGGAGGGTGCAGCCCCGAGCTCTCAGAGGGACAAGGTTTTTTAGGTACTAGTAAGCAGGCAAGGGGGTTTCTAAACTGGCACACATCCGACTGGGAGACCATTATGGAATTTTGTTGCCCTTTAACATAATTGGCTGGTGCTGGGAGCCAAACCATAAACTTAACTTCTGCTTTCCTCCGTGATTCTTAGAAAGTGAAGTGCCAGGGGATGGGCTTGTAACCTGGACACTAATGCTAGGCGCTGGCTTGTTGGGAAATAACCTGGAAACTGGTACTAGACCCGTTTGTTAACTCAAGTTCAACCTTAGATCAGGTTCTCTAAGATGGAGTTTGAACTTGAGATCTGGTCTCTCAGGTGTATAGGTAGGTATCAGCATATAGGTGTAGGTATAGGTGTATGCTTTTTATAACCTACTTTAATAAGGTTTCAACCTCTCCTCTAGCTCACTACCCACCAGAGTTAGTGGAAAACAAAGGTTATTAGTATACAGGGGAAGTGGACTTGTTTAGAAATAGTTCTTGGGGCCATTTCAACCTTCCTTGTTCTCAGTCCAGTCCACTAGCAAACACCACACACAAATCAGCAAGGACAGTTCAATTCAGAAGAAATCTCCAGGCTTGCCAATTGGCCTGAGTCCTTGGAAGCAGCAAGAAGCCACAGGAAACTTACAAGAAGTTCTTTGACAAGTTTCTCTTTATGACATTACACAAGCTAAGCAACGTAATGTAAGGCGAACCAATACATGTCTGTACTCAGCGAAGACTATCGAGGTGAAGCAAAGCGGACCAATGCTCAAGCTCCCACTGTCTGTGGGGTCATGTTATATGTGTTCTAAACATCAGGCATCCTTTCACATGTCTGCTTCAGCAAAGCATCCATTCACCTGTGTGCCCCAGCAAAACATGGTTTAACATAACTGACTCTCCAAATAAACTATGTTTCCACTTCAGGTCGGTGTGAAGGGTGTGTAGATCTACAGAAAAAGTATGCATACCCCACCCTCGATGGCCCCACCCCCGATGGCCCCACCCCTCGATGGCTCCACCCTCAATGGCCCCACCCTCAATGGCTTTAGTGCTGTCACATAATGGACTCAGGAACCACTCTTATCCTCTCTGATCACCAAATTAGCTCATTTCCTCCTCCCCAGAGGCTGCCATTCTAAATCACATGCTCACTGGTGTCAAATGTTTACTTTATCCCAGGTTTCAGGTGGATTGTGCAGATACTTGAAAGGTTTAAGTTTCAAGCCTATTTACAAAATGCAAGGCTTTTTTCTAGATTGTGCTTCAGTTTTATTTTTAACTGCATAATTTAAGAGCACAATAATTATTGATAAATGTATGTATAGCATGCAAGTATTTGGGATGGAGAGATGCCTCAGTGGTTAAGAGCACTTGTTGCTCTTCCAGAGGCTCCAAGTTCAGGTCCCAACATCCACATGGCAGTTCACTACTGTCTACAGCTACAGTCCCAGAGGATCCAAATTCCTCTTCTGGCGTCCAAGGGCACGGTAGGCATATAGTACATGGACATATATTCAAGCAAAAACCCATTCACTTATAAAAATAAAATAAAGTAATATTTTTGTGGCATCATCAAACTTTTAAAATTCAATTTTGTTAATTATATGTACATATGCGGGTATGTGCATGCATGTGAGTACAGGTTTCACACAGGCCAGAGGAGACAGATTCCCCCTGAGCTGGACTTACAATTGCTTGTGAGCACCTGATGTGGGTGGTTGTTGGGAATTGGTTCTAATGTTTTGAATTAATCAGGAATCTGCATGTCCAAATGCTAAAAGTCCTTGTCCCCAACTGGTTTTTGATCAATCAATAAAGAGCCAACAGCCAATGGTTGGGTGGAAAGAGAGGGGTAGAACATATAGATTGTGCAAGCTAGAAACTGGAAGGAAGACTGACGACAATTTTGATGGCTCCAGGGAGAAGAGACATAAGAGCTGTATTCATGTCTTTCACTGACTTGCCTGTGAGCTACAGGGTACACCTTAGTTATGTGTCTGAGTTATGTGATTGTATCCATGTGTGTCCAGTGCCCCAGAAAGATAGAAAAAGGTACTGGGTCCTCTGAAGCTGGAGCTCCAGGCAGCTGTAAGCACAGTGTAAGTGCTGGGAACCAGGCTCCAGACCCTGGAGAGCAGGGAGCCTCTTAATCACTAACCATCATTGATGAGTCTGTGAAGCAGCAGGGGCCACTAAGACAGGTAGCTGCAGAAGAAAAGTGTTAGTTGAGGCAAAGGTGCAGACCAATAGATTGGGCCCTTCAGGCAGAGGAACCTGGTTGTTATCAGAGACAACTTTCTCTGAGGAGAGAAGAGCATGAGAGCATCTGTGCCCACAATTGACTAATGAAAGCACATTGTAAGAGGAAGTGTTTATCTCACAAGTGTGAGGACCGGAGTTCGAGTCCCCAGAACTCACACGAAGCTAGGCATAGAAGCCTCTGTCTGGAACTCAGTAGTAATGGGAGTTAGAGACTAGAGAATCCTGGAGACTTGCAGGCCAATTAACATGGCACATTCAGCAGGAAACAGCAAAGACCCTGTAGATGTATCTCACACAAGGGTAAGGTAAGGGCCAGCAATCGTCCTAACACAAGGGACCTATGATGGCTATTCCAGATGGTCACTTTGACTACGTCTGGGATGAACTACAATCCGGAAATGGAGGGCACACCTGTGGTCCAGATCTTGAGGCTGGAAAACAAGGCTTCTGGCCCAGATCTTGTCATGGGATGACACGCTTTTGATCCAGATCTTGAGGCATAGTGGCCATGAAAAGCTTTGGCCCAGCCAAGGTAGTACATGCCTTTAATCCCAGGAGACTGAGGCAGACAGATCATTGAGGTCAAGGCCGGCCTGGGACAGAACAAGTTCCAAATCCAAATGTGGTGATACATACTTTTAATCTGGGCCACACCTTCTGTTGGAGGAGGCTTACATAAGGACTTCCTATTCACAGCTGCCCATTGGTGGGTTAGTTGGAGTGCAGACTGTAAGTCATTATAATAAATTCCATTAATATAATAGAGACATTCCATAAGTTTTGTGACGCTAGATAACCCTGCCTAATACAAGAACACCCATATAATTAAAGGTAAAAATCCTTCTTAAAAAAGGAAAAGGGAATGTCAGGTAGTGGTGACATTTAATCCCAGCACTGGGCAAGCAGAGGCAGGTAGATCTCTATATTCAAGGCCATCTGGTCTTCACAGAAAAACTCTGTCTTGTTTTGTTTTGTTTTGTTTTTCGAGACAGGGTTTCTCTGTGTAGCCCTGGCTGTCCTGGAACTCACTCTGTAGTCCAGGCTGGCCTCGAACTCAGAAATCCACCTGCCACTGCCTCCCGAGTGCTGGGATTAAGAAAAACTCTGTCTTTAAAAAAAATGAGGAAGAAGGCAGGGAGGGAGGGAAGAAGAATGGAAGGAAGGAAGGAAGGAAGGAAGGAAGGAAGGAAGGAAGGAAGGAAGGAAGGAAGGGTACCTATCCAGTCAGTACAAAGTTTACCAATCCTCTGAGGCGTGAGGATGATTATAGGAAATATAAGAAAGATATGCAAGAGACAGAGAGGGCTGCGGGTCAATACTGCGCCAGCCTCGAGTGTATTCCAAATAGCCCTTTATTACTACGGTACTGTGGGAAGCAAAGTCACAGAAACAATTTGGTGAAACATACATGACATCTGTTCCCATCCAAAAGCCTCTCTGTTCCTTCCAATAGAATCTTCAGCCCCTCACCTTGAGCCTCCTCTTACTGTTCCATGCCTCTGCAGGCTGGAAAATCTGCCAACAGGCCATGACCTGCCTTGACTCTGCCTGGCAGGCAGACTTTTCTCTCTTTTTATTTCCCTGCTTCAGAGAAACAGACAAACAGCTCCTGACAAAGAAGAAGCAAAGGAAAGGCTGAGGAGAAATAGGAGGAGGAGAGGAAGAAAGGAAGGAAGGAAGAAAGAAAGAGGAAAAATGATTTACTTTTCCATATAAAACTTCCCTAACCATAAGAATTGACAGTGATTATCTATGTAACTTATTTATAACAAAATAAAATCTCTAAACAAATTCCTCCTGGCATTGCAGCTTCTTCCATCCACAAATGTTACCACTCGGGAACACAGATTTTGCAATGGCCTGAAACTATGGTCCTGGGCCAGGCCACTCATAGTGAGCTCCAGAACAAACTCTCTCTTATCCCCTTTGACATGAGAACTGTGTCTCTTCATTAACAGATTCTTTCCAGTACTGGCCTTTGCCATTTATTTTAGAATCATTTGTGTCCATATGTGGGACCACAGGACATGCTTTTTGTGCCTGCCCAAGTATCTGCAAATATACAGATTTTGTTTTGCTTTTTTTTTTTTTCAGATCCTGGTTGTCTGTTAG
Organism: Grammomys surdaster; assembly: GCF_004785775.1. Classification (NCBI taxonomy): domain Eukaryota; kingdom Metazoa; phylum Chordata; class Mammalia; order Rodentia; family Muridae; genus Grammomys; species Grammomys surdaster. The sequence goes on along the minus strand of NW_021604569.1, from coordinate 22,226,896 downwards.
GTCCACCCTGTGAGCTCTGCATGCCAACCAGACAGGGAAGACATGTGCTCAGTGAAGATCATGTTATCACGGTCTCTGCTGTTTCCCGTCTCTCACTGAGGCTGATCCGCCTGTAAATGGGGCATTGTAGACATTATTTGACATCAGACCTCCTTTCTCGGCAGTAGCATGACTGGGCTCTGCCCTTGGAACAAATTCCAACAAGTCTATCCCTATCCTGTGTCCTTTCTCTGTGAGGTCCCCCAGTGGTCTCCTGAAACCTGAGTCTCTGTGCGTGCCATTTCCAAGAGACACGTTTCTGATTAACTTGATTACGAGCCAACTCTCCAGGACTCAACTCCAGGCTCTAAAACAAGCAAACAACCAACCCCATGTGCCTGTTGTAGAAGGCTGGATGCTGGGGTGCATAGTAAAGGAGCAGCTGAGGGAAAGCTGAGGTCAGAAGTCTTGGTTGTCCAGGAAGCCAGCACTGAAGAGGGCAGAGGCTTTAAGAGTCTGTCCCTGCACAGATGACTACTGTCATCCCCTTGCAGCCTCAGGGAAGTCTGGTAACAACTGGCTTTCCTGGTGGCCTCTGGGACAAGTTATTCAGTAGAAAGCTGGCCAACTGCAGAAACCTCTAGGGAACCAGTAAAGGTGGCCTCTCATTCCAGAACTTGGAGCGCCAGTCTTGTTGAAACCACTGGAATGTCACTGGAATGTGGAGCCTGCTGTTGCTGTTGTCTTTGATTTCCTTCTCCTTTATTTAGAGTATGAATGTTTTGCCCACAGAGATGTTTGTGCACCATCTGTGTGCTTGGTTCCTGTGGAGGCTAGGAGAGGGTTCCTGGTCTCCTGGACCTGGAACTGGAGTTGCAGATAGTGGTGAGCCTCCATGTGGGTGCTGAGAATTGTTCTTAACCCTTCAGGGTAGATGTGCTTGCCAATGAGAGTGAGGGCAAATAGGCAAACAGCCAAGTTTCCTCCTTCTGTCTCCTATCTGGTTTGCCACAGAAAGGTGTCACCTACATTTGGGGATAAGAGGTCTTCCCACTTCAAGTAATCTGATCAAGAAAAGCCCCCACAGGTGTGCCTTTAGTTGATTCCGGGCTCGGTCATGTCAACAGCCCAAATTGACTACTACAATCCTTTTGGACCACATGAAATAGCAAAGACAAAGACTAAGCGTTAGGGCTTTAGGATTAATTCCCTGGGGTTTTGAATCAGCTGGAAAAGCAATTGAACAAACAATGTGAGCTATCTTGCTTTTGCATGTATATTTACAAAGTACTCCAAGAAAACATGGGCAGATTAGTAGTTTTGTAGATATTTGTTCAACATCTTATCACAGAAGCAGCTGGTTTTAGCCAGAAAGGATTCAAGATAAACACTGTCTATGTTGAATCATATGATTATCCATAATTACTGTATTTGTTACCAGAGGTGGTTCTATAAATGCTACTGAAAAAACTATGTAAACTCATGTTCTGTATATTAACAATAAAGTTTTGAGACTGTGTCTTAGTTAAGGTTTCATTGCTGTGAAGAGACAGCATGAACAAGGCAACTTCTATAAAGGAAAACATTTCCTTGGAGCTGGCTTAGTTTCCGAGGTTCAGTCCATCATCATGATGGCAAGAAGCCTGGCAGCATCCAGGGAGAAATGCTGCTAGAATAGGAACTGAGAGATTGACATCTTGACTGGCTCTTCTGCAGGCAGCCAAGAGGAAGGTCTCTTCCACACTGGGTGGAGCTGGAACATAGGACCCCAAAGCCCACTCCCACAGTGACACACTTCATCCAACAAGGACATACCTAATAGTGTCACTCCCTGTGGGCCAAGCATTCAAACACATGAGTCTATAGGGGCCATACCTATTCAAACCACCACAGATAGGACATCAATAACTGAGGTGACTTAAAACCTAATCCTCCTGCCTCAACCTCCCAAGAGCCAAGATTACAGCTGTGTGCTGCTACATCTGATTTTGTAGTACTGGAGCTCAAGCCCAGAACTCTGGGCATGTTAGGCAAGCACTCTTAGAACTGAAGTACTCAGTTTCCTAACAGTGTGTGTGTGTGTGTGTTATACGAGTGCACAGGTATGTATCCTGGTACATGCGAATGTGTACATGTGCATACGGTAGCCAGAGGCCAATGTCAGACACCTTCAGTTGCCTTCCACCCTATTTTTTGAGACAAAGTCTCTCACCTGGAACTCATCAATTCAGCTAGGCTGGCTGAATCCTTCTCTCTGGAGATCCACTGTCTCTGCCACCCCCCAACGACACCAGCTTTCCACACGAGTGCCGGAGATCCAGTCATATTATCATGACTATGTGCCAGGCATTTAGACTTTTTTTTTTTTCTGAAATTTTTATTTTTGAGATAAGTTCTACTATATGTAGAGCAGGTTGGTCCTGGACTCACAGAAATCTGTCTGCCTCTCATTCCTGAATGTTGGAATTAAAGGACTTTTCCACCATGCCTGGCCCTAATAATAGATACAAGTATGTAGTCAAACTCATTAGAACTACAAAAAAAAAAAAAGAGAGGTCCATCATAACTAGAGACATTAACATAACCCTCCTCTGTCAAAATAATGTTAAGTAGGGCCTTGAGAGATGGTGGAGTGGTTAGGAGCACTGGCTGTTCTCGCAAAGGACTCAGGTTCAGTTCCCAGCACCCACATGACATCTCACAGCACCAACCCCAGTTCCAGGGGATCTAATGCCATTTTCAGGTTTCTGTGGGCCCTTTACATAGACATATGGACAGGCAAAACAAATGTGTAAAATACAAGTCTTAAAATGCTTTAAAATTCCCATCACAGACACGTTTAGCTTTGAGTCTATCTTGCATTTGGATATATTCTGCATTTTAGGGACTTATCCCATTCTATCTGTCCTCAGAAATGTGTTGATGTAGATTGCTCATAGTATCCTGTCTTATCCTTAACCCTTTAAAGCTTTGTGTTTGTCGTCTATGTGTATATCTATTCACCATGTGCACAAAGTGCCTGCAGAGGCCAGGGCGGGCACTGGATTCCGTGGAACTGGAGTTACAGATGGCTGTGAGCTCCCATTTGAGTGGTGGGTACTGAACCCCGTCCTTTACAAAGAGCAACAAGTGCCCTTAATGGTAAGTCATCAACCCAGCCCTTGTGTAGTAAGAACTGACCAGTATTTTGTTGGTTTTTCTGATAGAGCCCTGCTGTATCGCTGGAACTTGCAACTTAACCTAGGCTGGCCTGAATGCAGTGGCGGTCCTCCCACTGCCTACCCAGCCTGGGGGAGCATCCAGCCAGGCTCAGCATTTCCTACTTTCTTAAGGCACTTCCACCACTGAGTTCCTGTTTAGTTTTTAATTAATGTACAAAAGTCACTTGTAACTCCAGCTCCAGGAATATCCAATGCCTTCTACTCTCGGGCACATATACACAGACATACCCACCCACATACAACTAAAAATACAACCTTTAAAAGACACAGAGAGGGTCAAAACATTATCAGGGTTTTATTCAACAGCAGCTTGGAGTTGATGCCTCCACCTTCTGAGAGCAGGCATTTATTTGATCGACTTCACCTCGGTGGGCTGGCCTTTGCAGGTTACACCTTGACAAAGAAAGAGTGCCCTTTATATGTACTTGTACACGACCTTGGAGGGCACAGTTTGAAGGTGGAGTCGCACAGGACACTTGTAAAAGTGTGACAACAGAGTCTCACTGTAGCCCACTAGAAAGTAGAATTTGTGTGCTGGCAGCTGCCTGAGGACCAGGGCACAGATGTCCAACTGGTTGGCCCGGCGCTTCAGAACAATCTGGTCAGCCAGGCAGCCTGGAAAGGTGCCCATCATAAACTTTCGAAGGAAAACATCCTCCAGGGTTCTTTCTGCAGCATGACCTTCTCCATCTAGGTTACCTGAAGATTCCATACAAGAGTCAGTCAAGGGAGCTGTGCAGACTCCAGACTCAGCTCTACCCCGTGCCCACAGCCCTTTCCCTCTTCTTCTCACGGAGTAGGAAAACATTTTAAAACGCAAAGCACAGGGATGGCAAGATGGATCAGCAGGTAAAGGTGCTTGGTGTAAAAGTCTACCGACCTGGGTTCAATCCCCAAAGCACACCTTAAAAAGTCAGATGTGCTTTCCGAGTTGTAGCTGCCATTGAGTCTCCCTGAACTCACCCATGAAGTAATCCCATTAAACCCATCAGTCCACAGCTCCTCACACAGAAGCCAGAAGCAGTGGCGGACACCTGTCAGCCCAGCTCTCTTACATACAGCAAGGTGACAGGTGGAGACAGAGACTGCCCAGGAAGTTCAAGAGATACCTGGAGCCGGGCCTTTAATCCCAGCGCTTGGGAGGCAGAGGCAGGCGGATTTCTGAGTTCGAGGCCAGCCTGGTCTACAGAGTGAGTTCCAGGACAGCCCAGGCTACACAGAGAAACCCTGTCTCGAAAAACCAAAAAAAAAAAAAAAAAGAAAAAGACACGTCAGTCTTCTTGAGCTCACAGGAACAACAGACAGCGTTTCAGGACCATACGAAGTGTCACATTCCCTACACAAGGCACAGTAATGTGTGAAATATGGCTCTGAACTACCAAAAGGGTACATTGTACAATATAAGCTCACTCTACCTCAGCTGGGAACACAAAGGGAAGCCTTGCTCTGCCCACCTCCTTGGACAACCTTGAATGACTGAGGTTACAGATAAATTTTAATCAGATAAATTGTAAGAATACGAAAGGGCTGAAGGGCTGAGCAGATAGCTGGGTGGATGTACTGTCTGTTGTACCTTATGTTTATGAGGACCTGAGCTAGGATGCCCAGAACTCACACAGAGGTCATCATGATAGTGGGTGCCAGCATCTGTAGTCCCCACGCTGCTACTGGGAGATGGGGGTCAGAGGCAGAAGGATCTCCACAGGTTTGTATGCCAACTAGCCTGGCATACACAGGTGGTGACAAGAAAGAGGCCCTGTCTCAAACAAGATGAAGGCAAGGACTGGGCTGAGACTGTCCTGACTTCCACATACATTCAGTGTCATACATGGACACCTGCACTCACACATGAACATGCGTATACAAATGTGTGTATGACAATCTATAGATTGGGAGTTGAAACTCCAGTATCTCCAGAAGATAAACAGGCAAGTGAGTGATATGGTACACATCTACACTCCCAGCACTGAGAAAAATGAGGCAGAAGTCTGAAAGTTCCAGGGGAGCCGGAGGTGCACTGCCAGACTCTCTTAAAGATGGTTTCATCAGGTAAGGGTGCTTGCTGTATCCCTGGGACCCATATGGTAGGAGAGAACTGACTCAGGCAAACTGTACATACACACACACACACACACACACACACACCATACATACTGAACTGTAAATGAACAAGAAAAATAAAAAACAGGAAGGAGAGGGAGAAAAAAATAGGAGTCTACAAATATGGATTCTGTGAGCCATGCAGGTTGTAGCACATTCCTGAAAAGTTTTGTACTTTGGTGAATACTGCATTATTTAGGGGCACATTCTCTCCCAGGTCTAGGATTCAATGTAGATTTCACTACTTATCACCTCTGGGCTATTACACATCTGTAAATTATGGCTAACCATAGCACTTCAAACCTTGTTCGTAGGCATGTAAGTACTGTGTTCTATGGAAGCTCAAAAAATTTAACAAGGAATATTCAAATTCCTTTCAACATCCTAACCTGTGAGTCACGCTGTAATGTGTGCAGGCGTGCTCTCTTGACAGAGGTATGGAGAAGACCAGGTAAGTTAACAGCCAATGCTTTTCTCTATCGTTCTCCGTTTGTTTATTTATTTGCTGCTTGTTTATTTATTTTTTTCGCAAAACAGCTGCTCTTTCAGGAATTGCTAGCCAGTGACCCCAAAGGCCAAATTGTCTCCTTCATCCTCACACCCCTCGAGTTGTGCTTAGAGCCCCACCAAGTTTTCGTTTAGGAGCTAGGGATGCACCCTCATGCCTGAGGGGCACGGCCCTTTAGCAATCTTTCCAGTCCCATAACTAAATGTGACAGGGTCTCACTACGTAGCCTTAGCTGTTCTTAAACTCGAGATCGGCCTCCCGAGAGCGTTCGCCATCACGCCCGGCCTCCTACCCAAAAGTTCGGATCTTTCCCTTAAAGAGCACGTTAAAGAGTCACCCGTGCCACCTGGGTGGTGGTCTTTCCCAAGTGCCCTCACCTGTGTGCAGCGACAGCCAGCCCTTTCGGTGTGCGATGTAGTGCGGAGCGTGCGCCTCCTCGTAGGTCACCGGCTTGTCCCCCTTGGCCACGCGGACTCGCGCCGCCCGGTTCTAGGAGCGAAGGTGCAGTCACGGGGCAGCCGAGCCCAGCCGCCCTCGCAGCCCACAGACCTGCCCGGTGCACTCACCTTGGCGCAGACCGCGGAAGTGTGCAGGGCGCGCCAGGCGCAAGGCAGCTCCCGGCTGCAGGCCAGCATCTGCAGAGAGACCGGGAATGAGCGGACACCGGGCGGCGCCCCAGCCCTCCCGCCCGCAACCCACTCACCCGCAGCGCGAGCCCGCGGAAGGACGCCGCCATCTTGGGCCGGCGAAACGCGGGACGCGGCAGTGCGCAGCCGCAGAAAGGAGGAGCTAACGGGAACCCCAGCGGGAGGCGGGGCAAAGCGGGGCGTGGGTGAGGGAGAGGGCGTGGCGTGGCGTGGCGTGGGTAAGAAAGAGGGCGTGGCGTCGGCCGGTGAGTGGGATACCCTGCAATTTCCCTGGTTCTGTCCGCTAGTCCTTCGTCGGACCTGCTGTTAAGTTTTTGTTTTGTTTCGTTTCGGTTCGGTTCGGTTCGGTTTTTGGAGACAGGGTTTCTCTATATAGCCCTGGCTGTCCTGGAACTCACTCTGTAGACCAGGCTGGCCTCGAACTCAGAAATCCGCCTGCCTCTGCCTCCCAAGTGCTGGGATCAAAGGCGTGCGCCACCACCTCCCGGCTCTGCTGTTAGGTTTTTAAATGCGAAAATTTGGTGATATAAAACTGAGGTTTAGCTAGACATAGTGGCGCATGCCTTTAATCCCCGCACTCCGGTGGCCGAGGTAGGTGGGGGTCTCTGAATTAGAGGCTAGCCTGGTCTACACAGCGAGTTCCCGGAGAGTCAGAGTTACAGAGAGAAACCCTATCTGAAAAAAAACAAGACAAACAAACAAAAACCATGAGGTTTTTATCCTCATAGAGCAGGTGGTAGAAGCAGCGTCGGTGTCTTGTAGACTACTGAAGAGAACGCCAGCCCTCAGGCCCTGCCATTCAGTGCTTGTGCTCCTACCTGAGCCAGCGTGCTTGCCAGGAATATCTAATGTGACTGCGTCAGTCTCTCTTGGGCTGGGAATACAGTCATTTGCCTTCATGCTGAGCAGATCCCAGAAAAGAGGTTGCTAGGTTGCTCCTAATCTTTTAAAATAAGAGGAAAGAGGGGCCGTGTTTTGAGGGTGTATCTCAGCGGTAGAGCCACCCAAGGAAGAAAATTTTAAATAGCAAGGAAATTGAGATTAGAGCAATGCCGATGTAATTGGTATCAAGGAATTATTGAAGGCAGGAGGAAAATAGCATCGTGAAGAACTCACTCTACTAAAGAAATCACATGGACTCTATAGAGGCTGGCTCTCATTATAACAAAATATTGAATGACAGGTGCCTTCAGACGGGATTTTTTTTTTTTTTTTTTTTTTTTTTTTGGTTTTTCGAGACAGGGTTTCTCTGTGTAGCCCTGGCTGTCCTGGAACTCACTCTGTAGACCAGGCTGGCCTCAAACTCAGAAATCCGCCTGCCTCTGCCTCCCAAGTGCTGGGATTAAAAGCGTGCGCCACCACCGCCAGGTGCAGGCATACTCTTAATTTCAGTGCTTGGAAGGCAGACGCAGATGGATCTGTTACCAGTTCAAGGCCAAGCTGGTCTACATATGGAGCTCCAGGTCCAAGGCTACAGAGTAAGACCCTGTCTCAAACTAAAGAGCATGATCAGGAACACACTCAACTGGTCATTCTTAGAAATAAGCCAACGCCTATACCATGCAGGTTCTCTGGATAAAATCCTCTTTCCTCCCTTGCTCAAGGAGGGCTTTGCTTTGGAAATAACCCCAGTGCTTCCTTGCCTGTAGTAGGCAATTCTCTGTTTTTAAGACAAGATCTCATGGAGCCCAAACTGGTCTGTAAGAAGTGTACCGGAAACTAACCTTGAACTCCTGATCCTCTGATCTGCTGAGGTATGTGCCACCTTGTCTGGCCATAGGTCATAAATCTGTCTCCACTCTATGTCTTGGCTATATTTGTTTTGATTTTGCACTCACCCAGAGGCAAACCTGTTACATTTGTACAGTTGAACACTGGTTCCGTTGTTATCTGTTATGTAGAAATGAAACTTCTCACCCACAGAGCTAATGAGATGATTCAGCTGATAAAGCACTAGCTGCCCAAGCCTGATGCCCAGAGTTCTATTCCCAGAGCCCTTGCAAAGATGGAAGGAGAGAACCACCCTATAGGAGTTTAAATAAGGATGACCCATTAGGCTCCAGCTGGAGAAGGTGTGTTTCAAAAGCACGCATCAGGCTTTCGTTCTCTCTCTCTCTCTCTCTCTCTCTCTCTCTCTCTCTCTCTCTCTCTGCGTGTGTGTGTGTGTATGTGTCTCCCCCTCTCCCTCTCCCCCTCCCCCTCTCTCTGTCACACACACACACACAACTTAAGGAAAGTAAGCACTTGGCACTTCTTTAGGCTGTAAGGATGAAGGAAGGTATTTAATAGTCAGGCACGGTGGCTCATTCCTATAATCCTATAAGCACTTGGGAGGCTGAGGCCAGGAAGAGCTCCATAGTTCCAGGCTATCCTGACTTACTGAGAGACCATCTCAAAAAACAAACAGAAGAGAGCATTTAAGGAATGGCAGTGGTTCAATTGGCCTGAATAGGGCGAGGCTGCCGACTTTGGCTGTTTGGGATACAAGTGGGTCAGCTAATGGTATTTACACCCCATGTTTCCTGAGGGAGAAATATTAGCCTTATGGAGGGAAATGGAAACAAGGTAGCTAGCTGGCCAGAGCCTGTATTGACAGTGAAGCAGAAGCCAAGTGCCCAGTGCACTTATCCATGTTTCTAAGGTCAAAATTCCTTTGGCCACTTGAATCTGGGTCCTTCCCCTGGACCTCACTGGGAATGTTTTATTCTTAATTTTTTAGACTATAGCCTCCAACTGTTCCAAATAGTAGATAAGGGAACTAAGTTAAAGATGTGTGACCTTTTTCAAAATTCATAGTCCTTTGCAAATGTCAAGTCTTTTATTTTTTCCCAAATAGTCCTTTTACATTGTTTTTTAATTTCTCATAAAGTATAATTTTATAGTTTGGCAAGTTACATAAGTTTGCTCTAACGTGGGAGGAGATACAGTTTGCAGCATCTGAACTATCCAGATCCAAACTTGAACCCACTTCCTAGCTGTGTAACATAAGCAGCAACAATCACTCTGTGTCCAGGCTCCCTCATCTGTAAGATGTGGACAGTACTGGTTGCTGTGGGGCTGAGGGTGTAGCTTGATGGTAGGGTACAATCGGAAGGCTTTGGGCTCCATCCATGAAAACTCACACCGTATTACCACAGAAGTCACATGCCTTCTGTGTTTGACTGCTTGGTGGGATCTTACTGTTTCTTTTGCTTGTTTTTGTCTTATTGCTTCTCTGAAGCAGAGAGAAGAGGAAGAAAAGATCCTTGAGCTACTCTTGAACCCGTAAAGTGAAATAACATCATCTCCCCAGGCGGTGGGGCTGGCTACATGAGCGGCAGGAAGACTGTGCTTGGAGTGTGTTTCCCCTTCAAGCATCTGACATTAGCACAATCAAATGTGTTCTCTCTATTCAAGCCATGATGTTGAGGGTCTTCCTCAGTCAGGTCTTCCTCAGTCAGCCCTCACCGTATTTACTTAAGCATGGTCTCTCAGAACCTCCACAGAGCCACCAATTCAGCTAGTATCTCCACTAGCTGGCCAGTTTGTGGCAGGAGTCCTGTCTTCCTCTTTTGTTTTCTGTGTGTTTTTTTTTTCAGACTGTACAGCTCTGACTGACCTAGCATGTGCTACAAAAACCATCTGCTTCTGCCTCCCAAGTGCTGAGATTAAAGGTATGCATCACCAAGCCAGGCCCATCTCCCTCCCTTAAGCAGTGGGATAACAGGTCTTTATATGCACATTAGGCCTCCCAATTCTGAGTCTCACACACAGCCAAAAAAATTATCCACCGAGCCATTTCCCCAGCCCAACCAGTGGAAATTTCACTTTTAACGTTTATTTTTGTGTATGTGTGTCTGTGATTGTATGCCAGGTGTGTGTGGGTGCCTGTGGAGCCACACGAAGGTGTGAGGTCCCCCTGGAGCTCGGGAGTAGTAAGCTGCCTGGTATGAACGCTTCCTCTTAACCGGAGCCATTCCCCAGCTCCAGGTGGAACCTTTTAAAGGGAGACATTTTTCCTACAAGCGTGCACTTGGTTTAATGCACGGTCCATCGTGCTAAGGCAGTAGCAGTAGCTCCATTACCTCATCCCATTATAGATGAGACCACAGAGGCTCTGGAGTCACAGAGTAGCGGGGCTCAGCCCTAGTCCAGAGCATGAGCTCACTCTATTTCTGGGGTTCCTGCACCACTTTTGACAGGGCAAAGGTTCAGAACCACGTTAGGATGAAGGAGGGGACGCAGTTTCTGTGGCCAGGTGACTGCAAGGTTTGGAGCAGCCTTGGCCAGGAGCCCCATGGGAATGACCAGCCCACTGCCAAATACTGGAACTCATACTGGGTCCAGCTGTACAAGTTTGACTGCTAAGAGCTGCCCTGAAATCCTTGGGCTAGAAACATCAGCCCTTCAAATAGGCAAAGTGAGCATGCATGGTACTTCCTGGAAGTCACCAGCTCAGGGTGGGCAAAGTGAGCATGCACAGTACTTCCAGCTCAGGGTGAGCTCTTCTGTTCCTATGTCTGAGTGTCAATGGTTTCAGCTTGACTCTAAAAGTCACAGAATTCTCCCAAAATGCCCTGCTTCTAGGAGAGTCTTTACAACTTCTCATTCTAAGACTGGTCTGTTGTCCAAGTTTGATACATAAAAAGAGATAGGTCCTGATGATATATGGAATAGCTTATTAGGATGTTATTTGGTTTTGTTTTGAGACAGGGTCCGGAGCGCACTATGTTGATCAGACTGGCCTTGGACTCTACCTGCCTCTGCCTCCGGAGTGGTTTTGGTATTTTTTAGATAGGGTCTCGATGTGTAGCCCAAGCTGGCCTTGAACCATCCTCTTTGCTCAGTTTCCCAAATGCTCAGAACACAGATATGTGCCACCACACCCTGTCCTCTAATCTGTGTCCCTTTGAAAATATGATGGAAGTTATAAAATTACAAACTGCTTGCATCTAAATCTTAGGAATAAAGATTGAATTTAATTTCTGGGCAGTAGACAGACCTTATGAAAAAGAACCTTTCAAACATCTTGGAGACAGGGGTCTTGCTGTATACCCAGACTGACCCTGCACTTTGGACCTTCCATCTCTCAAGTGCTGCCACTACAGCTATGCACCACCATTCCCAGTATAAAGAATCTTTTCCTAAGCTGTCATGAATCCTGCCTTCCTTGTCTCAGATTTTAGGAACAGCATAAAATAATTTTTTTTTTTTTTTGGTTTTTCGAGACAGGGTTCCTCTGTGTAGTCCTGGCTGTCCTGGAACTCACTCTGTAGACCAGGCTAGCCTCGAACTCTTGAACTCAGAAATCCGCCTGCCTCTGTCTCCCAAGTGCTGGGATTAAAGGCGTGCGCCACCACTGCCCGGCTATAAAATAATTTTTAAGTATGGTTGAAATTCAACAATCTTTGAACTTTCAGGAGGAGGGGGGACACTGAAGGCGAATCCTCTAGTTTTATTATTAGCATGTGTGCTTATGATGTGTGTACATGGGGACGGTGGCGTGGCACGTGTAGATGTCAGTACACAACTTTATCGGGTTGGTTTTCCTTCCAGTTTTATGTGAGGTCCAGGGATCAAATTTAAGTTGTCATCCTTTGCTGCATATGTTTGTACCCACTGATTCACCTCACAGGCCCCCTATATGCAACAATTCTTAAGAGGTATTCCCTGTGCTTGAACTTGGAGCTAGGAACATGGTGGATGAAATTCCTGCAGTATAGGAGGGGTGCCAGGGAAGTTTCTACAATTCTGGTAGGGGGAAAAAAAAGGTTGTTGTTTTTTTTTAATTTTTGTTTTGTTTGTATATTTTTAGACAGGGTCTATTATGTAGCTCTGGCTATCCTAGAACTCACTATATAGACCAGGTTGGCCTTGAACACCCAGAGATCCACCTGTTTTTGTCTCCTTAGTGCTGGGATTAAAGGTGTGTGCCAACATACCCAGCTGACAAAAATAAAATTTTTAAAATGGAAAAGAAAGGTTTGTTATTTCTAACTGAATCAGCAGGTTACATGTTATTTTAACATTCTAGGTAGATCAGAGATTCCCCTTTTCCTAAACTTAAGTCAAACAGCAGGTTTGCCAAGTTTCAGAATTGCTTTTCCTCTTACCACATGGCCAGACCTACCACCAGATCACCAGGGCACCTAGTGGTCATCCTGGGAAACCCAGGGAGCCAGGCCAGTAGAGGATAGTGGGCCTTTGGTTCAAGAAAAGGTTCCAGATCAGAGAATAGGCAAGTACCCTGGAACCAAGGGCATCTTTGCTGAGTCTAGTAAAGGGACAAGAAACAGGAGAGGTTCTCAGCCACTGGCTGACTTCTCTGAAGACAAAAAAAAAAAGAACATAGATGAAAGGAAAGCCCAAGAGCTCATCAGTAAGACAGTTAGGTAGAAACTCGTAGGCCTAGATGTAGGTGGAGCAGGCCTCTGAAACTTACTAAGTGACGGCTGACCCAGGTGAAGATCAGCAGAAAGGGCCTAAGGTCCCTGACGAGGAGGTATCTGTCTCAAACAGTGGCTAGTTTGCTGCAGAAACATTTCAGAATGTTGGGGAAGATTTTAGAATGTACAGCAGATCCTCTTATGTCCTGCTATGCAGTCTAGGATTTCCTTCTGGCAACCACAGAAGGGTAATGACTAAGGTGCTGAAGTTACTGAGAAGGTACTATTTCCAGTAACAGCCTATCCCCCAGGCCCTCTTCAGGCAGAGGCTGCTGTCCTGAGCATGAGGACAAGGAAGGCGCGGGAGGTGGAACCTGCACACTAGACCCTCTCATCACTCACTCGACTCATTGATTCAACAAACATTTATTAAGCGCCTATGTGTGCCGGGTCCTAGGGACCGAGAGCTGTGTGGTGCTTCGGCCCTGCCCTCAAGCAGCTCACAGTCTAGGGGCAGACGGTAAACACACGTGACAATGTGCCAGGAAGTGCTGAGGAAGGATGACAGAGTGCTGGATCACAGAAGGGTAACTGATGAGCACTTCCTGGGCAAGGGTCAGAGAGCGCTTCATACACCAGTACATCAGCTCAGTGCCACATCACCAAAACCTTCAAGGCCGGTCCACAAAGGACCCGTATGGATTCTGTTTCCTTGGGACAACGTGAAACATTCCTGTCTGCCAGCATCTGCGGTGACTAAGGGAACCGTTCCCTAATTTCAGAGGTCAATGAAGGAGCAGCTTCCCAGAGGGCCAACTGCCAGGAGCCTTGTCATGGGTTAGGAACAGAGATCAACTTACTGCTTGTATCACCCTACCCTGGGCCTCCGATTATTCTGACATTTCTGAGCTGGTCTGCGATTGCTTCTTCACACTGTGAAGAGGCCTTCACCCCTGGCTGTCACTGACCTTCTGCCCTGTGAGCAGCGCCAGCCAACTCTCAGGTGCCAGACACAGCCTTACTGGCTGTTGTCACAACAGGCCACAGCAGGAGACCCCATAGTCAAAACAGTCACAGCCTCCGTACCAGCTCAATGAGCTGCTGAATGTTTTTGTTCTGGTTGGACAAGCCATTCCTGATGTTTTCTAATAGGCATCTCTTCAATTCAAAAATGGCCTCACTGTAGCCCAAGCTCACAGCGGCCATGGGTGGTGCGCCATGCCACAGGGCTGGGATGTGCCAGACGTGCTGCCTCTCAGCCAGGCCTGCCAGCGTCCGGAAGCCACCACCCTGCTTCTCCAAGTGGGTAGCAGCCCTGCTCAGGTCGCTGGGTGGATCCAGGAGCTGCCTCCTGTCTCTTGGTTTGGGACTGGGAACAGGCAGGTCATGAAGGTTCTGGTACACAAACTGATAGTTGGGCATGTGCCCCATTTTTTCTAGCCTCAGAAATGCATGAAGAACAGCTGGTGGGATGTCCTTTGTTTCAGCTAGACTGACCACAGTGACATTACTTAGCCCCATTAGCAGCGTGGCCAAGGAAGCCTCCAATTCGAACCTGTCTCCAGCAGAGGACAAGGCCCCACTGATCAAACCCCCAGAGTCTATTACCAGGATTTGGTCACAGCCAAGGTCCTGGCTAAAGCCCTCAGCTACAGGGAGGAGCTGCATGAAGGCCCCCCGGGGACTACAGCTCCTTCCCGTGGCAAACTTCAGGCCAAACATGGTGTTAAGGAGTGTCGACTTCCCTGTGCCCGGCACCCCCAGGGCAGAGAGAACTACTAGTCGAGATCTCCTGTCTAGGCGGACATGCAGCTCCTTGAGAAGGCCAGTGACCCATCGAACAGGGATGCTCAGGGTGGCCCCATCGACCAGCTCGAGGGGCAGCCCACCGAGCAGCAGTTCCACAGCCAAGCCTGGGAAGTGGGCAAAGCGCCTCTGGCCAGCAGGCAGCCTCCCTGCCTCCACCAGGCAGCTCTCTGCTTCATAGAACTGGCCCATCTCCCGCAGGAAGTGCTCCACTCCCAAGGGCTCAGGCCAGAGTGGCTCGGTCAAGTCTGAGGGTCCACCAAGTTTTGGTCTCAGGGTGAGAAGGGTCTCTGGAGACTGTCTTGGCCGTGGCTGGCCAAGTCGAGCCAACCCCCACTCCATCCATCTCAGGAAATACTGCCTCTCACTTGGGGAGGGGCTGCTTATTCCTAGGATGAACTCCTGTACCCCTGAGGTGGGCTCCTGGCCATTCTGCTGCACCCGGAGCTCTAGGACCCGCCGTCTCAGCTCAGCCCGGTGCTTCTCTGGGGGCTCTGAGACCCACTGGAGCTGGCAGAACTCCCTTTCAACTTGGGCTGCCTTCCTTGCAGGGTCACCCTGCAGCCGCAGCTCATCTCTCTTGTAGGCATCCACATCCTTGACCTTCCTGATGATCTTCTCCATCCGGTCCTTGGCCTTCTGACACTCCTCAAAGTCCTCATCAACTCTGAGGCCTAGTTTACGTGCTGCGTTTGCCATGTCCTCCACAGACGCCCTCCGGCAGGGCGAGCGAGCCACGCCACACATTATCGCTCGGATGCGCCTCACGAAGCCCTCGCTGTCAGTGCTGCTGACCTTTACCAGGACATGAGAGTGGTCGATCTTCAACACGGGGATCAGCCTGTTGAGGAAGCGCAGGTTCGTGTTCCGCTTCCCTCGGTAGGGACTCAGGATGAAGTAGTACTTTGTGGTTGACTCCCTCATGGAGTACAGCAGTTTGTATTCCTTCTTGCTGATGTTGTCAGTCAAAATAAACACAGCAGAAGAGACTTCTGTCAAGAGCTTGAACTGCAGCCAGTGAGACCCAATGTCACCTCTCAAGTTCAGAAAGGCCATGGGCTCTGGGAAAACATCCAGGTCCTCCTTACCACTGGGGAAAAACCAGGAGATCTCCACTAACCCGTCTGCGATCTCTCGAGGATTAGTGCCTAGATTGAGGTCCCGGTGCCAGAAGCAGTCCCATTGTCGGCGGGCCGGGCTGAGGACGGCATTGAGCAGCTGGGACTTGGAGTTGCTGCTGACATCCATGCGTACGAAGGCAAAAGTGGGCACCCTGGACAAGACCACACTGTCTTCTCGAAAACTCCCAAGGCCCCTTGGGGGCTGGAACCACCACGTCCGCACAACACCCCGCAGGGCCCAGAGCAGAAAGGTGTGGTAGTGGTTTTCAGAATCAGGCAACACAAGGGGGAGTGCAAACTGACAGAGGGACATCTTCAGCAGGACCTCCTGCTGCAGAAAGGTGTCTGAAGACAGCAGGAGGGCACAGAGAAGGTCTAGGGGGTTCACAGGCGTATCAGGCATGGGCAGCTCCGAGAACGAGTAGATGTCAGCCGCGACGTCCTCAGCTGGGTCCCAGTACATCATCTCCTCCTCCATCTGGCTCTCCTTCTCTGCAGGCCAGGCTTCTGGAGGCATATCCAGCACCATGGTGGTGTTCCTGGCTTCAGCGTTGAGTGCCTGCAGCTTCCTGAGGAAATGCCAGGGAAGGTCCTTGGGAACCTGAGGAGCCCAGTTCTTCATGCTGTCAAAACTGATCTGCAGGGAGTCCTGGAGGGTGAGTTTCTGTACCTGGTATGTCTCCAGTCCCAACAGGGACAGCATTTCCTGAAGCCTGCTTCTCTCCACTGTACAAAAACAAACAAACAAACAAAAAACCAGAGACATAAATGATTAGTCTTCATTCTCAAGTCAGGGCCAGAGTAGAGCTAGAGAGGAAAAGCCTACCAGAGAAGGGTTGGAGAGGACATTCCTAGGATGTAGGTCCAAGGGGCCCTGAATATGCTGGGCTGACCTGCAAGCAGGGCAGAGGGTAAATTCTGTCTCAGTTGTACCACCTACCTAAACTGTCTGAGACACTGACTACAGAGAGGGCAATGGCTGGCTAGATGAGTCAGCACATCCAAAAGACTAGAGTCAGTTCTCAGCACCTTGTCAGGTAGCACACACTGCTTCTAACTCCAACTTCAGGGAATCCTGCAGCCTCCGCAGGCATCGGCATTCACACACATGCACCCACACAGAGATAAACACCCATACACATAAGTAAAATGGAAAATAAATCTATAGCCAGGCATACTGATGCATGTACTGGGCAAACAGAGGCAGGCAGATCTCTTATGAATTCAAGGCTAGCCTATTCTTCACAGGGCATTGCAGGTCTGCCAGGATCTCACTGTAAGACCATAGCTAAGACAGAAAAAAGGAGGGGGGCCAGGAAAACCTAGGCGTGACATTTACAAATCAAGAGAGTTCATGTAGAGGCCATGATTTCTAGTTTTTCTAGACTCCACGCTACCTAAGTCTGAGCTGGACCTTAAGTAATTAGAGTGAGCAGCAGCATAGGTTCCTAGTGCTGAGTGCAGACTCTACTTCTCAGATCTCAGCCCAGGCCACACAGTCACTCAGCTCTCATGCTCCAGCCCAATCAGGAATCTGGGGAACATGGTGGAACAAGCCTGTAATTCTGGCACTCAGATGCTACATGGCTGTAAATTCAAGACCAGCACGGGACACACAGCAAAAGCCTGCCTCATAACCTGGAAGAAAAACATGTCAACAGGAAACTCCCATAGGGGCACAACCACTCTGGGTTGTCTGGTAAATGTTCTTTTATATTTGTCAAGAAACTGGAGACTACTTTTTAAAAGGAAAATAGCAACCATATCTTGCCAATAGTTTGTAAATCCAAGACTAGTTATGCAGTGCTCTGGCTTGTGTTGTGAATTGGGGTTTTTCTGCTGCTGCTGAAAACGGGGCACCCTCTGCATGCCTACAAGTGCTCTACCATTAAACCATATCTCCAACCTTATTTATATATCAAGATATGGTAAATATATTTAACATATTATTATTATTTTATTTTTCAAAGATTTATTTATTTCCTTTATGTATGTGAGTACACTGTCACTGTCTTCAGACACACCAGAAGAGGGCATCAGATCCCATTACAGATGGTTGTGAGCCACCACGTGGTTGCTGAGAATTGAACTCAGGACCTCTGGAAGAGCATTCAGTGCTCTCAACCACTGAGCCATCTCTCCAGCCCTTATTATTTTATTTTTAAGTTTTATTTTTGTTCTGGCTTTTTTTTTTTTAAAGACAAGTCGCTCTATACAGCCATGCTAATAAGAAGCCCCATTTCTAATCCAGATCTTTGAGGTGGAAAACACACCTTTAATCCAGATCTCTTGAGTAGGGAAGACCCACCTCCAGTGTGGGCCACACCTTCTGCTGGAAGCCTATGTAAGGACATGGAAGAAGGTAGGTTTTGCTGTTTGTCTGCTTGCTCTCATCTTGCTAGCAAGTCTATTCCTTCACTGGAATTAGAACTTACTTCTTGAGAATTCCAACATATACTAAAGACCAGCTGAGACATCTAGCCTTGTGAACTTAACTACATACATATTATGTCATATGTATGTATGGATGGATGGATAGATAGATAGTTGTGTTCATACATACATGTACACACACACACACTCACTCTCTAAGCTCTTATATGTAAATATGTTGTGTGTATGTGTATATACAGATGTGTACATACAGACTCACTCTAAGTTCTGTTACTCTAAAGAACCCTGACTAATGCAGTGACAATAAGTATTTGGTACTGACCACTGCTTTGTAGACACTGAATGATTAAGATATTCAAATGCCACCCTATATAATACAAACTTTTATAAGCTGATGCTCATAAAGTTCCCACAACCTGCTGATATCTTACCAATGTAAGTATGTATGTATGTATGCACATATGTATGTATTCATGTATGCACTTATTTATTTTGCAGTTCTGAGATGGAACATGCTAGACAGCATTTCACCACTGAGTGATGCCCCTAGCTCTTTTTTTGTTGTTTTTAATTCTTTCAAGATGGGAGGAGGAATGAGGTTGTTCCTCAGTCTTGTCTCAAATCTGTGAATGGATTCAATTTTTCTCCCTTTACCTTGGGACTACAGGCATACAACATCGTAAGTGTCCCATAGCACTGATTTTAGGGCTCAAAATTCTAAATTTATTTGCATGCACGAGCCATGGCATATGTATCAAGACGAGAGAAAAACTAATGGAGTCTTGATGGTACAACTTTGGTCATCAGGCTTGGCAGCTAGCACTTCTACCCTTGAGCCATCCTGTCAGCTCAGGGCTCAAGTCTAGAGCAATACAACTGAAGGCCCACTTGAGAAGTTACAAGGGGACTGTGAATTTGTGTTAAAAACAGAACAACTGGCCAGATGATATGGTTCAGCAGATAAAACCAATTGCCTCCAAACTTGATGACCTGAGTTTGATCCTTGTACCTACATAGTAGAAGAAAATAAATTTTCAAATTGTCCTCTGATCTCTATACACTTGCACATGTGCACACAAATACATAAAGTAAGTTTTAAAAAGAATGTAAGTTAAAAAAAGTTTTGTTTTTATGTGCATGGGTGTTTTTTGTGTGTGCATGTGCATACATACATACATACACACATACATACGTATGTGTGTATGTGTGTGTGTGTGTGTGTGTATTATGTGGTCACAGTGCCCAAAGAGGCCAGAAGAGGGCACAATATCCTTCTGGAACTGGAATAACAACAGAGCTAAGGTGGCTGGAAACCAAACCCAGGTCTTCTGCAAGAGCAACAAGTGCTCAACACTGAGCCAGCTTTCCAGCCCCAAATAAATGTAATATAAGAATAAATAAAAACAGAAGCACTACACAGGAAGACAGAGCTGTGTCAGAAGTTCTGTATTACTTGGATTTCCCTGTTATGACCAAATGAAGCCAAGAATATACAACAACCATTATTGCTTAAGTAGCATGACCCATCAAAGCAACTTGAGAAAACCACAAAAAATAACCTCATTCTATATATGTACCCACCGGGCGGTGGTGGCACACCTTTAATCCCAGTACTTGGGAGGCAGAGGCAGGCGGATTTCTGAGTTCGAGGCCAGCCTGGTCTACAAAATGAGTTCCAGGACAGCCAAGGCTACACAGAGAAACCCTGTCTCGAAAAACAAACAAACAAATATATATACACATATGTACTCATACCCAGCACTTAGCCCTTAGGAGACCATTGAGCAGCTCTGGGTCCAAGTTTGCCAATATGCAAATGAAGCTATTGCTAGTGTTTCTAAATCTAGCCAGCTGGGAATTAGAATAACTTCAGGAGCTTGTTAACAAAACGATACACGTGGGAGCCTCCACTTACAAAGATTCCCAGTGATGGTGTAGATAAGTTAAAGGAAACATTGTTTACTTTTTAGTTAGTAAGTTCCCCAAGTGGTTTTGTTTTTAGCAACATTATTAATAGTTCATAAAGGGGTGGTAGACAAGAGGATTCTAAGGTCAATAAGAACTAGCCACCTGGGCTGGAGAGATGGCTCAGTGGTTAAGAGCACTGACTGCACTTCCAGAGGTCCTGAGTTCAAATCCCAACAACCACATGGTGACTCACAACCATCTGTAATGCGATCTGATGCCCTCTTCTGGTGTGTCTGAAGACAGCTACAGTGTATTCATATATAATAAATAAATAAATCTTAAAAAAAAAAAAAAAAGAACTAGGCTCCCCTCCAACAGAATGGAATGGAAAGCTAGAAAGGAAAGTGAAAATGAATACCTGTGGGGAAGTCACTGTCGTGAGCCTCGTTTGTACCGTCTATGAGAAAGAGCGAGGGAAACAAAGGGGATTAATCTAATGGTGTGTATTTGGACGACAGGAAGACAATTAAGTAGAATCCAAACCTTTCTATAAACCACAATGTGTTCCCTGAAACCCTAACAATATAAAATAGAAAACCATCAGGTCCTAGGGACTTTTCATTTCTCATCTGCACCCTCCTTCTCCAGCCCAGTGTGTCTAAGTCCCGGAGTCCCTACCTCCACAGTGGAACCCGCAGCCCAGTGTGTCTAAGTCCCAGAGTCCCTACCTCCATAATGGAACCCGCAGCCCAGTGTGTCTAAGTCCCAGAGTCCCTACCTCCATAATGGAACCCGCAGTCATCTCCTTCCATTTCTCTCCATTCCAAATCTAAAAAAAAAAAGGACATGGGCATTTCACCTCATCAGCAAGGTAGAACCTGTCTATGAAGAGTCTGAAGTGAATGTGACTTTTGTTGATTGTTGCTACTATCGGTTGAGGATTGCTGAAATACTCAGGTTAGATTTTGGAATGAGCTAAGTTTAAACAAAAACAAAGGCTGGAATATAGCTACAGCTCTAATATTTTTTTATTTAATCAACCTTATAATTTCCTCATGATTAAGTTTTGTTTGTTTGTTTGTTTGTAACAGGCTCTCTGTATATAGCATTGGCTGGAATACCAGGCTGGCCTTGAACTCACAGAGATCCATCTGACTCTGCCTCCCAAGAGCTGGAATAAACCTAACATTTAAAACTGTTTTTTTTTTTTTTTTTTTTTTCTGATGACGTTTTCTGGAGATAGATATAGGGACAAGAAAGGGAAAAAAATTGGGGGAGGGTATGACTTTCAAAGCAGGATGGTATGGGTGAAGACACAGAAGGACTCATGCATCATCAAACACAATGTCCAGCAATTAAAAATCTCATTTAAGGGCTAGAGAGATGGAGATGGCTCAGCACTGACTACTCTTCCAGAGGTCCTGAGTTCAATTCTCAGCAACCACATGGTAGTTCATAACCATCTGTAATGGAATCTGATACTGTTTCCTAGTATGTCTGAAGGCAATGGCAGTGCACTTATATACATAAAATAAATAAATGAATCTTCTAAGAAATCTCACTCAAAATGCAAGTAAGATACTAGGAAAAAAATTCCCTAAGAATTCAAAATGCAGTGTGAAGAGAAAAAAATAACTAGAGAAGAAAATCAGAGCCACGTATAGGGCTGGAGAAGTCACTCAGAAGTCAAGAGCACCTGATGCTTTTGCAGAGAAGACCTAGGTACAATTCCTAACACCTATGCTGTGGCCCCAATTCCAGGGATCCAGTGCCCTCCTCTGGCCTCTGTGGGCACTGTGCACATGTAGTGTACAAACATATACATATAATTTTGTTTTGTTGTTTTTTGCAATAAGGTTTATGTAGCTCTGGCTATTCTAGAACTTGCTATGTAGGTGAAGATGGCCTTGAACTCACAGAGATCCACTTGCCTCTGACTCCTGAATGCTGGGATAACAGATATAACAGGACATGTCTGTAACCCAGGCTGTTCATCAGGAAGGTAGCAAGCTAAAGGGCTGACGAGGTTACACAGAGTTCCAGACCAATATGGACAACTTAACAACACATGTCTTAAAAAACAAAAAGGTGGGGCTGGAGACATGGCTCAGTGGTTAAGAGCACTGACTGTTCTTCCAGAGGTCCTGAGTTCAATTCCCAGCAACAACATGGTGGCTCACAATCATCTGTAATGGGATCTGATGCCCTCTTCTGGTGTGTCTGAAGACAGCTACAGTACACTCATTTAAAAATAAAAAATAAAAAAATAAAAATATATAAAAAAGGTGAGGAGGATGTGACTGTAACTCAGTGACAAGCCCACACTCCAGGCCTCATGGAACAAGTGTGTGGCCCAGGCTCTACCATGGAAGCCATGCTGTGAGAACAGTTCCAAGCCTGCGTGGGAGAACTCAAAGTGGAGCGTTAAAGCATTTCCACTGACTGAAATTTCATTTCCATTGAGCTTTCCTCTTGAGCATCGCAACGCCTAACACACACTTGCCAACTTTCCATCAAGAGATAGGACACTGTTACTGAGCACTAAACGGCCGTCTACCATGTTACACCTCAAGCCTGTGAGTGCTGGTTAGAGTAAAGTGCATAGGTGGGCCCACTATCATCCACAAGAAACTAACTTAAAATGGACAATCTAAATGTAAGAACTAAAAATCATGACTCTCTTAGAAGACCTATGAGTAAATCTTCATAGCCCTGGATTTCCTTCTGGCTTCTTAAATGTGATACAAAATACATAGCTGACAAAACAAAAGGTAAGTAAAAACATTGTGCATCAAAGGACAATACCAAAAAAGTGAAAACAGGCACACATGGTGGCCTATACCTTTACTGGCAGCACTCGGAAGCAGAAGCCACATCTCTGTGAGTCTGGGGCCAGCATGACCTACATAATGAGCTCCAAATCAGTCAGAGCTATTTAGTGAAAGCCTGTCTTTAAAAAAAATATTGAACACAGAGCTAGGGATATATCCCAATGGTATAGTACTACTATGATTTGAGGCCCTGGGTCTGAGTTCCAGCAGCAACAAAAACAACAAAAACAAAACACACACACAAACAGGAGACATATAACAGTGCACACGGACACACGGACACAGGGATAGACACTCATGGAAGAGGGGAGATGGGATAAAATATTTGCATAGCATATACCTGTGTCTCCAATAAATATCTAGGATTTGTACAACTTACAGCTTTTTATCAATAGAAGCTGAGATGGAATAATCTTTCTATAGACAGAAAAAGAAAAGCCTTAAGCTTAGAGGCCCACAATTCCAGCCAAGACAGAGTGGAGAATCTAGAATCCCAATAGACAGAAGAAACCTATCTATTCCAAAATGAGCCCAGGTCTAATTTTACCTGCAATTGCCACGGATGTTTGGCTGTCTGAAGGTTTTACTTCTGGGGCCACTTCTCCCAGATCTGAATGCCTGAAAATTTTTCAGAAGAAAATTATCATTAAAATAGTTTTCTACTACTTTCACCTAATCAAATTGGCTGCATCCAAAATCTCAGGGAAGAAGCATCTTGAGGTGGCTCAGTGGTAAAGAGCACACACTGCTCATCCAGAGTGACTGCATTCAGTCCCCAGTGCATTCATATAGACTTATAGTCTTCCAAAACTCTAGACTCTGGATATATCCTAGATCCATGAAATCAGACCCTCTGAGACCTGATGGATCCTGGGCATCTGTGCATTTGCAATACCCACTATGACTCCACTGTACAGCCCCATGGAGACACACTAGCCTGGAAATACCACCACTCACACAGCCATCACCCACTCAGAAAGACGTAAAAAGATACATACCCTTTGACCAGTAATTCCACTTCTATCCTAAGGAAAAAAATTAAGATTTAGTTACAGTGATGTTGATGTGAGCTTGATATTCAATAGCAAAACCTTTATGCCTGTTAAAGTCCAGAAAGAAGGAATTACAGTCCTATTCTACAATCAGCACAAAATATTCTATTTTTTATGATCAGAGCAATTTTAAGTGTACAAATTAGTAGGGATCAAGTTGCAGAATAGTATAATATAAATATGATAAAATTATGTATGTTTTGAGAGAGATATAGAATCATCAAAAGTTAAGCATCACAGAACAAAAATGTCTACAGTGTAGCATACACCTGTAAGTCCAGCACTTAACAGGCCGAGGCAGGAGTATCTCAATTTCAAGGCCAGCCTGGTAGATATAGCAAATCCCTGTATAAAACAAACAGTGCAGGCAAGGAGCAACCCTCTTTGTTTATTTTCACTTTGCGCATGTGTTACTGAGGTACAAACCCAGGGCCTCCCACATGTTAAATACTCCACTGCTAATCTATAACCTACCCTCCAATCCAACACTACAGAAGCTGAGGCAGGAAAATCACAAGTTCCAAACCCAGATGAGGCTCCAAAGCTAGATCCTGAATCCAAAAATAAAATAAAATTCTCAAATTTAAAATTACTTTAGGTTTATCATAGAAATAATATGGACCAGAGAGTAAAAGCGCTTGCCTCACAAACCTAACGCTTGAGTTTAATCCTGGCAACCCACAGGAGAAGCCAGATGCAGCAACACTGACAAGATGTTAGATATAAGGCAGAGATGGGAGAATAGGGCAGTCAGTATATGGTAACAAAGAGGACAGAAAGAACAGAGGAGAGACAGACGCCATCTCAAAAGCAAGGTGGAAGGAAAAAGCAATTCCTCAAAAGCTGCCTTGTGACCTCCACAAGTGCACGGTGGCATACGAATGCCTGCACACACACAAAACAAAAAACAAACAAAACAAAAACAACATTGTTTTAAAAGAGAGCAAGCAAGCCCGAGGGTGAAGGCTCTAACTGGAAGATGAACACACAAATATTGGGCAAAATTTATAAAACTTGCAGGGGTACTGGGGTAAACTGTGGCCTCTGCATACATACTCATGTGTCACATGCCTAAGTCTATATATGTCTGTATATATGTGTCTATTTCCTGTGTTTGCTGAACGAGCCAGTAAGCAAAGACAGAGTAGTAAGCAATGTGAACACCCCATACCTTTAGAGTCACTCCATGTTAAGAGAACTAAGGACTCCTTGGAGATGCTGGCTAACACCAGGACTGAGAGGGAGAGAAGAGACACTTGAGCATGTGGGTAAGGAAGCTCTCTGCAAAGCCTTGGAGAATGTCTCTGTATTCATGTAGCAGCTCAAGGGACTCCCACTGGCCAAAGCTGGGATAACATGAACAGGAAAAAAATGAAATACAGTAATTAAAACCCACTGAGAGCTGGAGAGATGGCTCAGTGGTGATGAGCACGCGTTGCTCTTGCAGGACCTGGGTTCTATTCCCAGCCATCACATGGTGGTGTACAACTATACACAGCTCCAATTCCAGGGGCCCTCTACTGACCCCAGACACATACATGGTGCACATAATACACACATTCAGGCAAAATACTGCTATGTATAAATAAATCTCAAAAGGAAAATAACCCAGGAGGTAGAAACAGGCAGATGACTGTGAGCTCACCTAAGTCTGCATAGTGAAACTGTCTCAAAACCAACAGCAATAATAAGAAACAAATACTGAAAAACAAATTAATTTGTCCATATAGGTAATAAATAGCTCAATAAACAGTCATGCAGGTAATAAAAAGCACTTGCTCACAACAGAATAATACAAGTGTAGTGGTTGCAACATTAACAATGCCATCAGGCCAAGTGTGATGGCTCACACCTTTAATCCTAGCACTTGGGAGGCAGAGGCAGGCAGAGCTCTGAGTTTGAGGCCAGCCTGGTCTATAGAGTGAGTTCTAGGACAGTCAGGGCTATACAAAGAAACCCTGTCTTGAAAACAAGCAAACAAAAAAGAATAGCACCATTTTTCCACTGTACTTGCTCAGTCTCAACTCTCCCTAGGAAGTGCCAGGGAGGAAAACCCAACAGCAACAAACAATATAGCTCAAGGGACACTTCTAGAGTTGACCCAAACTAATGTTAATAATGAAGTCAGACCTTAGTGTGTACCCACTGTGGGTGTACCCACTGTGGCCCCAACAGAAGGACCTCATATCCCTGCAGTGTTTGTTCAAGAATAAACTAGGCAATCATAACACACTGAAGATGAGTGGCCTTCTCTCAGTGAGAAATAAAGCATCTCAAATGTACATGCCATAAGCCAAAGGTTTGAAACATTCCAGAAAGCCACACAGAGCAGCAATCCTAGATTATGTCCTGAAGAAGAAATTTTGGGATGAAGTGAAAATGAAATGTAGGTCCAGTCAATGTTGTGGTTATATAACAGAGCATCTTATTACTTAGGAAACAGATACTGAAGGGCTTAAGGAGAAAAGAAAGTACCAGGAAGCAAGCAACTACTCTCCCTACACACTGAATGCACTTGGTATCTCAGGTCACTGCGCTGAAAGTCTAAAACCAACACAATGGTATTTGGAGGTGGGGTGTTGGAAGGTGATTAGAAAAACTCCCAAGAACGGGTTTATTAAACAACAGAAGAGGCCCTGAAACAGGAGAGTCTGGCTGGTGGTGTGCCTCAGTGGTACTGCATGTGCAAGGTCCTGGTTGAGCGGTAGGACTACACAGTGAGACCCTGTCTTAGAGTGGGAAAAAGGACTCAAGTAAACTGACTTAAGTCCATGAAATGGCTCAGCAAGTTAAGGTACCTGCAGCCAAGCCTGCCACCCCAAGGTCAATCCTTCCGGTCCACTTATTTCGAGAGAAATAAGTTGTCTTCTGACTTCCACATGCTTGCATGCACACAGGCGTACACACAAGTACATTCTCACTCATGCATATGCACACACATATGTACACTAAATAAAGTATAAAAGATGTCTGGAAACATAGTTCCTCAGAACAGAAGCTGCAGGCCTGCCTCAGAGGTCCAAGAACACTACCAGAGGATCACAGACAGGCTAAGCCAGACAACGGGTTTCTACAGCTAAAGACATTGGTCTAGCCAAGTTCCAAGGCTGGACACTCATCCCAGGACATATATTCTGGCTAGTACTGGAGACAGGACTTTGACTTCAGCCCTTTCTACTCCATACAAGGAAACAGTAAGCAAACAGCAAAGCATGGCCTCCCAACCGTGCTCACAAAAAGTCTGTACGTTGGTTGGCAAGTTCTGTGTTTCACTCTTGCTTGCCAACAGCATCAATGGAGATGTGCAAAGCAAGGCTTGGGGTCCATCTCTGCTCCTAAAACACCAGGTTCAACGAAGGCAGGACCAGGCTTGTGGCTGGGGCCCTTGAGTCTACAGCCTCACTAAACACACGATGCCTCCCAACAACAGACTGATTGTGTTACTCAACAAACCTATGTTGAGGTCCTCACCCAATGTGATTATATCTGGTTTTGAGATCTTTAAGTAACAGCATCAAATAATGCTACAAGGTGAGGCCTTCATGTGACAGGACTGGTGACCTCCAAGAGGAGGGCCACTCTCCTCCTGCAGACAACAGAGAAAAGGCACTCACCAGAAACCAAGCCTCTCAAACTTATCTGCTATTTCAAGATCTGAGAGAAGTCAACAGTTATAACTGATGCCTCCACTTTATGGTGCCTTTTCTTCTTGTGGTGTTGAGAGTTGACAAGCACAGGTGAGCCCAGCACAGCACTCAGCCTGCAGTGAGCACAGGT
>NW_021604569.1:22160869-22199177 GCF_004785775.1 Grammomys surdaster | reverse complement strand
CAGGTGAGCCCAGCACAGCACTCAGCCTGCAGTGAGCACAGGTGAGCGGCTCATCAACTGTAATCATCAATAGGTTACTAACTGCTTTGGATAATAACACCTCTGTTTTTAAAGTTCTTTTCCTCTTATGCCTTACAATTCCAGAAAGTGGCAAGAAAATTCAAGGTTCCTCTTCTCTTTTGATGACTGTGGACTCTTATCCTAAACTAAAATAGTATCCCAAGAAATTTGTCCTGCCCCAAAGCCTCACTTTATGAGATAGAAACATTTAAAAACCCTCTGGATATGTCTTGAGGGTTGAACTGTGTGTGTTCCTAATTGGAAACAGGATCCTTGCAGGTCTAATTAGCTAAATAAAGATGAGGTCACAGCCAGGTAAGGTGGTTCATGCCTGTAATCCAAGCTCTTGGGATACTGAGGCTGGAGTTTATGGCTAAGTTTGATGCCAACATGAACTACCTAGTGAGTTCAAGTCCACTTGAGCTAGAGAGGAAGATTTTTGACTCAGAATAAACAAAAGATGAATAAGTCATGATGCGGTAATGTGGGCCCATACTCCAGTGAGCACTCTCCCTATGAAAAGAGGAAACTGGACCCACACAAAAGACAGCAACAGGGGAAAACTGCAGTGACATGTATGTGATTCAAAAGAGCCAGATGTCAGCAGTCATCAAATGGGGTTTTAAAGCCTCCTGCAGTGAGAGGATAAACATTTTGTCAGGTGTCTCTAGAGTTGTTGTACAGCAGTTTTCCTCCCAGATTCAAACCTTCCAACTGGGAAGGAAACTTCTTCAGACAAGTTGTAAAGGAAAAATGAAGACATTCTGAGGCAAGGTGGAACATCCCATCTTTTAGAAAAAGTCCCTCAAGACAGATAGTAAACAACTCAAACATAGCTTCAGGAAGCCCCTGAAACCAACTGGAGTCACTTGCTTCCTCTGTCCCAGGGGTAAACAGTAAAGACTGCTGAGAGCCCTCCTGGAGGAGTCAAGCTGCACACCAGAGCCTGAGACCAGCCTAGCAGCCTGGAGGAAGTGGGGAGCGGCCAGCTTCCTGGACCAGGATCGGCCCATCTGTTGAGCCACCTGCAACTGTACAGTGTGTTCAGCTTCCCAGCTCTGTGAGTGTCACCCATGCTGGGGGATGGGGGTGGGTTTTGGTGATGCAGCTGTCTTTGAGTCATTTCTTCTTCTTTAAGTAACTCCTTCCCCATATTCTGAAAGTAAACCCAATAAAACCCCTTGGCTCATCAAACTGGACTTCCATGGAACCAGTGCTTGCTGTCATGGGCCCCATGATCTGGGTGAGCAGACTTGTGTTGCATTTCCCCAGGAAAAGTCTATCCCACAACAGCAATACCTTGTGACACCAGCCACAGGGAACTAGCACAATGTGTGGCTCAACAGCTGTGTCACCTCACTCACCTCAATCCTCACAGCTTTCTTTCTATGTGCCTGATTCTTCTCCATATAAAAACCCTGGTCATACTACCCCAGAGCCCGCCCTAATCCTGTATAAGACCTCATTTTAACTAATCATACCTACGAGGGTCCAGTTTCCAAAGTCACATTCACAGGGGCTCCGGCTTCAGCATACCTTTCTGGGAGAACATTGGTCAGATTATGATAGCACCTATGCTAGGGCTGGGCTGAAACCATCTGTTGTGTCTTATTTCCTCCACATTGAGACATTTCCTCCTAGAGGGAAGGGGAGCTCACCAGGCTTAGAAAGCCCAGTTTGTTACAAGAGACACAGGCCCCTCCCCAAGCTACAAAATGAAAATGAGGCACACATCAGCTACTCCTCCCTGCGGGAGCAGAGATGGGCAGAGCCATAGGGCTCACCACCTAACCAGGCTCGCTGGACCAAAGTGCTCCAGGTTCAGTGAGAGATCCTGACTTAATGAAATACAGTGTAAAATGACTAAGGGGCTGAGAGCTGGCTCAGAGGTCAAAAGCATGTACGCTCTTCCAGAAGACCTGAGTTTGGGTCCCAGTGCTACATGGGGTGGCTCACAGCTACCTTTGACTTCAGAACCAGAGCACTCTGGTTTTCTACCCTCTTGGGGACTGCACTCAGGCACAAACCCACACTCTGCCACACATATATACATGATTAAAAATCAAAATAAAAAAGTAATTAAGTGATTAAACAGACATCCAACATGGACCTCTGGTCGCCACATACATAGGTATACATGCCATACAAACAAACAGTACATATGTACATACTAAACAAGTAAGAATAAGGGGTGATTGAGTGGGCAGGTGAAGGTGCTTGCTGTCAAGCATGGTGACTTGAGTTCCATCCTTGGGGCTCACATAGTGGAAGGAGAGGTGACTTCCACATGTGCCCTGTGACATGCCCCGCACTGCCACCGCACATACATACATACATACATACATACATACATACATTCGGAACAAACAAAAGTACAAAATAAATAAACAAAAGCAGTACACAGCGGCTAGGACACTGTCAGGTGGAGCTGCATGCAAAGTGTGCAGGAAGCTGCAGGGATGCAGCTGCCCAGGCACCACTCACACTGGTCTCTGGGTGACACACCTGCTTTCTGATCACCCATGTTCCTATAAGTAGTCTCACTCAGGATCCTGTAATTAACCAATAAACTTGAGTGGACCTGTTTCTTTGGTCTGTCCATCAGGCACATGAAACTCCAGTCTTGGAGAGAAGTTGGGGCTGAGACAGGCAGATCCCTGGTCTCAAAAAGTAAAGGTAATTGGCAACTGAAGAAAAGCACTCAACAACTGTGGGCCTCCACAGAACACACACATACAAAGTAACACACACACACAGAGGCAACTTCACTTTTGATCTGGTTTTACTTTAAAGCTTTGTGGGCCTGATTTCCTTCTCTGTGGGAAGGGGAAGTAATAGTTCGCTCTGCATAAGCTTGCCATGAGGATTAGTTAACAGTCAAAAGACTCACATTTGTTGGAAGTGGGCCGGATCTAAATTTAAGAATACTCTCTGGACTGGAAAGTCCCTGACTCAGAGATTCTGGTTTGTTTCTAGGCACAGAGAGGTCAGGAGTAGGTCTGATGATAAAGAACTCCCCTTGGAGCAAGAACACTCCAGTCTATAGTACCCCCCCCCATTTCCCCAGATCGCCAAGTACACCCCTGTGGGGACCTCGTAATCACTGCAAACCCCGAGTGCTGAAGGCACAGCCAACTATGTCCCATGTGCAGAGGTCATGTCTGTGCAGCAGAGGTGTTCCTGTCAGACTCCCCCAAAGCATGATACATCTTTTGTTTTCTACAAGTGTGGCATGTCACTCTCCCCTCTTTCCCCAACCCCAATATCTGCCCCACTTGATCCAGACCAGACTCCAGTAGAAAGGCAAGCCCTTCTAGTCCCACAGATACTGGGTTGAGTATCTTCCCAAACAAGAAAAGCAAAAAATAAAGCCTCAGGTACCTTTTTATGTCCAGAAAATGTTAATACAACAGCGTTTAGCTGCTCTGAGAATTCTGGGTAGTGGGGACGTCCTGTGGGGAGTGAGCAAAAGTGGACACAAGGGCTCCAGGTGAGGTTATAAAGCTCTTACCTGACCAGAGAGTAAGGTCTGGACAGTAAGGCTGAGAGGAGGGAAGGCAGCAGGAGATGAGAGAGGAGAAAGGCAGGGAAACATGGAGCTGAAGAGAAGACCCAGAACGAAGAGTTGGCACCCACTTCCCTCCAGTTCTAGGGATTCTAACACCCTCTCGGACCTCCCCACAGTGCACATCCAGGCAACCATTCATACAAATAAAACAAGCTAAATAAATAAATCTTTTTAAAAAATTGGCAGAGAGAAAAGATTGAAACGAAAAGAAAGAAAGGAGGAAGGGAGGAAGGAGAAGGCCTTCCTTAGGCT
Organism: Grammomys surdaster; assembly: GCF_004785775.1. NCBI lineage: Eukaryota > Metazoa > Chordata > Mammalia > Rodentia > Muridae > Grammomys > Grammomys surdaster. The sequence continues at coordinate 22,195,297 of NW_021604569.1, read as the reverse complement.
CTCTCCTTCCCAGGCACCAGCCTGGGTTCTTATCTACTGCTGAGTTCCCCTCACCTCATCTTCATGCTCCAGCCTTCACTGGGTTTCTCTCCCAGCCCCACTCAGCCCTGGCTCCCCCTCCTCTCTAAGTCACCTCCTCTCACTTATACGTCCTTCCCTCCTTCCTCAGTGTGGGTGATGGTCGCTGCCCACACCAAGAGTGGAGGAGTGCGGGTTCACTTTCATGCATATCAAGTGTTACTTGTGGAATGTGGGTGCTCAGAATTCAGTGTTGCCAACTGAATCAAATGTTGCCAGATCAAATAAACTGGGCTGAATATTACTGAGGAAATACCAGGAGCCAAGGAGGAAGCTTCCTACTTCTTGGGGAGGATTATAATGGGTATGTGGGTATAAGGAACTCTTAAAAATCAACAGCAAGGGACAAAATAGTGCCATTTACAGAATACTTTGGTGGTACCAATTTTAAAATGGCCAAGATCTCCACCAAAAGAAAAAAAGCCAACTCTTTACTCTTTTTTTTTTTTTGAGGTGTAGGGAGGAGTTTAGAGGGAGATAAGGTCTCAATGTGTAGCCCTGGTTGGCCTGGAACTCACTATGCAGACCAACCTGGACTCACTCTCAAAAAGTTCCATCTGCTTCTGCTTCCAGAGTACCAGGATTAAAGATATGTAACCTCGGTTCTACAGAAGGCCAATTCTTGGCCTCTGCTCTTCAACTGTCTAGGGATACAAATGGATGTCATTACTTCAGACAAAATTAATCAATCTTAACTACCGTTATACTGAATACTATAACCATGCCACAGAATTTGACATAACTGTCAAAATTTAGGTATCCATTTTTTTTTGTCATAGAATTTCAAGTCAGGTGTGGTGGTTCACACCTTTAATCCAAGCAGACAGCATGGGAGAATTTCTGAGTTCAAGGCCAGCTTGATCTATAAAGCAAGTTCTAGGACAGTCAGAACTACATAGAGAAACCTCATTTTGAAAGAAAAACAAAAGACATTGTTGGCCAAATAAAATGAGCACAGAACAATATGACAATATGACCACTCTTAAGGTTCTATACACAGACAGACTGAAAGACAGGCTTGGGTAGCATTGGCCTATATTCCTAGCTGTTCCAGAGCTGATACAGGAGGATCCACAAGTTCAAGGCTAGCCTGAACCATGTAGTGAGACTCTTCTCAAAAAAAAAAAAAAAAAAAAAAAGTTAAAAAGAAAAAAAAAGACTTCAGTAAGACATACTTCAGATACAGAAGGCTTACTTAGCTTGTGTAGGTTCAATTCTCAGATACTCCTCTAAAAACAACAGAGGACTGAACACAAAGGGAAGTCTGCAGGGTGCTCCCTAAACTCAGCTGAGGCACAGGGAGACAGGGTGCTCCCTAAACTCAGATGAGGTACAAGGAGACAGGGAAATATTTCATTTTATCTGTAAGGCTATGTAAGTATAACAGACTACATAAAACACACACACACACACACACACACACACACACACACACCCGGGGTTTCACTTTCCAGAGTCTCTGTTCCTTGTGACCAACTGCAGACTAGAAATCTAAACTGAGAAATAACAAAATAAATAATTCCTAAGTTTCAAAGTTCATACTGTTCTCAACAGCATGAAGGTCCCCTGCCTCCGGTCCAGTCACACCCAGGACATGAATCATCCCTTATGCTAGCATATCTGTGATGTATGTCAGCAACCTGTTAGTCACTTAAAAATCTCCCTGATTACCGGGTCAACTGTCATAGTATCACAGCTTGTATTCAAGTGACTCTGACTCTACTTACAAATGGCACAAATTACTATTACAGTATATTGTATGAATGTTTCATTTTTAATACTACTTGTTAACTTACAAATTAAACTTTATCATACGGGTGTGTATATAAGAAAAAATGCATACTAAAGTTGCTAGGGGCTGGAGAGATGGCTCAGCAGTTAAGAGCACTTACAGAAGACCTGGGTGCAAATCCCAGCACCCAGTGACTCCCAACCATTTGTAACTAACTCCAGTTGAGGGAATCTGAAGCCCTCTTCTGGCTTCCTTAGGTACCAGGCATGCAAAAGGTGCACACACAAACACACAGGCAAATCATTCATATACATAAGTAAGTCTTAAAAGAAAACAGTTTAAAAGTTTTCTGTAGGGCTGGAGAGATGGCTCAGTGGTTAAGAGCAGTGACTGCACTTCCAGAGGTCCTGAGTTCAAAAAATCCCAGCAACCACATGGTGGCTCACAACCATCTGTAATGAGATCTGACGCCCTCTTCTGGTGTGTCTGAAGACAGCTACAGTGTATTCATATATAATAAATAAATAAATCTTTTAAAAAAAAAAAGTTTTCTGTATTAGCTGGGTGTGGTAGTGCTTGTCTGTAATCCAAGTACTTGGGAGATAGAGGCAGGAGAATCAGGACTTCAAGGTCACCCTCAGCTACAGTGAGTTTGAGGACTGCCCAGTCTACATGAGACCCTGTCTCAAATCATTTGATATTAGCCAGTTTCAGACATTTGCTGGGTGTCTTAGAAGAAACCTTCTCAAGATAACAAATCGACACCAGTATTTTGAGAGAGACAATATTACAGAAAATTTAAAGGGTGCTTGTGTGCAAATGTGAGTTCAATTCCAGAGCTTCTGTAAAGGTGGAAGGAAAGGATTGACACTATAAAGTGTTTCCTCCAACCTCCACCCTACTCCCAACACACAGGATTATAACAGGAAACTTTAGAATCAGGGAGTTTGGGACAGCCTGCAATCCTGTTAGGAATGAGAATGCTTTTGAGAATAGGTTATGTAGAACACAGGGTGAAGGTCGCCAATCCTTGCGTTCCAGACACTGAGCTGGAGGATCATAAATTCAAGGCCCGCCTGGGTGACACAGTCATACCTTGTCTTGAGCCCAACAATAGCTCGATTTTGTTTCTAGAACAACACAGACGACCCTAACACTGCGTACAATTTCAGGGAACAGAGAGACTCCTAGAAACCTACATGTGAATTGTGAATCAACAGTTATATCCACAGAAACAGCCATGACAATGCAGAATCTATGTGTTGAGATGAGCAGAGATGGACGACAGAGCCTGAGGAAACCCCAACCATCAAAGAGAAGGCTAGACAGGAAGACCTCTGTAGGTGGGAAATCCATACAGGTGGAGATATCAGTGGAGAGTGAGACAAGGCTGGCAGACATCTCCTATCTTTCCTCTGGGCTGTGAGCAAACGTAAGCACTGTTAGAACCAACAGTAACATTTCAAAGTTCTTTTGTTTTGTTTTGTATTGTTTTTGTTTGTTTTTGTTTTTCGAGACAGGGTTTCTCTGTGTAGCCCTGGCTGTCCTGGAACTCACTCTGTAGATCAGGCTGGCCTCGAACTCTTTAACTCAGAAATTCGCTTGCCTCTGCCTCCCAAGTGCTGGGATTAAAGGCGGGCGCCACCACCGCCCAGCCCAAAGTTCATTTTTATTTTAAGACAGGTTCTCATGTATTCCAAGCTGACCTCTTCTAATAGAGGACGGTGTTGACCTTCTGATCATCTGGCCTCTCCTTCCAGAGTGCTAGAATTACAGGCATTAGCCACTGGGTCTAGTTTTTGTGGTGTTGAGGCCTGCTCAGAAGGGGCCAGATGGACAGATTAGTGAGCTGTGTTGTGTGTCCTCTCCCTCTACAATGCTGTTACAAGGCTTCTCCCAGAGCTGTGATGTTGCTGACTGGAGATGTCCTTTAGTGCCAGGCAAAGAGCCCATGGTCCCTGCCTTTTCTTCTAGTCTTGATTCTATTTAGTTCAAGACACAGTGGATTATGGGTCATCTCTCAAACATACCTTTTCTTTCTTTGACATCATGCCTAGCACATCTGTAAGGTCTTCAAAATAAGTTAAGATTGTTTTCTTTCCTCTCTGGCTCTATCACAGATCACTGGCACTGCTACTTAGCAAAGAACATCAAATTTAGAGACACCCCCTGCCAGAAGAGCTCCTTCCATTTCTGCCATGCACTGGTCTACATCTGCTCTCTAAAACACCTAGTAGTAGGTTTAATGATAACAGCTGGACACACGTACATCTCTCTGAGTTTGAGGACCCAGGCCAGCCATGGCTACGTTAGCCAGACCCTAGCTAAAATAGTAGTAGTAGCAGCAATAAATACAGGCAACTCCAACAGGGGAGGCGTCCAGGAGGCGTCCTCTCATCTACCAGAGAAGCTTATTGAGGAGAATATTGGGAGTAATATCTAGAGACATGAACTGCAGTCAGTAAGGTATGCATATCAAAGTAAGCAGTTTTCTCCTTAAATGGAGTATACTAAAAGTGCTGTGACCTCAGTTTTGTTAATAGACACCCCCAAGGAAATTACAGATTACTATATACCCCAAATTAACTGGGTCACTCGCAAATAGAACCACAAATATTAATACCATCTACTATACAGACCATGGTTCAGAAAATACGCTGTTATCAGACAATACAATAATTCTGTAGGTTAGAGCCCAAAGTATTATTAATCCTAGTAGGTCCTCCTCTGACCCCTGTCTACAAAGCAGTGTGCTTAGATACAAAATGTACTATGACTTCTTACAAGCATAACGGCAGCTGCCAAAAGGCTCAGACACTGCCTTACCCTTTCTTAAGAGGCAGGGCAAGAACGTAGAGGGACCTTGACCCACTGGGTTCATCAGCCTGGCCTGTCCAGGATAGGTCACTGTTTATTCTCCTTATGAGCTCAAAGTACTGGATGCCCAGCTGGCACTGAAAAAGGCCTGGTCCCAGAAGTGCCTGCTTGCTCTCAAGCCTAGAAAGGCATTAGGCAGGTGGAAATTGCCCATGATCTGGCTGGCGCCTGCAGGCCTGGATCAAGTTCAGATTGCTTCATTCACCTTCATTCAGACCACTGTACGAGCCAAATCCCTCCACGGCATAGCGAAGTCTGCCTTTGTGGGAGAGCTAACTTCTACATGCTTCCCCCAGAAGTCCTCCTGCACCTGTAAGCCTCCTAACTGCAATGATACACGGCCTGGACTGCTACCTGTACTACTGGGTCTGAGACTCTCCGAATGATGCGGTACAGTCAAAAAAGATGTTTACCAACTACAGCTATGACCTTGAGACCCATTTTCCTTTCTGTGACATAAAAAAGCATTAGTCCAATGATGTCATTTTATATCTCATAACCAGTAAAATCAAGTCAAACGGTAGTAATGAACTGTTGAAAAAATGAGAAAAAAAATACAAACTGTATGTGTCACTATAATTTCCTAAGAACATTATTTGAGAGAGAGAACATTAGGAAAGAGGTAATTCCAGAAAAAGTGTAGCCATCCCACAGAAGCACCCCCACCCCCACCCCAACACAGGCAGGGTCTTAGATCCCGAATCTGCTTTTTAACTCTGAACAGGGGTCCAGTCCAGCTGGGCCCCCCTTACCCTGACGTTGTGGCACATCCTGGGGATGTTCTAACCACAGTGAACCCAAGCATCAACTTCCAACGCAAGCAAGTCCAAACGCCAGAAACACACGTCAGGCCTGCTAAGCCGCTCTGCGGCCTCAGCCGAGTCCTAGGACCCCGAGTCCCCTCCCGTAGCTTCCCTGCTGCCCCGTTCCAGGATCCGTCTCCCCGACCCTGACCGGCCGCTGTCCTGTCTGGTCCCGCCCGCGGCCCTGCGGGGAGACCCTGGCCGGGCTACGACCGCCCAAGGTCGGCGGGGGGAGGCCGCGGGTCGTGGACAGGCACCTGGCGGGACAGAGTCAGCCGGGGTCCGGCCGAGGCCAAGGGGGCGCCGGGTCGTGGACACGCACTGCTCCGCCCGCCCCTCGCCCAACAGGCGCCCCCCGCGCACCCGGAGCGCCTCACTCACCCCGGCGACGCCATGAGCGCAGCGGCCTGGGCGCTCCCGCCTCCTCCGCTGCTTGCGCGGCTGCCGCTGGGCGCCGGGGAGGGGCCTGCAGGCCGCCCCCGCCCGCTCCGCTAGGGCGTCGGGCGCCGTGGGCCGAGCTCCCGGTGGAGAGCAGGCGGGTGCCTGGGGCGAGGGAGAGGACGCCCAGGGCCCAGAGGACTGACGACTGCAGCCACTAACCCGGCCGCTGCCCTGAGGCTGGAACTCACCTGCTGTTCCAGACCTGCCCTGGGGCCACTGACAGATGCCAGACCGCAGGACGCCACCCTCTAGTCCCCGCATTCTGAAGTTAATTTCTGTAAGAAATGCACTTTCCTCTACCTCTGGGGTGTACGGGGTTATTACAGTTCTTAAGGAAAACAAAGTCTCTCCTGCTACTAGCCGGGTGGGGTAAGGTTGGCCTTTGAGCTGGTTACCCACTTTTAAAAGAAAGTGTGAATATTAAACCTTATATTGTATTACATAGAAATAAAAAGTTTAAAACTTGTGCAGTGGGGTTTCCTAACATCACCTACAAGCTATGAATACTTGGACATGTAAAATTTTGAGGCTTGGTTCCAGATCCTGACAAATTAGTTTCAAAGACAAATTATATCTTTAAAGCGAAAGTACCTAATTTAAAACAACAACTCTGGACTATGCAATGCAAACCACTGCTGGTGGCATTTGTGTTATCACATTAAGTTTTTTTTTTCAATTAATTTTTTTTCATACAACACATTTTGGTCATATTCTTTCCCTTTCCAGATATTATATACTTTCCTAACTTCATGTTCTTTTTCTTTATTTTTATTGAGACAGGTTGTCTCTTTTTAACACTGTCCTGCCAAGAACTTGCTGTGTAGACCAGGATGGCCTTGAATTCATGGAGTTCTGTCTGCCTGCTTTTGCTTCCGGAGTGCTGAGATTAAAAGTGTGCATCAAAAAAAAAATTTGAAAAAAAAAGAAAAAAAGTGTGCATCACCATGTGGTGCAGGGCCCAACATTAAGCATTAGCATTCCTTTCACCACTAAGAATATTAAACACCAAAGAGATAATTAAACTCTTTGTCAGTTACCAGAACATCTAGTCTGGAACCTGCTCCACCAATTCACTAGCTATAGTTATCCAGGTAAGACAGAACCTCTCCAGGGCCAGGGTTCCTCATTCTCTTCTTCTCTCTGAAGGCTAAATAAATGAATATTTGTTTGGTACTCTTTCCATCCTTGAATCCAGTCAATGCTTCTGGACATTCTTGTCCTCTTCAGGAAAACAAAAGCTAACAGTAACTGCTGGAGTTCAGAAGAGCTCCAAAGGAAAGCTGACAAATGTAGCAGCAGGAAGTCCGATACATAGTACAAATCCAGGAGAAAGGATGAGAAAGGCTGAGGCCTGGGCAGTCATACATGCCTGGATTCAAGGCAGTAATGCCTGCCACTAGAGGAAGCCAGACTGAAGCAAGTTTAAAGAAACAAAACAAACAAAAACCTAAAATGACCTGCAAAAGAAAGAAGCCTCTCCTGCCAGGCTGTGGTAGTGCAGGCCTTCAGTTCCAGCCCTCAGGAACAGCTGCGGCGGGTGGATCTCAGTGCAAGGTCAGGCTGAATCAATCAGATATGCTTCCTAGCCTGGTAATGTTTGCATTATTTGTGTGTCCAGAGACTTCCCAGCACTGGATCCCTCCCCTGGTGAATCTATATAACCCATCTTTATGTAACTATACAAAGAATGTAAGTGTAGTCACGTCTACTCTGTATTTAGCTGACTTTGTTCCTTAAGGAGACTTAGGTAGGCTTTGTTGTACATGTGGGCTTAATTATCACCAGTAGAGTTTTTACCAAATTGTAAATTTTAGGTATTTATATATACCTAAAATAACCCACTCAGAGTCAAACCCTTGAAGGTTGAACCAACATAGGCTACCGAGTCCTGGAACTAGACCTACAGATGGTTGTGAACCATCACGTGGGTGCCAGCAACACAACTCAAGTCTTCTGGAAGAACAGCCAGTGCTCTAGACTGCTGAGCCAGCTCCCAGCCCCTTGTGTTGTATTCTTAATGATGACAGAGGTATATTTATTGCCTAGACAACAGAGTCACATAATGCCATTCATTGAAAACATTGTATCACATTTTATACATCTCATGTAGAGTAAAATGAAAAAATAGTCTGGTATTTGGTAAAATGCAGTATTAATTTTAATTGACAAATAGTATTATTTATAAATATATTAGTTATCTATTCCAAGTCTCATAAATTTACATAGTTTCTTTTGTGACAGTTCACTTCATCTTGATAATGTGAATTGTGTCCATTTACAGAAGTAATTTCTGAGTAAGTATAATATCTTAAGTATGGATACTCTTACAACTAAGAAACTAAAGAAATCACTAAAAAATCAAAACCTTTACCTATCCCTAACCATGGGAACCCAAGTGTGCTATGAAGGAAATTGCCAACATCAAGTAACTACCACCACATTTCTAGAAAATTTTCACCATCTGGAACAGAAACTGATCCTTAAAACCTAACTCTGTTCCCACTTCCTCAACCCTGGAAGCTCTGCTCTGCTGTGACTGTTTGTTCTCTTTCTAGGATCTGTTTAATGGAATCAGAACTGTCCTTATGACCACCTAATCTCACTTAGCTATAATGGAATTCTCTCAGTTACCAGAGCATCTATCTCAGCTGGAAACTGGGCTCCACAACTTACTAACTATAGTTGCTCACAATGTATTCGAGATTCACTTTTTGCATTTTGTCTGCTCAGATTACCAAAAACCATCAATACACTGGGTGCCAGAAACAACATGGCTGGAGTTAAAAAAAATCTATTTGTTGTGGTTGTTTTCTGGTTAGACAGTTGATTCTCATGCCCTCATAGAGACTTTTCTCTGCATATGTATGGAAGCATGAGGAGGAAACAGATATTCTCCATGGTGTCGTCTTATTTTTTTCTTTTTTGTTTAAGCTTCCCACGTCATTTTAGAAAAGTCTTATTTTTATGTGTCTGGGTGATTTGTGTGCATGTATGTAATCGTATCACATGTGTGAAGTACCCGTGACAGAAGAAGGCATCAGATATCAGACCCCCTGGGACTGGCATCGTACAGTTGTGAGGGGCTGGATGAGTGCTGGGAACAGAGCTGGGTCCTAACAAGAGCAGGGTCAAGCTCCGGTTTGTTGTTGCTTTTTAGGAGCAGAAAATTCCTCAGCTCCCCCCCCCCTTTATTTTTTTGCACAGTCAGAAGCTTAGTGGGGTGGGGTCTTGATCCGAGGGCACCACTCCCTAGATTCCAATTCACAGCTTACCTCTTTCTTTCTTTCTTTTTTTTTTTTTTTTTTGGTTTTTCAAGACAGGGTTTCTCTGTGTAGTCCTGGCTGTCCTGGAACTCACTCTGTAGACCAAGCTGGCCTTGAACTCAGAAATCCACCTGCCTCTGCCTCCCAAGTGCTTATCTCTTTCAGCCAACCTTACATTTCCTAGTGTTTTTTTTTTGTTACTTCTATTGTACATTGTGTGTCTTTTTGCCCCATTTTTTCTTTTTCATTGTAGACCTACATAAGAACAATTATGAATAACTACATGAAAAAGTCAATATTAGGCTGTCTTGAAATCTCTACCAAGCCGGGCAGTGGTGGCACATGCCTTTAATCCCAGCACTTGGGAGGCAGAGGCAGGTGGATTTCTGAGTTCGAGGCCAGCCTGGTCTACAGAGTGAGTTCCAGGACAGCCAGGGCTATACAGAGAAACCCAGTCTCAAAAAACAAAAAAACAAAAACAAAAAACAAAAAACAAAAAAAAATCTCTACCAAAAACAAAAAATAGTTCATTACTTTTCAATTTAGCCTAAGGCATATTCTTAGGATGGGGGGGGGGGTGGAACAAAACAAAAACAGCCATAGTCTTTGTCAAAATATCACAAAAATGGTCTCTAGCACTTGCTAATATTGCTCTCCTCTGAAACCTGTTGAGCCAGAGCCTTCATAGTTCACACACAGTTCACATTCAGAACTATTGTCTTCTCAACTCCTACTAGGGTGCTCTATTAATCCTCACTTAGAGTTCCAACCACTCTCCCTGTCCAAAGTCCCCAAACTTCCACATTCCTCAGAAAAAGGGGGAGGGGCAAGGTCAGGCAGTAATACCCCATTCCTGGCACCAGCTTCTGCCTTAATTTTCTATTACTGTGATAAGATACCATGACCAATGCTGCTTACAGAAGAGTTTATTTGAGGCTTATGGTTTCAAAGGTTTAGAGTCTATGGCCATCATAGCAAGGAGCATGTCACCAAGCAGGCATGGCACTAGAGCAGTAGCTGAGAGCTCATACCCTGAGACACAACCATGAGGCAAAGAGAGAACGGAATGGTATGGTCTGTTGAAACCTCAAAGCCCACCCTCAGTGACACTTCCTCCAACATGGCCACACCTCCTACCCCTTTCCCAACCAGTTCTACAAGCTTAGGACCAAACATTAAAACATAGTGAGCCAATGGGGACTACTTTCATTCAAACAACCACAATCAGCAAGTGTTTTTAACCTCTGATCCATCTTTCCAGTGCATCCTCTTATAAGCACACCAATCCTATCAGATTAGAGCTTTTTTCTTATGAACTTATCTAATGCTAATTACCTCCTTAGAGGAAGGTCAAAGAATCAGGAATCTAGTCTAGAACATTCTAGTATTTCAACTATGTTATTATTTTCTTTGGTTTTGGTTTTTGGTTTTTTTTCTTTTCCTTTTTTAAACGTAAGATGATCTTACTGAGCTTGGTGATGTATGCCTTTAATCCCAGCACTTGGGGGGCAGGGGAGAGAGGCCCTCCCCTCTGTGTAGATCTCTGTGAGTTCCAGAACAGCCTGGTCTACAAAGTGAGTTCCAGGACAGCCAGGACTGCTAAACAGAAAAACCTCTTCACAGAAAAAAAGAAATTAAGGAAGGAAGGAAGGAAGGAAGGAAGGAAGGAAGGAAGGAAGGAAGGAAGGAAGGAAAGAAGGAAAAAAAAACCAAAAAAGTAAGATCTTGTTTGTTTAACCCAGGCTGGTCTTTTCAAACTCATTATTCTCCTGCCTCAACCTCTAAGAAAGCATGAGGAATAAGAAGGGTGGGGTGAGGGGAGTGATGTTTTGGTGTTTCAAGATAAGATCTCATCTTCTGCCTCCCATGTGCCACCATGCTTTACTAAAAGGGCATTTATTGCCCTCACTCTTTATAAAAACTGAAATAATGACAACAGTACTGAGTCTCAGAATACCAGTAACTTGCAAACACAGGAAAGTCAATCATACAGTAAAATGCTTTGACATTTACGGTGAGGTGGAGCTGGCACACACCTGTAATCCCAACACTTCTTGGGAGATACAGGTAGGAGAATCAGGAGTTCAAAGTCAGCTCCTGCTGCATAAGACATTTGATGCTAGTGTAAGCTACGTGAGACCCTGTCTCCAAAAAGCTGGTGAACAGACCCAAAGAAGCCAGATAACAAGGAGGGCCCAAGGGAGGATGGTTGAATCTTTCTAAAAAAGGGAAATAAAATCGACAACAGAGGTGGATAGAGGGAACTGGGCAGAAGGGACGGGAGGGATCACATGTAGGGAGAGCAGGGGAGAGAGAATGGAAATTGACAGGGGACACCTCTAGGATGTTCCAGAGACCTGGGACAGAGTGGGAATTAGGGGTGGCCTCAGGGTGTCTGTCTATGGAGGTAACTCTAGCTGAAACTCCTAGCAGTGGGGGATATGGATTCTGAAGTGGCCACTTCCTGTAGCTAGGCATGACTCCCAGTGAGTGGAGGGATAAGGACAGCAACCCACCTACAAAACCTTCCACCCAAAATGTGTCCCTGTCTGTAAGAAGTTCAGGCACAAAGATGGAGCAGAGACAGAGGGAATAGCCAAGCTGATACTATTAATGAGACTGTTATGCTTACAGACAGGAGCTTAGCAGGACTGTCCTCTGAGAAGCTCCAGTCAACACCTTACTGAAACAGATGCCGTGCTCCACAACCAGACATCTGATGGAGCTGGAGAAGTCTTGTAGAAGAACTGGAAGGACTGAGGGACCCCACAAGGATAGGAACGCCACAGGAAGATCAAGAGCCAACTAGGCTGGACCTCTGGAGCAGGGCCTATACCTCAACCTGTTGCCTGCTTATGGATCCTGTTCCCCTAATTGGGCTGCTTTGTCTGGCCTCAGTGAGAGAGGATGCACCTAGCCCTGAAGTGGCTTGATGTGCCAGGATAGGGGGTAATGTGGGGAGGGCTCCCCCTTCTCAGAAGAGGGGATGGGAGGAACAGCTGTGAGAGAAGGGCACTGGAAGGAGGGGCTGATAGCAGGATTAAAGTGAATAAGTAAACAAAAAAAAAAAGCTGTGAGATAGTTGAGTGGGTAAAGACACCTGATGCCATGCCTGTCAACCTGAATGCCTGAAGCTCCTAGGACCCATGTCATCATGTTACAAGAGAAATACTGTAACAAGATATCCTCTGACCTTTACAAATGGGCCCTGGCACAAATGGTTCCTATCCCTACCCCAAATAAATAAAATGTTAAAAAAAGAAAAAAAAAAAGGTATGGTAAGAAATTTCTGTTCATTTGAATTATTGAATATTTTAAAAACCAACAAAGTTTATTTAATTTGTAGCGCTAGGATTGAACCCAAGACTTTGCATATGCTAAACAAATGGTCTGCTACTGAGCAACTCAATGAAAGTTTTTATTTATATTATTCATTAAACAGTTTTAAAAGCTTTGTTTATTTGTTTTATGTGTATGACTGCTTTACCTATATGTACGTCTGTGCACCACATACATGCCAATACCTGCAGAAATCAAAAGAGGACATTGGATCCCCTGGGACTGGAGTTACGGTTGTGAGCTGTCACGTGGGTACTGGAGATTGAACCTGGGTCCTCTGCAAAAATAACAGTGCTCTTAACCACAGATCCAACTCTTTAGACCCAAATGTGTTTATTTTTTAAAAAATATCATATGGCCCTACCAACTTGCTCTCAGTCAAGGATGACTTTGAACTTCTAATCTTCCTGCCTCCTCCTCCCAAGTACTGGGGGGTACAGACAACAGGTTTATGTGTTGCTAGGAGCTGAAGCTAGGGCTTTATATGTGCTCAGTCAACTCTACCAACTAAACTCCATCACCAGGCTCCAAGGTGTTACTTTGGGCTGCAGATGGCCCAGTTAAGAGCATATACCGTACTCCAGAGGACCTGAGTTCAGTTCTCAGTACCCATGTCAGGCAGCGAACAGCAGCCTGAAATAACCCCAGCTCTTGTAAGATCCAATACTGCTGGCCTCAATGGGCACCCAACAGCATGTGCATCTATCTACCCACAGAACACACATACTTACAAAACAAGTGCTGGTTCTTGGAGAATAAAATCAGAAGCCTTTTTGTTTTGTTTTGTTTTGTTTTTGTTTTTGTTTTTTTCGAGACAGGGTTTCTCTGTGTAGCCCTGGCTGTCCTGAAACTCACTCTGTAGACCAGGCTGGCCTCGAACTCAGAAATCCACCTGCCTCTGCCTCCCAAGTGCTGGGATTAAAGGCGTGCGCCACCACCGCCCGGCAAAATCAGAAACCTTACTGGAGACATTGTTATTAATCTTACAGAATCAAAAGAACAGTTGTATACCAACAAACTAGATGATCCAGATGAAATGAGCAAATTTCTGGAGAGTTTGTAGAAGGAAGTAGCCATTTAAAGTGATATCTAATTGAGGAGCAGACAAAGTGATGAATCAGAGAAAGATTTGACAGAATGAGTAGAGATAGGGTATACCCAACTCTCAGGAGAACAGCACAGGAAAGAGAGAGAGCAATGCAGAAAGAGAGATGAGGCAATTTTACCAGGACAGTTTTATAGAGACAGGTTGCAGGGGAAGACAACAACTCAGAGAAGGAGCCAGAAGATTAGAACAGATTGCCAGACTTAGTATGAAGCCAAGCAAAGCAATTCAGTCAGAAGCCAAGAGAAGCCAGTTTCAGAACTGTTGAGTTGAACCAGCCACCAAGAGATCAGAAAGAGCTAGAAAGGGTGAGTTTATCCAGCAGTGAGCCTCCAAGATGACAATTACATGTGGCAGGTAAAGATATTTTACAATGGTGAAAGGAAAGAACCAACTCTCATAAGCCATCTTCTGACCTTCAGTGGACATGCCTACATAGACACATATATAAGTAAATAAAGGAAAAGAAATCACTGGAAATCCAAATGACCCTGTAAGAAGTAAAAATACTGAATCACTAATTAAAAACTTCCAAAGTCTAAGACCAAATGTCTTTATTGGTAAGTTCTTCCAAATTTTTTAGATATTTAACCTCAATCCTGCTCAAACTCTTCCAAAAAATAAAATAAAATAAAATAAAATAAAATAAAGCTATATATAAAAAATAACCTAGACCCATATCCTCCATAATTTAGTTACAGAAATCCTGAAACAGCCAGCACTTGGAAGGAGATACAGGTAAATCTCTGTTAGTTGAAGGCCAGTATGGTCTACATATTGAGTTCCAGGATAGCCAAAGCTACATAGTGAAATAATGTCTCCAAAAGAAAAAAGCTGGTTTTTTAAAAGTCTTTGGGGGTGGGGACCTGTAAAGACAGCACAGTGGTTAAGAGCACAGCATATAATTTTTCCAGAGGTTCCCTAAACTGATATAACTTGGCCCCAACCACCTCTCACTAGATCCAGGGGATTGATGCCTTCTGGCCTCCATGAGCCCCACACAGATATACACACAAATTTTAAAAAATAAATAAATATGGCTTGAGAATACCTACCATATGTGAGGTTCTGGCTTCAATCTCAATTCCTTTCTCCCTGTCCCCACCCTCTCTTCAGAAGTAGTGGGCTTGACTGCAATCTTAGCACTCAGAAGGCAGTAGGATCCTAAATTTGAGGCCAGCCTGGGCTACATAGTGAAAACTGTCTTAAACAAAGGGAAAAAAAATCTAGCAAATTGAATTCAACAGCATTTAAAGGGATTATATACTAGGCTGAGGATATGCTCAGTTGGGAGACTGCCTGCCTATCTTTTTTTTTTAAAGATTTATTTATTTACTTCATGTATGTTTGAGTACACTGTCACTATCTTCAGACACACCAGAAGAGGGCATTGGACCCCATTACAGATGGTTGTGAGCCACCATGTGGTTGCTGGGAATTGAACTCAGAACTTCTGGAAGAGCAGTCAGTGCTCTTAACCACTGAGCCATCTCTCCAGCCCACTGCCTGCCTATCTTAAAGCCTTGGCTTAGGTCTCCAGAACTAGAAGTGGTTCACATCAGTAATCCCAGCACTCAGGAAGTTAAAACAGGAAGACTGTGGTTTCACAGACAGCCAAGCCATACTTAGCAAGTTTCAGGTAAGTCTGAGCTTCACGGTGAGACCCTGATTCAAAAAGGGAGGGAAACAAGGGAAGGAGGGAGAGAAAGGAGAGAAAAAAAAGGAGGAGGAAGAGGAAGAAGAGGAGGAAGAAAAGGAGGAGGAGGAGGGAGAGGAGGAGGAGAAGAAAGAGAAGAAAAAAGGGAGGAAGGAAGGAAGGGAGGTAGAGAGGGAGGAAGGAAGGAAGGAGAGGAGGAAGGAAAGAAGGGGAGGGAAGGAAAAAAACCTATTTTAATAGGTCTACAGTAGTTTAGTACTGTAGTATAGGACTACAAGTTCTATCAAGGCAATTAGACACACATACAAAAATATTTACAGAAAATTAAAAAGCTTACAAATGGAAAAACAGGGGTGGGGGGGCATGGTAGCAAAGCCCTATAATCCCAGCATTCTCAGAGGTAGAGCAGAATAAAAAGTTCAAGGTCATCCCCCACTATATAGTGAGTGTTGTGAGCATACTGTGCCAGAAACACAAACACTAAATTCACAAGATTCAATGGTTTCAGTGGCAGCAATTTGTCAGATAATCCTGTTTACCTTGGTAATCTGGTGAAGGCAAATGCAGGTCCTTTCATTACAATATTTTTGTCCTGTGTGCAAGCATTTTTATATGTGGAACCCTTATGCTGATTTTGGAGATCATCACCTGTGGGACAGTAAACCATGCCAGGTAGAGCAGACTGAGATTCTGGAAACTCATACCTGAGATGGTAGGCAGCTCCCTGCTCCCTGCTAGATTCCTGGCCTAGAACATGTGCCACATTTCCCACATAAAGAAATGAGATCTGTGGTCACACAGGCCCAGAACCGAGTTCTCCAGGCTAATGAGGTACCTAGAGGCCCTGAGGGTTTAGCCAATAAGCTTCCCTTCCCAGACATTCCTCCCTGCAATAGGTATTTAATCTCAGGTCTACCCTAAGAAGTTGGTACATTTGCATCCATTTTCCATGATGAACAATCAAGAAACAGTTTAGAACCATCAACTGTCTATTTCATCTAGAATTGCAAAGGTCAGCTTGGAAAGGGTCTTTGACTACAAAGTAAGCTAAAGCTTCTGGCCAGAGCTTCCCTCTCCCACAACTCCATCCTGGCCCTGCTCATCCTCACAGCCTGCAGGTCCTCAACTCCATTCTTTGCTCTTCCACAACTCTGAGAGGTGCCTGGATATCCAAGAGTCTGAGACCCCCACAGCCCCAGCCTTGTCACAGGCCTGGGGACCCCCAACACTTCATTCCTGACTTCTCTGTGTGGTTCTGCAGAGGTGACTGGGGGCCCAGGAGTCAGGGAATACTAGCTCTGACATTCCCACATCTCAGACTTAGCTTTCCACCCCAATCCCTGAAGCCCAGCACCTGCCAGTGGCAGCGTGGAATAGGCACAGTCAAACTTTTTGCCTCCAGGAGGCCGTGCCCTATAGCAGGGCAGAACTCAGACCAACAATCAACATCAATTATTTTTATTCAAAGAGGCAGAGTCCTTCAAGCAAACCCAGAGCCTGGGCCAAGTCTCCTTGGTCAGCTTGCTTGGTAGATAACCTGTCTCTGCCTTCTGAGGCTGAAATTACAGTTCCAATACCCACTTGGTATTGACCTTGGTGATCAGAATTCTTTTTTTTTTTTTTTTTTTTTTGGTTTGGTTTTTCAAGACAGGGTTTCTCTGTGTAGCCCTGGCTGTCCTGGAACTCACTCTGTAGACCAGGCTGGCCTCGAACTCTCAAACTCAGAAATCTGTCTGCCTCTGCCTCCCAAGTGCTGGGATTAAAGGCGTGCGCCACCACCGCCTGACTAAGGTGATCAGAATTCTTGTCCTCACACTTGCATATCAAACACTTAGCCACTGAGCCATCTCCACTGTATAGTGACAATTTTGGAACTTAGTTTCTTTTAAAAATGTAGAAATATTATAAGAATGTGCTTCCATCTTAATCCCAGGTGTGGGGATGTGGGGCTGCTTTTGATTGTCCTCAGCAGCCGACTGATTTGCCTCATGCTCTAGCAGAGGCATGGTTTTGAAAGCTGCAGATAGTCTCTATGATTCTGTGATGTTAGGAATTCTGGGAACTTTTCAGAGGATATATAAATGCTAGAGCCCAGATTTTGGTGGGCGAGGTTGGTTGTGTGACAATGGTCAGTAACCATTGTCAAAAAAGAAAAGGAAAGATTAGATTCAGGGATTTTCCTAATTCCTCTCTCTCCTCTCCTTGTTTATCTAGTGCTAGAGAATGAAACCAGGGGATAAAGGAATGGAAAAAGAACCCACAAAGTAGCAAAGACCGGTAATACCTTAGCCCTTTTATTCCAATCAGTTTTTTGTTTGTTTGTTTTGAGTTCTCCTGGCTGTTCAGGCTAGCCTCAAACTCACAGATATCTGCCCACTTCTGCCTCCCAAGTGACATGGATACACACATTACATATATGCATATATTTGCTTTATCGAAAAAAATACAAGTTAGGTGGTTTGACTAAGAATGGCTCTGTAGGTTCACATATTTGAATCCTTGGTCATCATAGTGGTAATACTTAAAGATTAGGAGGGATGGATTTGTTGGAGGAAGTACACAATTGGGAGTGGGCTTTGAGGTTTCAAAAGCCCAAGCCAGGCCCACTCAGTGGCTCTCTTCCTGCTGCCTGTAGATCTGGATGTAGAACCAAGTTACTTCTCCAGAACCATGCATGAATTTAATGCTACTATGCTCCCAACGATGATAGTGGACTAAACTTCTGAAACTGTAAACAAGTCCCAATTAAATGCTTTCTACAAGTTGCCTTGGTCATGCTGTCTCTTCACAACAATAGAAGTGTCTAAGACAATGGGAAAGAAGCTGTTGTTGAAAGTAAACTTGCAGAGTTCCAGCATCAAGGCCAAAGCAGACTAGGTCTAAGAGTTCAGGTATAGACAAAGCAAACAGGTTGATGGCTAGGAGCACTTAGGTAGCCCACATCAACAGTAGTGGACCAAGACTCACAGAGGCCCCAGGAACAGTCTAGCGTTCTCTCTCTGTGGACCTTGATACACACCCAAGCATCAGATGATAGAGGAGGTGGGCCATCACCACTGAAGTGCTAGGTGTCTATCACTTTTTGGGGTCCTGGATGAGGCCCCTTTCCCTAGGCTGTTTTATGTCAGATAAGTTCTTGAGCCTAATTTGTTTGATGTGATTTTAATCTACCCACATGCCCCCAGTGTCACTCAACTCACCCCAATAAATTTATAGAATGGCACCATCTCTTCTTCCAGGAGTCAGTCATTAATCAGCCTACCCCTATTGTTGACAGATGGTAATGTTTACTTATGTATCCAGAACAAGATCCTTCAATTTCAAAATTAAGTCAAAAGTTGCTTATAAAATGTTCTCTCAGGGCAACCCACAGGCTGAAAACCACTGTTTTATACAATATGGGGTCACTCAGAGTAGAGAATAGCCCGATCTCAACAGTGTGTGTGAGGCATGCATTGTTGCATAAGACCATCACCAAGAAAACACAAGAGTGGTGAGGGAGAGAAGACTTGCACAAGGTTTTTTGGTGGTGTGTGTGTGTGTTGTGTATACTGGGCATATACATGCAAACATGTGTGGGTGCACATGGGAAGGTCAGAAAACATTTTTTGGAGTTCTCTCTTCCTACCTTCATGTGGCCTCTGGAAGCCTACCTCAAGTCACCAGACTTGTGCAGCAAGAGCCTTTACCTGCTATGCCAACTCGCTGGTCCACACAGGAGACTTGAGGTGAGGCATGGGTGCCCTTAAAGGAGATCATGGGACAAGCTGACTTTCCCTCTTTTTTTTTTCCTTTCCTTTTCTGGCTACAGTAAGGTAAGCAGCTATGTCCCCCACACACTGCTTGTACAGTGTACTGACTTATCACAGGTCTTATACCAACGGATGTTCAACTGTGGACTCAAACTTTCAAAATTATGAAGCAAAATGAACCCTCTGCAGGTTTTTGTTTTGGTTTGTTTTGGTTTGTTTTGGTTTGTTTTGGTTTGGTTTGGTTTTTGAGACAAGGTTAAATAGACCAGGCTGCCTTCCAACCCAAAGATACACCTGACTCCCTCTCAAAGGACTAGGATTCAGGGTGTGTATTAGCACACCAGACAGACTTTCCTACGATCGTTATTTCAGGTATTTGCAACAGTGACAAAAACCTGACTGTCACAACTCCAAAGCACATTTTAAGATTTTTTTTTTATTTTTTTATTATGTGTATGTGATCTGTGCAAGTGAGTGAAGGTAAGCCAAAGAGGTCAGAGGCATCAAAGCATCTGGAACTGAGTTAAAGGCTGTTGATCAGCCAATATGGGTGCTAAGAATCAAACACAAGTCCTCTGCAAGACCAATACCCACTTAATTACTAAGGCATCTCTCTAGCCTTTAGAATGCTTTTCTTGAGGAAATGAGTTAGCTATCTTGGAAGTTTACCACCTTTCTCTTTCTGCACCACTGTGTGCCTTTCCAGCTTTGCACCACAGAGCAACTGTGAGGCAGAAATTCAGCAGTTACAGCTGTCCAAGCTTAGATGTCTCCAGAAATAAAATCCCTCTACCCCCACTTCCAAAGTGCTAGGATTCTAAGCACTGTTGTATTCATTTCTGTGATAAAAAAAAAAAAAAACAAACACTCTGACCAGAAGCAACCTGAGAAGATTTACTGACTTAAAATTCTAGGTCACAATCTATCACTGAAGGAAATCAGGACAGAACTTGAAGGCAGGCCTGCTTTCTGTTCCATACAGCATCACAACCAACCACGGAACTCACTTCACGAAGAAGTAAGGTAGGGAGCACAGAGGTTGCTGCTTGTTGGTTGGCATGCAGGCTTTCATATACACTTGAAGATCACCTTACTAGAGAATGGTGTTGCCTGTGGTGGGCAGAGACCTCCTAGATCAATTAGCAATCAAAACAGTATCCACAGGCCACACTGCTCTAGATAATTACTCAACTGATGTTCTTAAGTGATCCGAGTAGAGCCGGGCGGTGGTGGCGCACGCCTTTAAACCCAGCACTTGGGAGGCAGAGGCAGGTGGATTTCTGAGTTTGAGGCCAGCCTGGTCTACAGAGTGAGTTCCAGGACAGCCTGAGCTACATAGAGAAACCCTGTCTCAAAAAACTTTAAAAAAAAAAAAAAGTGATTCTAGTAGGTGTCAAGTTAGTTGATAGTTAAAGCTAACCAAGACCACCATCCATACTGGCTTTTTTTTTTTTTTTAAAAAAAAAACCAGAGTTTCTCTGTGTAGACTTGTATGTCCTGGAACTAGCTCTGTAGACCAGGCTGGCCTTGAACTCACAAAGATCCGCTTGCCTCCCCAGTGATGGGCCTAAAGGTATGTACCACCAGCACCCAGCTGTCTTATCTTATGCACATATACTTTTCTTAAAATTTCCATATTATCTTTCAATTCTTTGATCTTCTTTAAGAATTTATCTTTGAGAAGGCAAATGAAATGGCCAATAAGGAAAGAAACTACCACCAAATTCAATCCCTATGACCCACATAGTGGGAAGGAGAGAGTCAACCCACCCACCTACCCATACATCTATTCACAAATAAATAAATGTAATTTTAAAAGATGTATCTTTTTTAGGGGCTAGGAGAGATGGCTCAGTGTTTACGAATATTGCCTGCTACAGATGGGTTAGATTCCCAGCAACGATATAGTAGCTCACAAACATCTATAACTCCAGCTCCAGAAGATCCAACACCCTCTTCTGGCTGCCTCTAGAACCAGGCACGCACGTGGTGTATAAATACAATATACACATAGAAACTGTTTTAATCTATCTTTAAAAAAAATCTAATGTGTGAGCATGTTTGTCTGATACACACACACACACTCATGCCTAGTGCCTGTGGAAAGCAGAAGAAAGTATTGGAATCCCCTGAACTGGAGATAAATATGGTTGTGAGCCTCTCTCTGGGTAGGTGCTGAGAAGCAAACCTGGGTCCTCTGCAAGAGTAACAAGTGCCCTTTACTATCTTTTTTTGGTTGGTTGGTTGGTTGGTTGGTTGGTTGGTTGGTTTTTCGAGACAGGGTTTCTCTGTGTAGTTCTGGCTGTCCTGGAACTCATTCTGTAGACCAGGCTGGCCTTGAACTCAGAAATCCGCCTGCCTCTGCCTCCCAACTACTAAACCATCTTTACAGCCACTAAAAGTGTATCTTTGAGCTTGCCATTGTTGTCTGAGACATGGTCTCACATAACCTAGACTAACTTAGAGATGCCATAGTTTTTGGCAGTTGTTGTTTCAGGAATACATCCTGTCCTTTTTTTTTTTTTTTTTCTTTCATATTTTTCTCTTTATATGCTTTATGATTTCTTTATATAGATATATTAAATCTAATAATGTAATAACACGCCCCTTCCCCCAGATGTTTTGTTGTTCTTGTTGTTGTTGTTGTTGGGTTTTGTTTGTTTGAAATAGCGTCTCATGTAGCCCAAGCTGGCCTTGAATGTGCTATGTAGTCAAGAATGATCCTGAACTTCAGATCTGCTTGTCTCTTAAGTGCTAGAATTACTGGTGTAAGCCATCAGACCTGGCCCTTTTGTTGATTTAATATTTTTTAGACTATTTTAAGTGTGTTTTGGCTGTGTGTATGTATGGGTACCATGTGTATACATGGTGCCCAGAGGCCAGAAAGAGAACCCTGGAACTGGAGTTCATATGGTTTGTGAGCCACATGGGAGTGCTGGGAGTGGAATCTGGGTCCTTTCCAAGAACAAGTGCTCTTGCTGGGCAGTGGTGGCGCACGCCTTTAATCCCAGCACTTGGGAGGCAGAGGCAGGTAGAGCCAGGACAGCCCAGGCTATACAGAGAAACTCTGTCTTGAAAAACCAAAAAACAAACAAACAAAGAACAAGTGCTCTTAACCACTGAACCATCTCTCCAGCCCATGCCTAGCCTTTTGTATTATTTCTGCAATGCTTCTATATATCTAACATTATTTCACAGTACAAAATATTAAATATTATATATAAGCATAATAAAACATTTAGAAAGCTATGGGCTAAGTCACCAACAGGAAGTAGAATTATGGATTCTGGATTATGAAAACAATCAAATTCTTGGCTAGGCAGTGATGGAATACACCTTTATTCCTAGAATTTGGGAGACAAATGTAGGCAGATTTCTATGAGTTCAAGGCCAACCTGGTCTATGGAGCAAGTTCCAGGACAGCTAAGACTACACAGAAAAAAACCTGTCTTGAAAAAACAAAAGCAAAAAAGAAGGAAAAAAAAAAGTCCCTGTAGAAGATCTTGAAAATGATCTTGATCAGTCATTAGGGTATCAAGAAATGCCTCAGTGGTTAAAAGCACTGGCTGCTCTTCCAGAGGACTGAGGTTCAAATCCAAGCAACCACATGGTAGCTCACAAGTGTCTGTGACTCCAGTTCCAGGGGATCTGACACTCTCACACAGACATACATGCAGTCAAAACACCAATGCATATAAAATGAAAATAATCATTAAAAAAAAAAAGAAAATCAGTCATTAATAAAGCCACTGTCCAGGAATAACTATCACTATCACTCTGGCTCACTGAGACAAATACATGAACAATTACAAAAACCTGAGTCACTTGTTCCAAGATGTGTGCAGGGTGTTAAACAGTATGGGATGGGTGGCCCACGAACTAACATGTATTAACTTTTATTCTGGGGTTTGGTTTTGTTTGCTAGGTATGGTCTCACCATGTAGTCCTAACTCACTTATTCTCTGACCTCTGCCTCCCAAGTACTTAAATTACAAAGAGTAAGCTGACTTTTAATAATGTTTTTATTTATCCTTTGAGAATTTTATACACTGTATTTTGATCATATTCTTTACCCTCCCCCACCCCACCTACCTACATACACATCCAGCTGCATGGTCTTTTTCTTTAAAACCACAAATACAAGAAGTCCATTTGTATTGAATGAGTACTCCTGGAATTTGGTTGATGCCCCAACTCCATTGAAGGAGACTGATTTTCCCTCTGCCGGCAGCCTTCACTTGCAAATGGCTTCTTGGCTAGGGTGGGTGGGATTTTGTGTCCACTTGCCTTTCTCAGTGCTAGGATGGCCTGACTTGAGCTTGTGCAGGTCTTCTCCATGCTGTCAGTCTGTAAGTCCATACATACATCTGCTCTAGGTGTCTGAAAAAAGCTCTTTCCTTCAAGCTATCCATCACTTCCGGCTCTAACATGCTCTAACAAACCTTCTGCTCCCTCATCTACACAGATCTCCTGCGGAGAAGGCTGTGATGTGGGCTGAGTGTTCCAAAATCTGTTCTCTGCAAGGTGACCAATGTTGTGTGTGTTGTTAGCGGGTAGTTGTCTTTTGCATGCCTGATTTTTTTGGAGACAAGATCTCACTACACAGCACTGGCCGATGCTATATAGACCAGGCTGTCCTCAAACTCACAGAGATCTGCTTCTACCTCCTCAGTGCTAGGACTAGAGGTGTGCACCATCCTGGCTGCCTCTGTCAGGTTTTTTGAGACAAGGACTCACTTGCAACTCACGGTGGCCTGAAATAACAGCAATCCTTTTGTCTCAGCCCCCAAAGAGCTGGGATTACAGGCACAAGACATCAACCCCAATTACATTACATGTTGGCCCCCAACTCACGATATTCCTGTCTCAGCTTCCAAAGCAGCTAGAGTACAAAAGAGAGTGACTGCACCCAACTGGAAATGTGCACCCCGCTGGGCTGTGAAAACAGGACTCCAGAAGGAAAGGCTTCACTTAAGCCATCTAAGAGATGTTCCAACTAGTTTTGGAAGATTACTCAAGAAAAACAAAGGAAGGCAGGCGGATTTCTGAGTTCGAGAGTTCGAGGCCAGCCTGATCTACAGAGTGAGTTCCAGGACAGCCAGGGCTACACAGAGAAACCCTGTCTCGAAAAACCAAACAAACAAAAAAAAAAAAAAAAAAGAAAAGAAAGAAAAAGAAAAAAAGAAAAACAGAAAAACAAAGGAAGCTTTCCACATGAAAGTAGGCCACGGGGCTGGAAATAGTGGTCTAGAGCACTTGTTCTTGAAAAGGACACAGGACTACATGTTGGCTCACAACCATCTCCAGTTCCAGGAAATCCAACCCCTCTTCTGGCCTCTTCAAATCTCTATGGATACATACATACATACAAATATACACATACAAACACACAAATATTCATACATATAAAATAAAATGAATCTAAAAAAAGAAAAGGCCAAGATTCAATGATATAGAAGAGCTGGAGAGTTGGCTCAGTGGCTAAGAGTGCTGTCCTGAGTTCACTTTCCAGCAGCCACGATGGTGGCTCACAACCACCTGTAATGGGATCCAATGCCCTCTTCTGGTGTGTCTGAAGATAGCCACAGTGTACTCATATACATGAAATAAATAAATAGATCTTTTTTTTAATGTAGAAGGTGCAAGATGTGTGGATCTCTGTGAGCTGAATGAAGGCCAGCCTGGTCTACAAAGTGAGTTCCAGGATAGCCAAGGCTACAGAGAAACCCTGTCTTGAAAGATCTGCCTGCCTCTGCCTCTAGAGTGATGGGATGAAAGGTATGAAGCACCACCAGCATAGCATAACTAAAGTTAAGGAAGTAAAGCTCACAGACAGCAGATCCTGAGGGATCACAGAGAGCCCTGAATGTATCCCCACAGGTCACACGGCCTCCTTGTGGAGTTTTGGAAAAGGGTGAAGTTTGGTAGGGCTTATATTTTAGAGGACAGTTCATGAAGTGTGTTTAGGACAAATTAGGGGAATAGGTGAATGGAATATAGGAATCTGGCTGGGAATTCATTTAAGTCTCCAATTCATTGCTTTTGTTTTGGGCAGGGTCTGTATGCATGTGGTACAGGAACATGACAGAGGCCAGAGTAGAATGCCAGATGTAACCTGCTACTCTGTGCCTTACTGTCTTTGACGCAAGGTCTCTCACTTAACTGGAAGCTCTCTGTCTATGCTAAGCTGGGATCCTATCATCCCATCTACCCAGTGCTGGGGTTAGAGACATGCACAGCCAAGCTCCACTTTTTACATGGGTGTTCGTGAACTCAGGTCCTCATGCCTGCACCACAAACAGTCTTATTTACTACCTCTTCAACTCCTCTTTGTTTAAATTTTCCTTTGGGGGAATGTTTTTAAGACATAGTCTTAGCCGGGCGGTGGTGGCGCACGCCTTTTCATCCCAGCACTTGGGAGGCAAAGGCAGGTGGATTTCTGAGTTCAAGGCCAGCCTGGTCTACAGAGTGAGTTCCAGGACAGCCAGAGCTACACAGAGAAACCCTGTCTCAAAAAACAAAACAAAACAAACAAAAAAAAAAACCAACCAACCAACCAACCAAACAAAAAGACATAGTCTTACTCTGCAAGCCAGGCTGGCCTCAAACTCACTATGTATCCCAGTCTGTTGTTGGAACACCTTTGGTCCAGAGCAACTGCATTGGCATATCCTATTAAGTATATCTGTTTGGAAAAAAAAAAAAAAAAATATTTATATAATAGCTATAGATAAACACAGAATTTTTTTTTTAAAATACATATATATATACTATCACTCACAGATGTATCACACTGTAGTCCAGATTCTTTACTGTATGAGATATGCTGATACTTTGTATTTTATCGTATTCTATTTCATTTTCAAGATGTTGGTTACAATCTATTACACCGATTTTGTGACATACTACTAAGTTCGTTACTACTTGGTCTTAAACACCTCGGATGTCTTGGGGAAAGGGAAGTAGAGTTTAGCTTGGGGTGTGCACTTTCAGGCTGAGTCTCAATAGCGGCAGTGCATTGAAATCAACTAAGTACTACTGAAACTGCAGCTCTCCAGACATGTAGATACATTTGTGCTCAGCACCTTCGCGTATTGAGAAATATCTCTAACACTTCTGCCCAAAAAGCATATAAAAGCGAATGTATACTTACAGAGCTGACAACCACTAAGCTCGGGAGTTAAGTGACAGCCTGGGGAGGAGCCCAGGTAGGGGCAGAGAGCATTGCGTGTGGTACCTGCGGTGTCAGGCACGTCCTGGTGCCTAGGCCCTCGCCTAGCAGAAACCAGAGCCACAGGGCCGAGTGACGGTGGCTGAGTAACTGACTGAGAGCGACAAGGTTCTCAGACCCAGGACTGCAGCGCGCACAAGCTACCCACAGTGCACCGTGGCGCGCACGCGTAAATCGCCGCTCCCGGCGTGCAGCGCTGCGGCCCAGGCGGCCGCCCTAGGCTGCCCCACGGGGCCGGGGGGCCCGAGCAACGGGAGCATGGCTCTGAAACGGATCCAGAAGGTAAGAGTGTCGGAAACGGGGTCCTCCCGCCGGTCCACTCCGCGGGCTGCCACAGCGAATAGAAGCCCGCGGCTGAGGTGCGGCAGGGGCGTTGACACCTGCCCCGCGCGAGGCGGAACCGCCCCCGGCACAGACTTAGGAGGTGGATGCGTGCGCCGAGCGGGCGGCTCGCGGGGGCGGAGTCACGCGACCGTGTCACGTGCGCGCGCAGCTGCGGGCGGGCTGGCGTGTAAGGAAGCAGTGGGACTGTCTCACAGGGTGCCTAACAAGAGAGGATGAGCTGCGGTAGTATTTCCTCCTGTAGGCAACAGTTTTGTATTAGTCCATTAACTAGAGTCTGGTAACTGCATCGTAGAAAAAGAAAATAGAACCAGTTCTGTTCTGCTGTTCCCCCAATCCACCCTATTTGTTAACGTTTTAGCCTATCTACTTTTCGTCCCTTTCCTTATTCTATGTTTCTATGTTGTTTTTTGTTTGTTTCGTTTTGGTTTGATTTGGTTTTTATTGTTTTTGTTTTTTAATATTTATTTATTTATTTTATTGATGAGTACACTGTAGCTGTCTTCAGACATACCAGAAGAGGGCATCCAATCTCATTACGAATGGTTGTGAGCCACCATGTGGTTGCTGGGATTTGAACTCAGGACCTCTGGAAGAGCAGTCAGTGCTCTTAACCGCTGAGCCATCTCTCCAGCCCCCGGTTTTTATTGTTTTGCTTTGGCTTTTTTTTTTTTTTTTTTTTTTTTTTTTTTTTTTGAGACATGGTCTCTATGTAGTCCTGACTGACCTGGAACTAGCTATGTAGACAAGGCCAACCTCGAACTCAGAGATTCACCTGCCTCTCCCTCCCGAGGGTCGTGCACCACCATACCCTGCATTATACTGTAATTTATGATGTTTTCACATAGCATTAAAAGTTCAGATTTTCTGTACTGCAAAATAGTATTTATAGCCTCTTTAAAAAAAAAGATTTGCTTATTTTTAATGTGTGTGTATGGGTTTTTGCCTACATATATGTTAAGTGGCCCTGTAGGCCAAAAGAGGGCATCTGTTGCTCAGAAACTGCTTACTTACATGTGGTTGTAAGGTGCCCCATGTAGGTGCCAAGAATCATACTCAGGAGCTCTGGAAGAGCAGCCCATGCCCTTTATTCACTGAGACCCTTAACCTCTCCAGCCCTATAACACTAACTTTTAGCATTAGCATGGTTCTTTCCACGGAGTGGATCCAGGGTATGTGTCTCAATCAGATTTCAGTTGCTGTGATAAACACCATAACCAGAAGCAACTTGGGGAGGAAAGGGTTTGTTTGCCTCACAGCTTATGTAGTCCTTCATCAGAGGAAGCCAGAGCAGGAACCTAGAAGCAGAAACTGAAGAAGAGGCCATGGAGCAGTGCTGCATACCGCTGTGTGCCAGTTTGCTTTATTATATACTGCAGGGCCATGTACCCAGACTCACAGTGGGCTGGGCCCTTCTACATCAGTCGTCAATCAAGTAATTGTCCCCCAGATTGGTCTACAGGACAGTCTGGTGGAGGGATTTGCTTGGTGAAGCTACCTCTTCCCAAATGACCCTAGCTTGTGTCAACTTAACAAAAAACTAACCAAGTCGATCGACCCCTTATCAATTTAATATACCAATACATTATTATTAAACCATACTCTTTAATTATTTAATTTATCCCCAAAATCTCATAATAAATCACAATACAAAACACATTGCAAATTTTAAATAATGTGCTTGGTGTTTTTTTTTAAGTTCCTTTATGTGTATTGGTATTTTCTCTGCATGTATGACTGTGCATCATATGCATGCTTGGTACTCCATGGAAGCCAGAAGAGGGTGTCAGATCCTCTTGGTCTAGAGTCTTAGATGTTTGTGAGTCACCATATAGGTGTTGGGAGCAAGTGCTCTAACCACCGAGCAATCTCTTTAGTTCTCATTCTAACTTTATAAAGTCCTTGGGGTTCAGCAGTGGTTTTAGGGGCTGCAGTCATGGTTGAGGCCTCAGGTTCATGGAGGTAAAGCTGAAGACAAGGAGTGGATCCCCATCACCAATCTGGGCCACCTGGTTAAGGACATTAAGATCAAGTCCTTGGAGGAGATCTACCTGTTCTCCCTGCCTTTTAAGGAGTCTGAGATTATTGACTTTTTCCTGGGTGCATCCCTGAAGGATGAGGTTCTGAAAATCATGCCAGTGCAGAAGCAGACTCCGGCTGGCCAGCAGACCAGGATTAAGGCTTTCATCGCTATTGGGGACTACAATGGTCACATTGGTCTTGGTGTTAAGTGCTCCAAGGAAGTTGCCATTGCCATCCAAGGAGCCATCATCTTGGCCAAGCTCTCCACCGTCCCTGTACGGAGAGGCTGCTTGGGGAACAAGATTGGCAAGCCCCACACTGTTCCATGCAAGGTGACAGGCCGCTGTGGCTCTGCTGGTGCGACTCATCCCTGCCTCCAGAGATGCCGGCATTGTCTCTGCTCCTGTGCCCAAGAAGCTACTGATGATGGCCAGTATAAATGACTGCTGCACTTCAGCCAGGGGCTACATTGCCACCCTGGGCACTTTGCCAAGGCCACCTTTGATGCCATCTCCAAGACCTATAGCTACCTGATCCCTGACCTCTGGAAAGAGACTGTGTTCACCAAGTCTCCTCAGGAATTCACTGATCATCTTGTGAAGACCCACACCAGAGCCTCTGTTTCGAGGACCCAGGCTCCAGCTGTGGCCACCACATAAGGGTTTTTATACAAGAAAAATAAATGAATTAAGTCTGAAAAAAAAGAGGCTAATTTATTACACCCTTCTCTTTTGTATGGCTTTAGGATAATCCCCCCTTCTGAAGTGTGGTTTCTTAGCCAGACAGTTAAGCAGCCCAGCTGGGGCTAGTCAGATGGCTCAGTGGTTAAGAGTACCAACTGCTCTTCCAGAGGTCCTGAGTTCAATTCCCAGCAACTACATGGTGGCTCACAACCATCTGTAATGGGATCTGATACATTCTTCTGGTGTGTCTAAAGACAGCTACAGTGTACTCACATACATAAAATGAATAAATAAAAATCTTTCAAAAAAAAATCAGCCCAGCTAAATTAACTCTTACGTTTTGGGTAGCTTGGAATTGTTGGTCTCCATCCAAACCAGATGTAGAATCCATTGCCATGATCAGGAGGAGATAGCTTTCTCTTAAGGGGCATCCAATGCCACTATAACATTCACCCCTCTGAAGAGGTAATCCTAAAACCTTTCAAGAGATAAGTAAGATTAGGGAATAGATAAAATCTATTCCTATCAAGAAAAACTAGGATGGATTAATGTCTGAATTGGAGTCTCACACTGTCCAAGCAAGGGTGCTTATTCAGGAGAAGGTAAGAAGAAACCAAAGCTCCTAACTGGCGTTCATAGCCAAAGAGCCAAGGCCATTCCTAGAAGTGCTGCTTTTGGCATTCATGACCCTAAACTGTCAGTTAATCTTTATCTCCTGTTCCCATCATCTTCACTGATGAAGAATTAACCCCTGTAGCTGCTTGTATTACAAATGCTAATTATGTTCCCCAAAAAACTGTATGAGCGTGAATACACATAGCTTCTGGGAACCTGCTCCCAGTTTGTTCTGACTGGTAAATAAGATGCCAACAGCCAATAACTGGGAAGGGAGACAGAGGTGGGATTTTGTGGGACTGCATAATGGTATCCTGGGTCATGGTTGAGCAGGTACTTAGAACCCCGAGATTCTCCGTGGAATTCTGCGTGAGAACCGGCAGGAGTTCAGTCCCTCCCATCATCTAGGATCCTGAAAACAGTCACATTTCCATAGAGTCACATAGGCCAGGCTATAGGCCTCAGGCCCTAGAGATTTGCATACTAATGAAGGCCAGAGGGCAGAGCAAATTAAACATTCCTCCCCCATATCCTCCCCCAATCCTCCCCGTCTCTCCCTCCCTATATAACTCGGGACTGCCCTGAGTTTTTGGGGGGGATACGCCTAGATCCATCTATTATCCGTCATGACAATAAATCTTTTTGGAACCAAGGACTTCCTCGTGTTACTGGGGCCTGCCGCTGCCAAGGCCCTCAGGCCGCTGGAACCATAAGAATCCTCCTCCCTGATGTGGGACCCGCCACGGCGGCGGGCTTGTGCCGCTGTGGCGGCCTTTTTAAATTTTCCCGACAGGATTTGAGTATTTGAGGGCTTGGGTTGGGGCTAGAAGGAGAGAGAGAGAGAGAGAGAGAGAGAGAGAGAGAGAGAGAGAGAGAGAACGCAAAAGGAGAACTGCTATCCAGGAGAGTGTGGAGGAGAGGAGGTGGAGGAGAGGAGAGATGCCCTGTCTGAGAAGCGCGCAGGACAGAGAGGCATAGCCACCATTGAAAGAGCTGAGAGAGCATGGCCCAGACCACTGCTCAACTGGGTCCAGGGCAGCCAAGACAGAACATAGAATTAGTAAGTAGTAAATCAGGATTAACTGCATGGAGGTTAGGCAGTGGCACAGCTATTGTGTTGTTGAAGGCATATTAAAATATAAAGGCTAAGTGTGTGTCTTTTATTCAGGAACCTAAACCATTGGGGAGGGTAGAGAACCCACTGCCAAGATTTCATAATATTTATTTCAACAAACCTCAGCTATCATTTCAGAACTGGGATGACTATCTGACTTCTTTGAACTCACTGGGGTCATCAGATATGGAAGTTGGATTACTCTTCCAGTGGACTCGTCTAAGGAACCCTGATATTGCATTGATGGTCCCATTTGTACAGCAGCCTGGTGTAGTGAGGAAGGAAGTACCTGGAAAGAAACATCAGGGAAAAGTGAAATTGGAGCCCTTTGAGCAGGGAAAATGATTCCATTCCCCAAGAACTGGCATGAGCTAGTATAAAAGTGTAAGTCCTAGACAGACAACCAAGAAGACAGACCAGGTCATTTTAAAGTGTCCAAATCAAAGTATAGTAGGATCCCTTGATAGGCTCATTCATTAGGAATTAATGAATGATAAGAACATTCGGGCTGGTGAGATGGCTCAGCAATTAAGAGCACTGACTGCTCTTCTAGAGGTCATGAGTTCAAATCCCAGCAACCACATGGTGGTTCACAACCATCTGCAGTGAGATCTGATGCCCTCATATGGGTGTCTGGAGACAGCTATAGTGTACTTACATATAATAAATAAATAATAAAAAAATAAAAAAAAAGAACATTCATTCATTAGGTTCTTCCTCAGGTGTTTTTTCTGTTTGTCTCTAAAGCTTGACTCCACCATGATGATACCAGGACATGCTTCTAGGCAGTTTGATAGCTGTTGGACTAGCTAGGCTCATAGTGTGAGATCCCGCTTAGATGGTGTATTAGTCAGGGTTCTCTAAAGAAACAGAACTGATAGAATAGGAGACTATGCATGGGATTTATTAGAGTGGCTTGCAGGCTGTGATGAAGCTAGCCCAACAATGACTCTCTCTCTATGGAAAGGTGAAGAATTTGGTAGTTGTTTCAGTCACCAGGCTGGATGTCTCACCTGGTCTTCAGTGTTCTTGGAATTCCAAAGAAGCAGGTTCTAATACCAGCAAAGGAGTGCAGAATAGATGAACTTGCCAGCAAGAGTGAAAGCAAGCAAGCAAATAGCAAAAGCTACCTTCTTCCATATTCTTTTTTGTGGGCTGCCACCAGAAGGTGTGGCCCAGACTTAGGGTGGGCCTTCCAACTTCAAATGGTTCAATCAAGAAAGTCTCTCACAGCTGCTTGCATTTAATTGATTCTAGATTTAGTCTAGTTGACAGTCAAGATTGTCCATCACAAATGGCTTCACAAGTTATAACCAGGTTCCCCCAAAGATCTCATTTTGATCTTCATTTGGTTCCTAGGTACAAACTGTTACCTCAAATGCTATAATTATTTTTATTTTGTTCGTTTGTGTGTGTGTGTGTGTGACATGTGTAAGGATGCCCTTGGAGGCAAGAAGGGGGTGTTGGATCACTTGGAGCTGAAGTTACAGTGGTTGTAAGCTCCTTGAAGTGGGTGCTGAGAACAGAGCTCTGTCTGCTGAAAGAGCAGCAAGTGCTTTTAACTGCTGAGCATCTCTAGTCTGTCACCATGAACTCTTGGCCATCTTGTATCCACCTCTGTAAGTAGCCTCCTGCATGACCTTCTTTCCAAACATCTCTTAAGGGCTTTTGCCAGATTAATCATGGCCAGAGGACCAGTGTATACAGGCAGCTTCCTAGGCATAGAGCAACCTAACTCCTGTCTCGTGTTCTAGGAACTGACCGACTTACAAAGGGATCCTCCTGCTCAGTGTTCCGCAGGACCTGTGGGTGATGACTGTAAGTATTTTTCCAGATTTCAGAAGGCTTGCAACCCAAACCTCCTGTGTCATCGGGGACCGACCTCATTCAAGCTCTCCCCACTGAGCAGTTCTTAAGATGTCCAATTGTTTACGTGCTTATGAATCCTTTATGTGCTTATGAGTTGCTGTTTGTTTGTTTGTTTGTTTGTTGCTGTTTTAATACAAGTCTTGTTTGGGAGTTGAGGCTAGCCTGAACATACAATGTAGCCCAGGTTGGCCTCAAACTTGTAATCTTCCTATCTTATTCTCCAGATTGCTAGAATTATAAATGTGTGCCACCTTGCCCAGTGTAGATTGCTTTTTCTTTCTCTCTTTCTTTTGGTTTGTTTTGTGTTGTGTTTAAGGCTTAAGGATCATATTTCACTTTATTAGAATTTGAGAACAACAACAGAAGGGCAAGCTGTGAATTTAGATGGAGAAGAGGAGAAATAGTTCAAGGAAGCAGGCGTATTCAGTACCGGGGCTTCAACTCTGAAGTTGGGAACTGAGCTCTTCAGAGAGAGAGTGAGAAGGTCTAGACAGGAGGCCACTGGGACATGCTCAGGACTTTGGCTAGTACCCAGAAAGATAGAAAGGGGCAAGTTTTAGAACTCAGTAAAGTGGGCAGACTTAGTGAAGATCTGGAATTGTTTTCTCAGTGGGGATCATCAGCTCATAGCAGTGTGACTGGTCAGGTTACATTCCAAATGCAGCCTGCACCACCAGAAATCATTCTTTCTCCACTGAGTCATAAGGAAGACAGCTTGTCCCAGACCAGACACAGGACACGAGTGCAAGTGGTACACAGCTAGTTGAAGAGGGAATCATGCCGGCAGGAGGACCAGCAAGGGCCACAGGAGCTGCCGTATGCCTCTGCCAAGAGGAGACAGCACAAGTGACTGTCGTTTCCTCCTACATGCTTCTCCACAGAGACACTAGAAAAGTAGCTCTGCCAGCCCTCTGCCACCCTCACAGCAGGCTGTGTGAGTGCGCGCGCGCATGTGCATGTGCGTGTGTGCGTGCATTCACACACATGTCCATACTCAAACAAATGTGGAAGCCAGAGATTGTTCCCACTTTAGTTTTTAATTATTTTACATGCATTTTATTATTTTATCTACATATATGTCTGTACAGAACAGTGCCTTCAGAAACCAGAAAAAGACATTGCATCCCTCAGAACTGGAGTTACAGATGGTTGTGAGCTACCATGTGGTTGCTGAGAATTGAACCTGGTGCTCTGGAAGAACAGCCAGTGCTCTTAACAATTGAGCTATTTCTCCAGTCCCTTCGCCATATCTTTTGAGACAAGGTCTCTATCTGAACTTAGAACTCACTTTTTTGGCTAGACTAGCTAGCTAACTACCTAGCCCCTAAGATGTACACACACACACACACACACACACACACACCATTACATGCTGCCACATCTGACTTTTACTTTTACTTGAGTGTTGGGATCCAAACTCAGTTTCTCATCTTTTACAGAAAGCACTTTGCCTGTTGAGTCAGCTTCATGGCCCTGTAATTCTTTTTTTTTTTTTTTTTTTTTTT